>NW_021703767.1:12080096-12186900 GCF_005190385.1 Monodon monoceros
CCGCGGCATATGGGATCTTCCCGGACCGGGGCACGAACCCGTGTCCCCTGCATCGGCAGGCGGACTCTCAACCACTGCGCCACCAGGGAAGCCCCATTTTCCAGCTTTATAACAATGATTTTTTTTAAGTTTTCTTTTCAAAAGTGAAAAGGTTTTAAGTAAAAATAACACTGGGAATAAGAATTTAGTGGGTGCTTCCATCAGAATATCCTAACGTTTTTGGTTTTCCCCCTTCCTCCTGTGCTTGGGTCCTGATCTCATCTAAAAGTGACCCATGGGTGTCAGTAAAAGATCCCTCCCCTCCCGGTACCTTCCCCAGAAGGTGTCTGACTGCCAAGGAAAGTGTGCATGGAGCTGGGATCCAGGCCAAAGGTTTAATTCAAAGTTTGGGGAGGATGTTCCCCTGACACCTGAACTTTTTTGGTTTGATTTGGTTTGTCTATCATTGACATAAATATTTGGACCCATTTCATTTACAAAACAGACATCCCAACAAGCAAATTCTGGCACCAATGTATTTTAAATAGTAAGTTGTAAAATTAACTATAAAACTCGTAAAGAAGACATAATACTATACATTTTATTTCTATAACTAATAATTATAATTGATCCTTTACCATTCTCCTTGTCTGGTGATTTCTGTGCTGCCTTCCTGGATGAATATACATGCGATAGATTTTATAGAGGTTGGGTACAGATGCAAATGAAAATGGGCTGCATTTAAAAATGTAGATATTACCACAACAACCAAGGAAACCGAACAACCAAGAAAATGGACGTTTTAGTAAATTTTAAAGTCAGCAATTCTATCTTTGAAAATATCCTTTTACAGAATAATAAAGCACTATTTAGACAAGGTCGGGGTGGGAACAAGCAGGAGTCTGGAGAAAATGAAGTGTTCTTCTCAACTCTGCCAAAATTCTAATCAAATGTAGGAGAAAGTTGCAATGTCTTTTTTTTTTTTTTCTTTTTCCACCAGGAGCAATAGGGTTTGTCACTGAGGAAAATCACAACTTCCCAGATTTGTGATTGAAATGCTGTCTTAACCCTGAGCAAGTCTCTGCTATTTATAGCCCCAGCGCAGCCAGAGCCCCTGGGGAAAAGGCTGTAGACCTGTTATTTTCCTCTACCTCTGCCGGTCTTTGCCTTCTCCTGAGGTGATGGTAAGCCAGTTTAATATGAATCCTTGGTATCCCCCTCAAAAGAAAAACAAACAAACAAACAAACCTTCAAGAATCATTTTGTTGGCCTATGGAGGTAATTTGTACTTTCTGTTTTTAAAAAAATTTCATGAGATATTAAGGAAGAAAGGAATCTAGGGACTTCCCTGGTGGTCCAGTGGTAAGGAATCTGCCTTCCAATGCAGGGGACGCAGGTTCGATCCCTGGTCAGGGTACTAAGATCCCACATGCCGTGAGGCAACTAAGCCTGAGCCACAACTACTGAGCTTGCGTGCCTCAAAGAGAGAGGCTGCCGGGATGCAAACTACAGAGCCCACACACCTGGAGCCCACACACCACAACTAGAGATAAACCCAAACAGACCGCATGCCGTAATGAAAAGATTCTGCATGCCTCAACAAAAAGACCCCATGTGCTGCAACTAAGACCCGACACAGCCAAAAAAAAAATAAGGAAAATTAAATAAAGAAATAAGCAAACAAATATTTTTTAAAAAAGAGAAAGGAATCTAGAGGCAGCCTACTAAACTATGAAACTTTGAGGGCAGAACCAGGTTTTATCCAACGTTGTGTCTCCATAGCCTAGTGCAATGTCTCATTAAAAGCAACAATAGTAAAACAAAACAACTAATAGTTGAGTCCTTTCTCTGTGCCCTGCTCTCTTTACATGCATCAACTCGTTTAATCCTTAAATCAATCCTTTAAGTAAGTACTATGATAACTATCATTATAGAGGTAAAGGAACTAAAGCTCAGAGAGGTAAGTAACTTGCCCAAAGACACACAGCCAGAGCTAGAATTCAGCTCTCAGTGTCAAACCCCATTCCCTTAACCACCTGGCTACATTGCTTCAGAGCACATAGTAGGTGCTCAACAGATGTTGGTGGCATGAATAAAAGAACGTCTGGAAAACACCTGGGCAGGTGTCTTGGCACTATCGGAATGCTCTCAGTCTAGGTTGTGAAAGAAACTCAGACTTCTGTTATCTCATCCTAGAGCTACACTTCCTTCTTTGCCAAAACTGGTCTTTAGTCTTTCAGGGCCAGACCCCAGATTTTCCCACTGAGATGCTTACAGTAGGACTGGAGCAAACCCTCAGGCTGGGAGGATGCCCATGTTCCCTCAGGGCATATCAAGTGCAATTCAACTGTTCCTTTCCCTGCCTGGGTGACTGGGAGCAACCTTGAAATTCCAGAGAATAAGAAGGAAATCTCATTCTGTGCAAGCAAGCAGATGCTTCATCTGCAAGTTTAGACGCAGAAGATTGTCCCCTTAAGAATCTGTGGGCAGATGTCCTTGAAATCTGGGTTTAGTTCCTTTGGATTGAGAACTTCCCCTGTGATCTCAATATGTTAAGTCTCAGTGAAGAAAGCAAGACCCAGACTGATACTTTTACACATAGATATAAACTCAAAGCCCAAAACCGAATAATTATACCTTACGTTCCTGGATGCATATGAAAGTATTAAAACTGGACAAGAAGGATACCAACAAACATGGGAGTGAGGAGAGGAACGTTTTCTTTCCTTTAAAAAAAAAAACGCTGAAAGACAATTTGAAAATATGTTAACTGTTGTGAATTCTGGGTGATTATATGTTATTCTGTGGACTTTTCTGTGTCTTTAAAATTATCAAAATGAAAAAAGACACAGTGGGCTGATGTACATAATTTCTTGGACTGAACGAAGGACACAGGGTGGATTCTAGCAGTTGGTGCTGCCAGTAGGCTCCCTGTGAGGCAGCGAGCATTCATCAGTAGTCCTGGAGAAGAGGGGGCTGGTGACTATGTGGCAGGGATGTATATTCTCCAGAGAGGAAGGGCCTAGATTTGAAGGGAGGATCATTCTAGAACAGTGTTTTTCAAACTTTTTTGAAAAAAGTTTTAGATTAGATTAGATTTAGAGTCACACATATATACATTCACTTCTGAAATAAATTTCACCAAACTCACCAAGATATCTATGATGCAGTCTGATATTTCCATTTTTTAAAATGCTAGTCAAGACTCACTAAACTGATCTCATGATCTATGAGACGTGAGTTGGAAGAGCACTTCATGGATGATCTTTAAGGCCCTGGGAAGTCAAGTGCTCTGTGCCTCCTTTCAGGCCATTTTCTCTCCTCTCCCCCCTTACCCCTGCCTGACGTTGATCTACCCGTTCTTCAGGTTTCTGGTCAAATCCCTTGTCTTCCAAAAAGCCTCTCTCATGCTCTAGGGCAAAATGAATTTCTCCCTCTCCCAGTGTCTCATTCACTTTGTGCTCTGTACAGCATTTTTTCACATCTCTCCATTCATCCAACAAGTATTTTTTGAGCATTTATTATGTGCCAGGCACTGTCCTAGGCACTGGGACTGCAGTAGTTCACACATAAACCAACTTTTGTTCTCATGACACTTACACAAGACCAGGATGAGCTGCACAACAAAGAAATAATTATGTGGCTATCTCAGGTGTTGATCCAGTGCTAGAAAGCTTTAACAACTGCTCTTGATATAAAATCTGGCTTCCACCTCATCACATACCCAGAGATCCAATGAGCTGCTTACTACCTCTCTCTTATGTCCAAGGAAAGCTCCACAGGGAAAGATGAAGACAAAAATGAACAAAGATAAACTCAGAGGAAATAGAGACAATTCAGTAAACTTTTCTAACCAAGTAGACTTTTTAAAAAATAAAACTGACTTTTTCAGAAATACAAAAGAGGATATTCATTCATGAAACAAGAACAGGAAGATATAAAAATGGATCAGTCAGAGAACCAGAGTTCTTGAAAATTAAAATAGAATAACTGAATTAAAAATAAAATATAATGAAGTGTTGGAAAATATAATCAAGGAAATCTCCTAGAAGCATACCATCTAGAAATGTGGAGGTAAATTTGAGAAAAAAATAAAATACTCAGATCAAATAGTTGAAATTCCTTGCAAGGGCATGAAAGTGAGATTCCAGAAGTGGAACAGAGTATTGGGTTTATTCCTTATAATCCATTTAAGTACTATTTGATTTTCAAATGAGAGAATATATATTGGTAAAAATAAATTATCTTTTTAAAGTGCTGGCAATATTTTTCAAGATTCTAAAAAGGTATGGCAAAAAAATTTAATATAACCTAAGTTAAACATACACTTATTGTATATGCTTTAGGGACTTAGTATAAATAAATGACACTGAAGATTAAAATTCTTAACTTGATTCTCAAAGTGAATGAGAGCCTAGAATGGTACAAAACTTAGTGAATTTTCCTAAAAGACAGGATGTGATCTAACTGGGTTGGCCAGTGGGTGAAGGGCTAGCTGGTATCTCCTGCGTCCCAGATTGCACGCCCTTGGACAATGGTCAAGAAGCTATTCAAGAATCTAAGCTTTTATTTCCTAATGACCTTTTCAGACTCCAGCATTGTTCTCACTGGGACTGCCCAAGACTGTGCCCAGACAGGTTTCTCACCACACGTCTCCTTTAAGAGGCAAAAAGATTACATGGTCAAAAATACCTTATACCAGAAAGAAGAAAATGGCTGGGGGAATCTCTGCATCCTGATTAACAACAAGAGGAAAGGACACTCTTTGGACCTCTTCATCTTGTATCAGCAAATAGAGCGGGGGTGGGTGGAGGGGGCACACCACACACAGAGAGAAGGATGTGAACAGCATGATTTAGGGACATCGTTTTCTCACACTTACTTCCATTTCTTCTCTCTGGTGAACACAGAGGCTGGATGAGTAGGGTCTCTGGGTTGTCTTGAAGCTTTAGGGATTTGCCACCACTTGCAGGGTGATGGCTGGTCTGGGTGCTTCCCAACTCGCATCTCAGTCCCATTTGGGCAGATGAAAGTCAGTCCCAGAAGGTGGGAGGCTGCCAAGAAAACAGAAAAGACAATAATGCATCTTGTGACTGTAGCAAAAGCATCTTGTGTCCTGGTAGCACTTCAAAGGCCTCTTGACTTCCCCAGAACTCCCCTGCATTTCCTGATGTGTGAACAGCCTTCAGGAAAAAGTTCTTTTAAAAACAGTGAAGTAGAAAGAGGAAGACAAATACCGTATGCTAACACATATATATGGAATCTTAAAAAAAAAAAAAAGAAAAGGTTCTGAAGAACCTAGGGGCAGGACAGGAATAAAGACGCAGATGTAGAGAATGGACTTGAGGACACGGAGAGGGGGAAGGGTAAGCTGGGATGAAGTGAGAGAGTGGCATGGACATATATACACTACCAAATGTAAAATAGATAGCTAGTGGGAAGCAGCCGCATAGCACAGGGAGATCAGCTCGGTGCTTTGTGACCACCTAGAGGGGTGGGATAGGGAGGGTGGCAGGGAGGCTCAAGAGGGAGGGATATGGGGATATATGTATACATATAGCTGATTCACTTTGTTGTACAGCAGAAACGAACACAACATTGTAAAGCAATTATACTCCAATAAAGATGTGAAAAAACAAAGCAAAACATTGCTTCATAGTAATCTGCCTCTCCCACTCTGCATGCACCTGATAGGCAACATTAACAAGTGGTGAAGAAGACACTCAATGATACAAAATTCAGTTATAAATGGGAACAGTAATAATATTAATAACAATAGCAAGAGCTGGGTTTCATTGAGCACTTTCCACGTGCCCAGCTCTCTCCTATGTGATGCTAGCTGAGATTCTCTGTGCCCAATCCTTCTGGGATAAAGCTAGATTTCACCTCATTAAAGAAACAGAATGGCTTTTTGGTGCATAAGGCATCATCTTGCTGACAAACTTGCCACCCTTACAGACTTTTATGTCCAAACAGTCAGGTTCTCAAAAAGATAAAACACGGTTTGGGTTCCTTTCTGTTCCCATAGTCCACCCAAAAGTAGTTATTAAAGCCTAATCTGAAATTATCCAGGGATTCAATTTCCTACGGAAGACTCAATATTCCAGCTTTGAGTTTTCTTCCAGCCTTTTGGAAATATACTGCAATAGAATCACTTTGCATGAAACTTACATGCTGGAGTATTTTGCCCCAAACGGTTACATCACATGATGCCTTACACTCAGCACCACACCAGTGCTGAAAGCTCCTTGGAAATGTGGCACCCGAGGAGAGATTTGATCAATGGATAACGACACAAAATCCTCATTGCTTTGCCTTTCTCCTCTCGTCTGACCGAAGTGCTGCTTGAATGTGATCAAAAGTAGGAATAAGAAGGCGAAATCAAGTTCCCTTAGTTAACAACTCTGATAAAAGAGCAAGGAAGAAAGGACAATTGGTTTTGGGATTTTCTGGGGCTGGAAATTACCCAAACCTCTCTTGCTTTCAGGAGCAGCTGAGAACAGGACTGCCCATATGGTTGGGCGGGTTGTTCACTGCACAAGAGCCCTGGACCAAGGAGGTGAGCAGAGACTGAAATCCAGCCTGCGCCTTGCTTACCTGCGCTCTGCACAAGGCTGAGTCCCCCTTAGTTCACACAAAGCCATTATATGGGCTAGCAGGGGCCCCCGTTAAAAGCATATTCCACAATTCAGCTTTATGGATTAGCATTTGGGGCAGAGGTGGGGGAAGGAGGTCTGGTGGGGAAAAAAAAAAAAGAGAGAAACCATAAGAAAGGTGTTGCCAACGGGGAGGATGTTGTGGCCGAAGACACAAGACTAAGTCGAGACATGATGTGACGTCGTGTTTGTTGATTCGCACCAATCCGATGAGCGGATTTTTAATCCAAGTGAGATTTCCTCTGTCCATTTTATCCTGCTATCGGGACCCAGCTCCCCAGCCATGTGGGCACAGCACACCGTCCCTTCCTGGGGTTAATGGCCCATGGTGGCGCTCTGGAGATGGTAGTTTGTAATGAAAAGAGGCTGAATTGTTTGTTTAGCAGTCAAGTGACAAATTATTTAATTAGCACATATGCCATTTGTCTCCACAGCTGTGATCACCGGTACTAATTGCAATGCGGCCTTAATTTATTGTAGATATATTGCTCCATATGACGCTAATGTGGTCATTACCAACGGCCATTATGCCCCCGTATCATGTTTGGAAATGAGAGCAATTCCACCACGTGGAGAAAACCACACTTCCAGTCCCGGCCAATACATGCAGCCGCTACTGTCTCCAATCATGGAAGCATTCAAAACAGCAGTGCTCCTTTGGAAATCTCCTTTTCAGCTGCACTTCTGAGGATCAGAGCTTGGGACAGGTTACTGCAGAGTCACCAGCTTTTAAGCCTCTGCCCACTTCCACCTGCCCACCTGCAGACAAAGGACAGCGTGGACCCCAGCACCGGCTGGCCACAAGATTTGCCCTCCCTACCCTGTCCACCCCCCGCTCGCAGGGGAAAGCTCCTTCCTTCCTGCTACCCTTAATCAGATATGCGTCATAGGCCTACAAATGGGCAACTCAGAGCAGTGCGCTCACTCAGGACAAATCCCGGAAGCAGCTTGTGAACAAACACCAGTGATCAAAAATAGCAATGCAATATCCCAACGAACAGGAGCTGTAGCCACAAGTACCGTTGAAGGTAGGGGACTTGGCAGGGGTGGGGCAGGGCACATGGTGGGGCACATGGTGGGATCAGGGTATTTGAAGCGTATGCACATACTCAGTTGGGGAACAGGTGGCTCTATCGCCAAACCTTCCATTAAGCACAGTATCTGCCTCTGGGGAGTTTGGTTTGGCTTAAAAACGTGGTCCAGGGCTTCCCTTGTGGCGCAGTGGTTGAGAGTCCGCCTGCCGATTCAGGGGACGCGGGTTCGTGCCCCGGTCCGGGAAGATCCCACGTGCCGCGGAGCGGTTAGGCCCGTGAGCCATGGCCACTGAACTTGTGCATCCGGAGCCTGTGCTCCGCAACGGGAGAGGCCCGTGTACCGCAAAAAAAAAAACAAAAAAAAAACAACCGTGGTCCAAATAAAATGATGCAAAACCATTGGAGGAGAGGCCATGGGGAGCAGAAGGTGAGGACACCAAACTCTTTCTGTCCAACAGCAGCACTGGTGATGTCTCCTAGTTGAAGCTGAAGTTAAGAGGAATGTCTTTTAGCACACCTGGGGCATGGGAACCACATGTTAACCAGTCAGGCTAATTAGCGATCTTTCTGGAAAGCAGCTACCCATCTATATTCTCATTATCCTCTTAACACTTTGAGATGCAGACAGAGGAGGCTGCCGCCCTGACAGGTGAGAGGCAGGAGGTTGGGGAGAGGGGGAAGTGGGCAGCCCAGGGGGCCCAGAGGGGTAGGGATGGGGTTGCCAGATAGAATACAGGACATCCAGTTAAATGTGGATTGCAGGTAAACCTCACATCACATTTTAGTATTTGTTGTTTACCTGCAATCCAAATTTAACTTGGGCATCCTTCTTTATTTGCTCCACCTGGCATTCTTGGATTAGGGGAGGATGGAGACCATGACAAAAGTCAATGCATTTCTTTCTAAAATCTCTGTTTGGTGTGGGGTCCCTGCCTGCTTGCAGCCACAAACCACAGGAGAAATCTTCAAGCTGGGGTCCTCCTGTGAGACACCTGTAGCCACCTGGCAGTTGGGTTGGCAACGCAGATGCACTTCCCAGGGACCCTTTGAGCCTCCAGGAAATGCCTCCTTGTGAAGTGTGGGCCTCTCTGCCTTGGTGCTACCTCAGTGCCACGTCGGTGTCAATGCGGGCAGAACGCTGCTTCCCTGGGCATGTTTCCCCAGCCGCTATCTTGGACTAAAGGCTTTATTAAATCAGGCAAACGTCAACCCCACTGCTCAGTAATAAGTTAACCAGACAACAGGGTTGGACAGATAAAAGTCCCCTTGCGGTAGCATCAGCATAAGAGGGGCCACTAGCCAGGCCCCGGCCCTACTTTTCAGGTGGCCACTGGTCAGAACTCCGTCGGCTGTGCCAGTCCCCCAGACGGCAAATTAAAAACAGCAAATGTACCTCTATTCTTTTTTTATCTTCCTCCCTCCGCCTCCTTTTATCCTTTTTCCTTTCTTTCTTTTTTCTTTTTCTTTTTTGTCAATGTGGAATACAAGGCCACTGCCAAAAACATATCCCCCACAATCAAACATCAGATGGTGACTCCTTTCCCACAGCTTGTGTGAGGGAAAACAGTGAAATTATACCCATGTTTTAGCGGCGAATCCCCTGGCGTTGCCGCGGAGAGCAGCCCTGCACTGGCTCTTGTTCGCTGTTTTTTGTTCCTCCCTTCGCAGTGTTTTTCGCACTGGACACCATTCAGCCCGCATTCAGCATTGTATGTCACTTCGCATATGGTTCATCCGCTCCAAATGTGTGCATGTACCCAGAAAATGCAGCTTTTCATTATGTATTCTCTATGTAACAGAAAAGATTAAGATATAAGCCTGGTGAATGCGGCAGGAATTAGTTGGACAGATGAATAAGGGAAAAATGAATCTAGAATGATGGTGGATTTGGTCTAATGATTGTGGGAGGGCGTTAAGAACTTGCTGGTAGGTTTCAGCCCTTTTAATCCCAGGCTGTGTGTATTTTGGTAGGAGAAACGCTCCCTCAGAACTCCATCTCGAAGGGTACCGTAAGAGACACAGGCGCGCACACACGGACACACACAAACCTCTTTAACCTGAGCGGATGAAAGAAAGGCTTCTGCGAGGAGCCCAGGTCCTCAGCCCTAAAAGTCTTCAGACTTGCTGTGGAGGTTCAGAGGATTCCATATTTCAACACGCAGCTTTTAAAATAAATTAAAAGTGGGAAGCCTTCGTGCCATTGATGGCGCTTTCCTTTTGTTTCCATTTTATTTTATTTGTTTAGACTTAAAGAAAGGATCCATGCCCAGAAGGGCAAACTCTCTAAAATGGATTTGATTTTGAACAGTCAACAAAAGCCACTGTTCTTAGATGCTTTTTACATCGGCACCAAATTACAAAAAGAAGAAAAAAAACCAAACTGGTCATTTAAAATGGATAAACTTAAAAAAAAATGGGTAAACGTGATGCCTTTGGAGACTAACACTAGTCAGTTGAAGTACTGGTTGACACAGTGGAGTCTTCCATCAGCATTTGCAAAAGATGCTTGTGTTTAGTATCATTGTTTTCTGGCTTAATAAGAATCCAAGAGAGAGAAAATTGAGATTTAGGCTTACTTACTTCCTACCACAGTTTCCAGAGAAAGAATTTTTCTTCCAGCCAATTTTGATTGAAAATCAAGATTTGCATCACAATAGAGATATTTCAAAAGTGTAAATACAAAAGGCTACAACTTCAGAGACCTCTTGGTCAGATGTGTTGGTCTCTGGCACATCATCTCAGAAGCCACTGGAAAGGGGCTGCTTTCTGAGTCAGCCCAGAGAAGGCTCTGCTCACTGCGAAAATGCACACTGCAGACTCTTGTGGAAACTCATATGTGACTATTCATGTGTGGGAGGGGAGCGGAGCGACACTTCAGCTTTTGAGGATCCTGTTTACCTAATTTAATTCACAGATATTTTTGGTGGGTGGAAAGAGAGCACCTTAGACACGTTTGACTAATTCGCATCAAAAATAAACCTTGTAGAGTTTAACAAAAGCAGACAAAAGCTACCTTTTCACGTTGTTGCATAGTCTCTCTATTTTTGTATTCCCTTGTATAATTGTGGTCCAAACATTTGAGAAGTTCCTTTACTTGAGTAAAAAAAAATATGCACATTGCCAAGCCACAATTAACCAAGGAGGAGTAGTATCCTTCTTTCTCCCTCTTTTAATTTAAATGACTTCATTTTAATGTTTACCCATGGTGTGATCAGTATTTAGTGATTTAACCGTCAGGTTTATATTACTCTCATAGAATCATTAACAGTTTAAAAGTTTCTTTTCCATAACTAAAAATGCCATTTTCCCCAATTTTTTCCCATTCCTACAATCTCCTCACACACATGTGACAACTATTGTGCAAAGAAAGAAAGAAAATTTTTTTGAGGCTCCAAGTTCTATTTTTCTTAGCCTAGCCCAGGATTTGGACACATGGAAGAATAAAACATATGGCATCAATTAAAACATCATTCAATTTTCATACCATTTTTAGACAAGTTGGTGCCTTTTAGTAAAGCCTTAGGGGGAAAAATGCTGGTGTTTGTCCTGTCTTCTTATTTTATGTGAAACTCAACCCTCCCAGAGCTATTTTCCTCCTGGGCTCTTGGTTGGAAAGTAACGGCGGGTGGGTCCTTATCATTTCAGCACAAGCTGGACTAAACCTAGCAGAGGCTGCTGTCCCTGCTTCCTGGTTTAGTCATTTATTTTCATACGATTCCAGGTGTACCCTTTCCTCTCGGGTCCCTGGAAAGCAGCACAGCGAGGCATAAGATCTTTCCTTCAGTCTGGATAACCTGGTATCCTTTTCCACAACACTTTTCCTTTTTTTCACAGTGGGAAGTGTTTGCATTCGAAACAGTTTACATCTACATAATAAGCACGCACTCTTTTTTTTTTAATCCCAGAAAATTTAGCTGCATTTTAGAATCTCAGCAAACAGGCTGGTATTGCCATAAACAATCCGAGAAAAGTGGTGTTGGCAGAAAACTTAGATCATAATTTGCCTGACGGAACAAAATGGCCAGGGCTTCTTGCTTTGTCCTTGTGTATATTTGGGGTTATTATCAGTGTCGTGGCTTTCTGTGCTAAATACAGGGCTGGACCATGGAAAATCAAAAAACAAACTGGCATTTAGAAGGGCAATAACTTTTCTCGAACAAGGGAGGAATCTCCCGTTTGCCTTTTATTTCGGACTTACTTCTGCTTCTCTACGTCTTCCAAGGTAACAAATGAAGATGGGTCACCCACCTTCAGCCTTGCCATGTAAGAAAGCAACAGAAGACTTCTCTCCAGGAGTCAGAAAAGGAAACCTGTTTGCTTTTCAAGTTTCGAGTCCCTCCCAAAGAGATGAAAGGGAAATTAAACTGAGTTACCCCTGTGGAATCACCAAAGTGAAAAACGGGTCGCTTTATCCGTGCTCTTCAGAGCTCTTTAAGGCTTGAAGGTCTGGATTGAAATCTGTGTAATACTTTCATTCACTGAGTCAAGATTAATAGCACTGGTGTTGCGTCCTTAGGGTAGAGCCTCCAGAAGGCTTTTGGAAATAGAGATTGTCTTGCTTTGAAACGCTTCCTCCTAAGCACATATTTATTTATTTTATTCCCCAAGGAAGATTTTTTTTGGCATCTGATTTAAATTCGCTAAATCCGTCCCCCCATATAACCACGTTTCCCCACGTCTAGTCTTTATGTCTCAAATACAGCTGGTTCTTACCGTTGCTCCTGTCCCCAGTATAACACTTGCAAAAACAGTCACTGGGAGATATTTTGCCCTCCCTTCTAAGTCACCTTATTTTTTTTTTTTGACTTTGTCTTTCTTGGTCTGGAGAATTTCATCTCCTTATTTTTCTTAATTGGAGTATAGTTGATTTACAATGTTGTGTACGTTTCTGCTGTACAGCAAAGTGAATCAGTTATACATGTACATATATCCACTCTTTTTTAGATTCTTTTCCCATACAGGTCATTACAGAGTATTGAGTAGAGTTCCCTGTGCTATACAGTAGGTCCTTAATATATACAGTAGTGTGTATATGTCAATCCCAATCTCCCAATTTATCCCTCCCCCACTTTTCCGCCCATAACCATAAGTTTGTTCTCTACATTTGTGACTCGATTTCTGTTTTGTAAATAAGTTCATTTGTACCATTTTTTTAGATTCCACATATAAGCGATATCATATGATATTTGTCTTTCTGTGTCTGTTAGTCACCTTTTTTTTTTAAGCATCACGCTCATCCCTCTATGCCACCCCCAGGGTCTCCATAGCAATTCTGAGATAGCTGTATTTAGGACCAGAAATAAAATCTAAGTTTGCTTTCTTCTCAAACATGTTTTAAAATAAAATTGGAGGGAAATCACTTGGAAATAAAGTCAATTTGATGTTAAGTTCTTAGCATGAGTGAGACTTTATTTCCTCTCTGCTTTGCCCTTGAAAACAGAATGAGAGAAAAATGTAAAACAGAAACCAAACAATTACTGAGTGAAGAAAGTGGCTCTGTAGGTAGTAAGGTGAAGAAGAAATTTGCATTGGAAAGTTAAGTTCTGACACTTACACTGCTGCAGAGGTATCAAGCCTGATGGTTTCTCCAAGAAAGACTCTTACAGGAACCTCCCAAGTAAAATTTCAGAAATGTGTTTTCCTTTTGCTGACTTTCACTCTTTCTCTGCATCTGAATGTGGTTCAGTTTTAGTGGTTGCTTTTTGCATGTTGGGAAGATTTTACTTTGAAAAAGCCAAAAACTGAAGAGAACGTCTTTCGGCTCATCTTAAACCACAGGGCTGTCCATGCAGGTTTCAGCGCCGGCTGTGCGCTGGGCGGTAAATCCTGGGGAAATAGCCTAATCCCACACAAGCTCCCACAGCAAGCTCTGTCCCTGGCATTGTGTTTCCTAACCAGCTCGGGTGAATACCATATTGATCCTAAAAACGTGCAGCTTCTTAGCTTACAAGTGCTCCCTTTATGGAGCACGGAGAGCCAAGCCACAGAGCAGGTATTGCGTCTTAGGGCAAAGAAAGGGACAAGTTGAACCCCTCGGACGGATGTTGCCTGGTGTGCGTGCTAATTATTGTCCGTTGGTTTAGTGTCTCTTTCAGCTGTTTTACTGATGTCTGATTAATCCTACTGGTCACCAGGGGTAAAGCCAGGGTTTCATCTGATCTAGGAACAAAACTTTTCCTCTCTTGGACAGAAGGTGGTCTGTCCAGGTCAGGGTATGGGTCATTGAAAGGGCAGCCTTAGGGAGCCTGCCACTTTCACAGCAACCACTTGTTACAATTAGTTATAAAAAAAAAAAAAAAAAGCTAACATGTGGTGAATTGACACTTTTGTGGGTCCCTTAGTCTGGGTGGTGCAATTGTTCTGAAAAACAATGTCAGAATTTTCATTTGAAAGTGGAGAGTACAACCGTATTTCAAGCAGCGAAACCACTGCACTGAGCCACTTGGGGGTTTCCTTTCGTTCGGTGTCTAGAACTCTAGTCTCCCGCTCTGTACTAAATCCAAATATATGAAATGAAAATGCAGGAATGAAGAAGTGTTAAATCATGCAAGACAGCATCAGCACACACTGCCCCAGCCAGCTCCCCAAAGGGCCTGACAAATCATTTGCAGAATTGCAATTGGAAGCAGATTCCCTGAGTCTTGGGAAAGAGCGCCCTAGGGCTCTGGTAGGGACCTCCTGCAATGTCCGTTCTGTTCTGGTTCCTTTGCAATGGAGACCCCGATTCGTAGCCTGGCACGTGTCAGCCCAGACAAACAAAACCATATTTAACAGAATTGCTCACAGCCAAGTATGATGTTGTAACTAAGCTCTAGCCAAAGGCTGAAGGTAGAAATGGTGTACAACTTCTGGAAAGTGTCCTTAAAGGGAAGGGGCATTCCCTTCTTTGCTCTCCTTTTTTCCTGCTGACTGGAATGCAGACGGGACGGCTGGATGCCTCACACACTATGAATTTGTGCTAAGGAGGCAAAGCAGCCCCCTATGACCAAGGGAGCAGAGCCATCCCACCAGCTCTGGACACATGAGAGAGAAATAATCTCGGGTCTTTTTCAAGCCACTTTTATTTAGGGCCTTGGTTTCAGACAGATGAACCTAATTCTAACAAATGCAGGCACTCAGGGGATTCTCAGTCCTGCCGAGTCCAGATCAAAGTTCTACAACGTGCATTTCAATTTGAGTCTCTGGAAAGGCAAAATGAAAAGATAAAACCGAGGGAATCCAGTCCCAGGTGACAAGCTGGCTGAGTCAGAAAGCTCTGTGAGTCAAGGCTGCCCCTACAGGAAGCCAAATCACCGAGGAATGCTGTTCTCTCAGGTGGATTGTAGTATAGATAAAGAAAATGGATTCTCAACTGTTTTTTATTTTCTGCTGGTTTTTGTAGCTCTGTGTGGTTTCTTCAACTGGCTACACAGGCCCTAGAGATACTAGGAAGAGAGATACTTCAAATATATTTGGAGAAAAAGAAGTAAGTAAATAATAAATGATAGAGGCTAGAGGTCTCCAGAAGTAAATGCTGAATGGTGAACATTTTCAGCTTCACTCATTTTCTTTTGTGAAATGGAAAGGATATACATTTAAGAGTTTTGCTTCCAATTTCACGTTTTCTACCACAATTAATGCAAGGCCTGCACTGGTGAAAAGAACACGTATAAACCACTGAATCAATGAGAACTTCCACATGGAACAACAACAATGGACATCCACATGTAAAAGAATGAAACTGGACTCTTACCTCACACCATACACAAAATTTAATTCAAAATGGATTACAAATCTAAATATAAGAGTTAAACTGTAAAACTCTTGGAAGAAAATATTGGAGTAAATCTTTGTGACCTCGGATTAGACAATGACTTCTCAGACATGACACCAAAAGCACAAACAACCAGAGGAAAAAATAGGTATGTTGGACTACATCAAAATTTAAAAGTTTCATGCTACGGATAATGCCTTCGAGAAAGTGAAAAGACAACACACAGATGGGGAGAAAATATTTGCAAATCATATATCTGATAAGGGAAGTATCCGAATGCATAAAGAACTCTTATAACTCAATAATAAAAGACCCAATTAAAAGAGGACAAAGGATTTGAATAGACGTTTCTCCAAAGAACATATACAAATGGCCAATAAGCACAAAAAAAGTATGCTCAATATTATTGTCCACGAAGGAAATGCAAATCAAAACTACAGTGAGGGCTTTCCTGGTGGCGCAGTGGTTGTGAGTCCGCCTGCCAATGCAGGGGACGCGGGTTCGTGCCCCGGTCCGGGAGGATCCCACGTGCCGCAGAGCGGCTGGGCCCGTGGGCCGTGGCCGCTGGGCCTGCGTGTCTGGAGCCTGTGCTCCGCAACGGGAGAGGCCACAGCAGTGAGAGGCCCGCGTACCGCAAAAATAAAAAAAAAATTTAAAAACTACAGTGAGATTCTGTCTCATACCCACTAGGATGGGCTAGAATAAAAAAGATATGTAATTACAGGTGCTTTCCTCAAAAGCTTAAGGATAGAGGTCTAGATGACCCAATAATTCCACTTCTTGTTATCTATCTAAGAAAAATGAAAACATAACATCCAAACAAAAACATATACATGAAAGTTCATGGCAGCATTGTTCATATTAGCTAAAAAGTGGAGACAACCCAAATGTTCATCAACTAAAGAAGGGGTAAATAAAAGTAGCATATACATACAACAGAATATTATTCAGCAATAAAAAGGAATATGGTACTGATACATACTCCAGCACGGGAGAATCTTGAAACCATTATGCTAAATGTAAGAAGCCAGTCACAACGGACCACACATTGTATGATTCCATTTTTATGAGATGTTCAGAATAGACAAGGAAATAGATTAGTGGTTGCCAGGTGTTGGTGGGAAGTGGGAATGGGGAGTGACTGCCAAGGGATATGGGATTTCTTTGGGGGGTGATGCAAATATTCTAAACTTAGTTTGAAGTGATAGTTATCCAACTCTGTGACTATAGTAAAACCATTGAATTGTCTACTTTAAATGAGGGAGGTTTTTTTTTTAAATTTTTTTTGTTTTGTTTGTGGTACGCGGGCCTCTCACTGTTGTGGCCTCTCCCGTTGCGGAGCACAGGCTCCAGATGCGCAGGTTCAGCGGCCACGGCTCACAGGCCCAGCCGCTCCGCGGCATGTGGGATCTTCCCAGACTGGGGCACAAACCCGTGTCCCGTGCATCGGCAGGCGGACTCTCAACCATTGCGCCACCAGGGAAGCCCCCTAAATGAGGGAGTTTTATAGCGTGCAAATTATTATCTCAATAAAGATGTTTCTTGTTTGGCATTTAGCTGACATGTGATATTTATTTGTGAGTTTTCATTACCAAAATATTTTCAGCATTATGTTATTTCCTTTTAATTCAACGATCAAAAACTTTATAAAATAAATTAATTAAAATACTTTTGGTAAAAACATAAAGATGTTTTTGAAAAAGGGAAGTAGGGTTGACCCAGCAACCAAAATGAAATGGGCCCGAGGGCAGAGTCTTCACCCACGACCTGGGTTTTTCTCCAGGGCTCTTGTTGCTAACTGCCTCAGCTCCCGGGTGTGCATCCAAACAGCCTGCCAGCCATCTGCACTTGGTGCCCGAGCCTTCCTGCCTGGACTGGACCTCCATGGACTCTGACTCATGTCCTACCCAGTCTGCACACTCTATCAGTCCCTGTCTGCTTAGCTAGTGCCCGACCCCGCTGTTTCCCGGCCAACCCCTCTCTCACTGTGTCTATTCCGGATGGAACGACTCTACATCCACAGAGTAATAGTTGTCATGTATTCTATTATTACCTCGATTGGACAGATACGGAAAATGAGGTCCAAGAGATGACCAAGTTCACACAGGCAGAGAAGAAGGATTCGAATCAAACTCAAGAGGCAACCATGTACCACTTTACCTCAGCTGGTACCTGCTGACAGTCGGCGGATGGAGGCCAAGATCATGCCCTCTGGGTCTTGTCTCCTGGGACAACGTCACACTGCTGCAGAAGCATTGGACTCTTCAGGTCCTTCCCCTTGGGGATCGCCTAGAATCCCTCTTTCTCATTTTTCCACTCTTCCCCCGGCAATTGTTTTGCTTCCCCTGGCCTGCGCCTGTGGCCTCCCTTGGCTACTGGAGCCCCACCTTGCTCGAAGATGTAGAGCTGAAGTGCCTGGGCATTTATATTCCCCCAACGTGGCATTTATTGTCTAACTGGTGATGTGTGACTAAGCCCCAGCTTCCCTGCCTCTACTGGGTGTAACTGACTCTGAGGTGTAACTGACACTCCACAGTCTCCTGCAGAATCAGGTGGAAACCGCCTCTGAACGATTTTGCCTGAGATGCCATCTCTGCTTGGTTTCCTCCCTTAACTTCCTCACCTCCTCACTGATTTCCTTGATTTATCAAGGATTTTCCTTCATTTATCAAGGATTTTTGTTTTTGTTTTGCAGTATGCGGGCCTCTCACTGTTGTGACCTCTCCCGTTGCGGAGCACAGGCTCCGGACGCGCAGGCTCAACGGCCATGGCTCACGGGCCCAGCCGCTCCGCGGCACGTGGGATCCTCCCGGACCGGGGCACGAACCCGTGTCCCCTGCATCGGCAGGCGGACTCTCAACCACTACGCCACTGGGGAAGCCCTATCAAGGATTTTTATCCTTGATAAATCACTTACACGTGAACCTTTGTTTCTGGGTCCCCTGGGAAACCTAGCCTAGGCCAGAACATATGTCAAGCACTGAACACAGCCCAGAGCACGTACGTAGTATGTGCTCATTAAACAGCCCCTGTTATGAGCTTTGCTGTTCTAGTGACCAAAGCTTCTGAAGGATACCCTTCTCTTCTCCTACTTGCCCCTCAGTTTTAGCACTAATTCTTGAATTACGAG
Source organism: Monodon monoceros (assembly GCF_005190385.1). Lineage (NCBI taxonomy): Eukaryota > Metazoa > Chordata > Mammalia > Artiodactyla > Monodontidae > Monodon > Monodon monoceros. The sequence continues at coordinate 12,098,649 of NW_021703767.1, forward strand.
AAAGAGGTGGGGAGAACAAAAAACTAGAGATCAGGGGTCAATCTTGGATCCCACCCCCTTTTGCTTCTCTTAAGAACTACCCAGCTCTTATATCAGATAACCCCTGCTCCCATCATGCAAAAATGTTCACATCTGGCCTTGAAGGTGCCACGTGCCATTAAAAAAGATTTTTAAGGCTTGAGAGGAGAAGTTGGAGAATTTAGTCCTCTAAGAATCCAGCTTCCAATGCTTTCCCAGCCCTGCCCCCTAAAAATAAAAATAAAATATTTATTGAGAGTTTAATATGTAAGCATAGAAAACCTCTTGTAATAAAATAAAAATATCAAACATTTGTATAGCCCTTGTCAACACTAAGGTGTGAAATATATTAATTCATTTAATCTTCTCAACAACCCTGTGGGGCACGCTCTCTCATCACCATCATCCCCATTTTTACAAATGAAGTAACAAGACCAGAGACATTAAGTAACTTGCCCAAGTTCACCCAGGCAGAAAGCGGTGGAGCTGGGGTTTGAACTTGGTTAGTGTGGCTCTGGAGTCTCTGTTCTTAACTGTGAGGCTATCCCACCTCCCCATAATGTGAGGGATGGAGTGGTCTTATGAGTAGGCAAAACGAGCGGTTCCAGCCTTATCCCCTGAGGGCCTGCTACGTGCAGAAGTCCAGTTGTCCGAAAGGACCCCCATTACCGTGCGTGAGCACACATACACACTCACTCATGCGGGTTTCTACGAGGACCTGGGATTACTCCTCTCTGGTTAAGCTTCTCGGTCTCTGATAGCGCTGCCGTTACTAGGCAAACCCACACAGAACAACTCTTACCTGCTGATGCCCCCAGACATACTCATTTTATTGTATTATCCAGCAATTCTCCAACAAAACTCTGTCCAATCTTTTCTAGACAGTCTCTACTTTGTTGAAGGTGGAAAGGATGCTGTGGGCATCTGTGTGTCTCATAGCATCTCAAACTCCCTCCTACAGAGGAGCTTGGAAAGCTTTTGGAGGATGTATGGGTGAAGGAGAAGGGAAAGAACCACTAAGTGGTTTCCAAACTGTGTTCCGAGGAACTTGGGTGGGGGGTTCCCTGGAGGTACTACAAGGTCCAGCGCCGGGGGATCAAGAGAAGGGCGATGCCAAGGGGGGGGGTTCCTTCTCCCCACCCTCTCCTGCCTCCAGACTCCTCACTCACCCGCTTCCCACTTCAACCAGAGAAGCTCTGTCTCCATGTTTTGTATATTTTTAAATAAGTCTGCTGTTCAAACAGCCTTTGAAATCCCCTTTTCAAGGAGGGGTTCGGGAACTCCCCTCCCTGCAACCACTGTTCAGCCCGCAGCAGGTGAGCTGACTCAGCCAGAGACATCCCCATCTCACGTCCCACCCTCTGATGACGTCTGACGCGCAGGTCACGGTCCCTCTGGAGGGTCTGTCTCTGCTACGCTCTCCTAATCCGATGCCGAGCCAGCTTGCAATTAACCAGGGGTGACTGTGTCTGGTTTTAGGTCATGCAGGTATGGTAGCTGCCACCGGGTCACTTTCCTGCATCCCGCACGCTAGCCTCGCTCCCAGGGTGGGATGGGAAACCCGCGGAGGCAGTCTGTGCTTTCATAAGCCCTGCCATGATTCTCCAGCTCACTGGCTTTGGAGAACCTCTGCTGTGGGTAATTGAATCAGCAGTGCCCTTTCAGTTCTCTGTATCCCGCTGTGAGTCAGTAACCAAGTGGGTCCTGTGTCTCGAACTGAAAAGGGTTCAGGCAGGGCCCATTATGAACACATCGATTCACAAATTATGATTTGAGGAACTTGCTCAGACCAAATGAAGGTGTTTGAAAACCAGAACCCATGTGTTTCCCACTCCAGAAAAACCCTCAGAGCCTTCTTGTATGTAGGTCTTTCAAGAAAGAAAACATCAGACAGGTTTCCTTTTTGTTCTACAAAAAAGTCAGTAATCCTGGGAACACTGAATAGCCCTGTGATGTCTTGGGGTCCAAAACCAGCCAAACAGGATGGAATCAGAGTCATCGGGCTTCGGAAAATGTCCCACTTTCCAGGTACCGGTAGGAAGTTCTAATCGTGTGATTCTTGGACAGGCTTAGTTCTTCCTTTTTAAAGTAAATCATTTGTTTTCACTGACTGGTGGAGAGACTGAAAGATTATGTGAAGCTGGTCAGGTACTGTGGGCTTTGGGAAATGCTGAGTAGGGAATAATTAATTACCGGAGAAGGTTGCTCTATATTGTATGTCTCAGAACCTGAAAGTTTATCAAGCCTGTGACCTCCCACCCTCTGTGAAGCACTTGGCACCAAGAGTACACCATGCCTTTAATTTTCTGCTGTTCTAAACACAAAGCAAGGCTTGCGAGGCGCTCTATTTGGTTATCATTTTCCTTTTGCACTGTCTGCTTACAAACCCTTTGACTTTTTTTTTTGATGGACATGCACTCTTTCCTAAAGAGTGCAGTAATAACCCTACCTTTCCACCTGCCTGTCATTTCTGTGAAAACGTACTAGTACTTGTGTGCATGATAGAAGGAAATCACTTTCAGAAAGACATCCGACCCTAAGCTTTGAATCACGTTATTTTTATACGCGAACAAAGAACAAATGCATTTCTCGATTATGAAACCCATCTGTGAGGTGCCTTTCAAAGGATGCAGTTGTGTAGCCAGACACTGGATCAAATTCTTCAATCATCTTGAAACGGCCGTTGCCCCTGGCCCGCTGCATGTTGGCTTGTGCAATACAATAGCATTGTACGCTTCGCTTTTTAAGTTAAACACGTTTTCCATTTATTCCAACTGGCAACAAAGTGATTCTGAAACACTGAGGGTGGCAACAAACGGTGGTAACCGCCCCTTGGGAAGGATCGTCACCAATCAACTTGAACATTCCAGCCGCTGCCTAGCTGGAATCGGTTTTCCCTGCCTGGAGCCACTACCCCTTCCTCTTGGGAAGCATTCGCTGGACACATGGTTAGCACAGCATGGAGTCGGTCCTATTCTCAGGACTCCATAGCTGTAATGGCAAGAAGCCGGCAGAGACTTCGGAAGCCATCTGTTGTAGATTGAATTATGTCCCTCCAAAGGATGCTGAAGTGTGACCCCCAGTACCTGGGAATGTGACCTTACTTGGAAATAGGGTCTTTGCTGATGATCAAGTTAAGATGAGGTTCGACGTGAGTAGTGTCCTTATAAAAAGGGGACATTTGGATACAGGACAGACGCATACAGAGAGAACGTCAATGTGAGGATGATGGTAGATGCCAAGGTGATGCTCCTACAAGCCAAGGGGCGCCAAAGATTGCCAGAAAACCACCAGAAGCTAGAGGAGAGGCTGGGGACAGCTTCTCCCTCACAGCCTCAGAAGGAACCAACCCTGCTAACATCTTGATCTTGGACTTCTAGCCTCCAGAATTGTGAGAGAATACATTTCTGTTGTTTAAACCACCCAGTCTGGGGTACTTTGTTACAGCAACCCTGGGAAACTAGTCCACCGTCCAATCCACCCACGTCTACAGATGAGCCTCTGAGTCCCAAGGGTCCCATAGAAATAAGCAGTAAGGGTAAAATTGAGCCTTCTTAGATCCTGAGCTGCAGTCAGTGATCTTTCCATTACTGTACCATCAATCTCACTGTCAAGGGAATAGTCCTAGTCCTTGCATTGAGAGATCATTGTAGCATCACTTTCCAAGGCTTCTTTTTAAATTAAAATCTCCCTCTCTAGCACCAAGGGGCTGAGAATATGAAAGTGCCCGAGATTCAGCCCCTCAGCCAGCAGGTTTCACTGTGGTTTCTTTAGCTTTGATGTCAGGAAGTTTTGCTGAGCCGCTTTGGGTAGAAGAATGGGAGGACCCAATGTTGGTCAGTGAGGTGACTGAGATGAAAGGGGCAGGGCTGAATCTCTAGCTTCTTCCCCAGCACCTGGGATGCGCCATCTAAAGACACACGGGAGCACCTTGGCGGGCACCTGATCACCTCTTCCTCTCTTGAGCGCCCTCTGGTGTTCTGAGGTAATGACAACAGAACTCATTCACCGAGTCCAAAGGGGTCTGCAGTCACTCGCAGTTTCTTCGTTTAGAAAGCTGGAGGAGTTCTTTGGGGGAACTCATTTGCTGAGTTTAGCATCTTCCAACTCTCCAAGGACAGCAGAGGTAGCAATTCTGAACTCAGATCTTAGTTTACTTTCTTACTGTTCCCAGCGCTCCTTCTAACCTCGAATGCTGCTACTGGATGTACGAAGCCTGTCCAAGTTTCACTAACTTTTCCCCCACCCTCACATCAAGCCATGCCAAGAAAAATGAATGTGACTCTGACTCCACCGTCTTGGGCCCATTGGGAGAGTTGGGTTAGTCTCTAAGGCAGCTTCTGAGCCTTGGCACTGGTGACATTTGGTCCTGGTCATCCTTGCTGTGGAGGTGTCCTGTATCTTGTCGCTGTATAACAGCACCCCTGGCCTCCACCCACTAAACGCCACTAGCATTTCCTCCCCAACATGTGGCGACCAAAGGCGTTTCCAGGTATTGTCGAATGTACATTGGGGGTACATTCTTGTGGGTTTTTAATGTTTCTGGGAACTGGATACAAGATAGACACACTGTCTATTCTGCAATGTCTGGTTGCTTCTTTCAGAGAACCACTGCTGTCCTGGATGCTACCCAGATGCAAACAAGACTCAGTCACAAATGGCGATTGCAAAATGGAGGAAGACTCTTCACAGCTGGGCCAGGACCATTCACCACAGGGCACAGCCTTTGACAGCTGCACCATCATCCCTTGACCGTCTGTACCGCCTGATGGCAAAATCTCTCGGCCAGCCCGTCTCAGTGGTGTGGCTGCTGCCTCAGGGATTCTCACCTCCCAGCATTCACACTCTCTGTAGTGCCCTCCCATATGAATCAGGCTGACATGTGTAACCCGTAGGATATTTCAGCGTGACATCTGTGGCCAGGTCATAAAAGTTTTTGCAGCGTCTGCCTTACTCCCACTTGGGTCACCATCTCTCGGGGGGGAGCCAACTACCATACTCTGAGGACACTCAAGTAGCTTGTGGACAGCCCACAAGGGAGGAACTGAGACCTCCCACCAACCACCAGCGTCATTTGCCAGGCATGTGAGGGGCCACCTTGGAAGCAGGTCCTCCAGCCCTAATCTAGTCTTCAGATGACTGCAACCCCGGTTGACATCTCGGCTGCAACCAGGTGAGAGGCTCTGAGCTAGAACCACCCAGCTAAGCTGCTCCTGAATTCCTGGTGCGCTGGAACTGTGAGGCGAGGAGTGTTTGTCATCATTTTAAGCTGCTAAGTTTTAGGGTGTTTTGTTACGCAGCGATGGGTAACTAACACAGTGGGTCTTCCCCACAACCCCATAAGGCAGGTAGGACAGAGTTTACGATTGAGAAAATACCCCTCATGGCTGGAACCTGATGGGTCCTTTCCAATCTAAAGGACTTCAGTGGAGCAGAATCCCTTCACTAGGAGGCTGTGAGGTTTCAGGGCCCCAAGCAACAAGCTTTTCTCTGAATTCTAAGTGGCCCACTGCAACTTCTGAGCTGAAGAAGCTGCACCCGGGCCCATCAGAGAAGCTTGGCCTACAGCCTAGTAATTATGTTAATGATTCAGAGGCACATTGTGAGGGTCGTGACCAATGCATGCTATATCTCCACTGAGGTTCTTCAAGGGAGAACAGCGGTACCTGCAGCAGGAGACCTTTCAAGGGAGACTTGTTTGCTGCCTGGAAGGTGGAAAGCACGGATCCCACTACCGGGGCTGCGGTGGATCCACCTCTGTGCTGGGGTGAACCCGATGCTCGTAGGAGGCTTAAAAGGCCAGCAGAGGCCGCCATGAGTTCTGGATGTCCCTCCACAGACTACAGACCGTACCAGTCATGGGGGAGGGGACATGGCTGTGAAATTGTCTTAAATAAATGGTCCTTCACATATGAAAATTATTCTCGATCAGGAGCTATGCCTTGTGAGCACTTTCTCTCCTGAACTGATTCTCCAACTAGACTATACCTTAGAATCATCTCGGAAATCTGTCAAAAATGCTGATTTCAGGTGCCCACCACAAGTGGCTCTTAGCCAAGCCCAGAAAGGCGGTTCTTGTTTTTTCAAACTGCTCCCAACATTTTTCACAGCTGGGCCAGGACCATTCGCCACAGGGCACAGCCTTTGACAGCTGCACCATCATCCCTTGACCGTCTGTACCGCCTGATGGAAAAATCTCTCACCCAGCCCGTCTCAGTGGTGTGGCTGCTTATTTGAAAACAAGTTTGGAAACCAAATCTGGGCCCAAGATGGGCTACTTAGGAGCTATCTACCTTTGGGCCAGTTATTGAACGTGGCTAAGCCTTGCTTTCCCCTTCTGTAAAATGGGGGTTGTATTAGTTTGCTAAGGTTGCCATAATAAAATACCACAGACTGAATGACTTAAACCGCAGAAATTTATTTTCCGACAGTCCTGGAAACCAAAAGTCCAAGATCAAGGTGTCAGCAGGGTTAGTTTCTGCTGAGGCCTCCCGCCTTGGATTATAGCTACCTGCCTTATCCCTGTGTCCTCATGGTCTCCCCTCTGCATGTGTCTGTGTCCTAGTTTCCTTTTCCTATGAGGAAACTAGTCATATTGGATTAGGGCCCACCCCAATAATCTCATTTTAACTTAATTACCTCTTTAAAGGCCCTATGTCCAAATACAGCCCCATTCTGAGGTCCCGGGGGGTTAGGACTTCAACAGAGGAATTTGGGGAGGTCCACAATTCAGCCCTTAATGGAGGTAATATGGTCATCGTGAGGATTAATAAGATGAGACACGTGACGCTTAGAGCGTTGGATGAGATCAGAAGTTGTAAACCCTTACTTTCCATTCCCTCCAACTTTGGTGGCACTAAGTGGAAAAAGTGCCTTTAAGAAGTGGGTGACATACAGGAAATCTGGACTTTTCTTTCAGGCAATAATCCCCTTAAAACATCTGGTGTGCCCCCCCCCACCCCCCTCAAGAGCTGGTGCAAATCCCCCCATGCGGGAGCCGGTGGCGCTGGAATCCAAGCAGCTGCAGAGGCCACAGCCCTGGTTTCCCGGAATCTGAGCTTAGCACTTAAGACTGAGTTTCTTTTCAAAAGAGCTGAGGGCTCAAGCACTTTTTCGCACCTAATCCTTTTTCAGAAGGAAGCAGGCGCGTTCACGTAGCCACAGAGTTCTCCCTGTGGGCCTGCAAAGGGGTCTGGATTTTTACACCCTCCTCACCCATTTCCTTGCAAGGCTGGAGACTAGAAGCAAGGCCAGCAAACCCACACATGGGATCACCTGACTGGGGCAAAGAAGAGGGGCCACAGAGCCTGCGAGAGTACCTGCTGTGGGTTGGATTCCTGCCCCTTGGATGCAGCCTGCTCTAAGAGGTCACGGCAAGGGTTCAGCCCACTGGACACCATGAGGAAACCTAGCATTCCCAAGGCCCAGTGCTGCAGAAGCTGGGCAGACCACGAGTCCCTTCACTTCTTTATTACTGATAAGGGTGTGAAGGTGGAAGGAAGTGGGATTTGGGGAGTCCCCAAAGCAGGCAAAAGCAAAATGCTACAACCACAAACACAATCACCTTGAGCGTGGTCACCTCAGGTGGAATGAACAGCACCCTCTTGTCCACAGCCCGTGCCACAGGACCTGGAGTCTCCTTTAACAGGATGCTGCCCTGAGAGATGGGTGGATGGGATGGAACCTGGGTGTGAGGTTGGCGATCTGGGGAAGGAACATTCCGTCTCCAGGTCTCCGGTTCTTCATCTGGTTGGATCAATTACCTCTAATACTCTTCCAGCTCTAATGTTTTATGGTTCCACCTACACCCAGACTAACTAGACTTTACTTTTCTGGTTCAGCCCAGGTAGCAATCAAGCACTGGGTGTGAAAGGGGACAGTCACTTTTTTCTAATTGAAATATAGTTGATTTACAATGTGTCAGGTGTACAGCAAAGTGATTCAGTTATACATATATATGTACGTCTATTCTTTTTCAGGTTCTTTTCCATTATAGGTTATTACAAGATATTGAATATAGCTCCCTGTACTACACAGTAGGACCTTGTTGTTTACCTGTTTTATATATAGTAGTTTGTATCTGACAATCCCAAATTCCTAATTTATCCCTCCCCTGCCGCTTTTCCCTTTGGTAACTGTAAGTTTTCTATGTCTGTGAGTCTGTTCCTGTTTTGTTAGATTCCACATATAAGTGATCTCAGATTCATCGGACACAGAGTTGATCCCCAACAACTCCCTGGGGAAACATTGCCTAATGAAACGAGTCTACCCCAAATTTCCTCTTGCAATTAAATTCCTGACAAAGCACACAATTTACAATCATTTCTGGGTGAAATTAATTTTTCTATGACAGTTTCTAAAATAGGATTTTAGGAAAACACCCTCTAATAAAGGCTTATACCAGAGAAAATATTTGACTTTTTTCTTTCCAGTTTATTTTTCTAAGAGTCTAGCTAGATTAATTAATTGCATATTTGTCAATTCTTTATAGAGCACCTGGTCTGTGTGCTACTCTACGCAGAGTGCTTGGGCGCCCTGGTGATCAAGGCAAGCATGCCTGTGCCCACCTGGAGCCCAGAGGCCATTGCATCCACCGATACTGCCTCGGAGCCCAGGACCGGAGGAACCACGTGGAATGAGCTGACCCAGGCAAACTTGGTACCGGCACAGACAACAGTCCCTGAGCTGGGTTCTTCAAGGGTCTGCCTTCCCTTGGGGAAGTACCAGATAAATACAGGAAGCTCAGTTAAATTTGAATTTTGGACAATGAATAATTTTTTAGAGAAGGGTGTTCCAAATATTACCCTGAGAACTAGGTACGATTATCATTCTACCTATTTTATGAATGAGGAAACCAAGGCACAGAGAGATTAAGGGACTTGCCCAAGGTTACGCAGCTGTGATGTCACAGCATGGAGATCTAAATGCAGGCAGTGCAGCACCAGAGCTCTTCTCTTGTACCCCACTCGAGCAGCCTGGCAGCATGGAGGTGGGTGTGATCTCCCAGCACCAGTGTGTTGATCCAGACTGAGGAGTCTCCAGAAAAACCTGCCCTGTTCCCTGCTCTGGGCCTTTTATCTCTTCCTTTCATTTCAAATTTATTGTAATTTGGTTTTTTAAAATCAAAGTTATAAATTCACAGAATTTAGAGAGTCAGGTAGGTTTGAAAAGCTTATAATAAAATGGAGTTCCTCAACTCTCCATTTCCCCTCTACCATTTCCTAATCCGAGGCAATCACTTTCATTTTAATAGATTCTTTTGATATTTACATCCTATATATCTGTAATAACATGATTTTATTGCTATTTCTTGGTTTTTTGGTTTTAGGCATTGCCTACTAACTTCCTCTACAGAAGAAAAGGATTTTACTCTTTCACATAGAGCACACGTACACACACAGGCACACACGTGTGCACGTGCACACACACAGGTGCCCTTCCTCCATTCTCCCTCTACAGTTTCACTGAAATTTTGGAGACTGATACTAAGCGTTTACATTATTATAATTCTGTAAATGCTGTGAATAGTGGAACCCTAAATGTTATGTTTCTTTTTGTATTCCTCAACAACTTAATGCTTTTCGTGAAGTTAACAATTGTCTTATATTTTTGATCAGTTTTAATAATTTATCACGAAACTCTGCCCTCCTTTCAATGTGTTCACACACTAATTCCATCTTTTTGAAGAAGTCTCTTCCAGAACCTTCTGGATTGGTTACCCTCTACGTCTACTAGCAGCTGTTGTATTAGAGGTAACTTTACCTCTCTTTTGTGATGGAGCCCCCGTTTCCCAGACCCCACATCTTCCTTTTTAAAAATTTTTAAAAATTTTAATTCTTTTAAAGTAAAAATATCTCCAACAGCTTCCTCAATAAGGCCTTGCATATCTGAAAACGTATTTATTATACCCTCATTTTTAATTAATAGTTTTGCTGGGTATAGAATTCTACCTTTGGAAATACTTTTCTTCAGGATGTTGAAACATTTATCCATTGTTTTCTATAATATTGTTGTTGAGAAGTCCAAAGCCATTCTGATTCTTGACACTTTGCATAAAACATGTTTTCTTTTTTCTTCCTGGAAACGCTTAGTATCTTCTCTTTGTCCCAGTGTGATGAAATTGCATGATGATATATCTTGGTGAATCAGTTTTCATCCATGCTGTGGGTATAATTGGGAAATTTAGGCTCTTGATATCTGGGAAGTTTTCATGAATTATTTCTTTGGGAATTTTCTCTCATTGTCTCTGGATCTGCTTTCCAAATTTGGGTTTAGACATTCTGGCGTTGTCCTACAATTGCATTGCTTCTCTCTATTTTTTCTTTGTGTTATTGCTACGTATTCTGATTGCTATCCTTACCTTTTTCATTTCTGCTCTTTCCAAGCACTTTTGTTTTTTCTCTGAATTTTTTTAAAAAGTAGAATCCTAGGGGCTTCCCTGGTGGCGCAGTGGTTGAGAGTCAACCTGCTGATGCAGGGGACACGGGTTCGTGCCCCAGTCCAGGAAGATCCCACATGCCGTGGAGCGGCTGGGCCCGTGAGCCATGGCCTCTGAGCCTGCGCGTCCGGAACCTGTGCTCCGCAATGGGAGAGGCCACAACAGTGAGACGCCCGTGTACTGCAAAAAAAAAAAAAAAATTAGAATTCTATTTTTTTTCTAGTTTTATTGAGATTGAATTGATATACATCACTATATAAGTTTAAGGTATATAGCATAATAGAATCTTATTCTTATTTCATGAATACATTTTCTTCTTGCTCTCTGAGAATATTAATAATGATATTAAAACTTTTTCTTCTCCCTATATAACTTCTATAGCTTCTGTTGCCTCCAAATGACTCCCCCTCCTCTTTGGTTCTGCCTTTTCTGTTAGAGGCCATTCTCAAATGTCAGTTGATCCTTAAGTGTCTCTCTATATTTACAAATGGGATGCTAAGAGCTGCTGGTAAGCTCTGTGCACATGCCTAGGGTTGGCAACTATGGGATTCAGTAGGGTGATTTTCTTGGGTCATTTTCCTGGGGAACCCTGGGTATCACCATTTTTAAGTCTTTTCTCTTGCATTTTTAGAAGAACTGTAGTGAAAGCTCTTACTATCTCTCATGTGGAAGCTATAGTCCTTACTAGCATTTTTCTGGAAACAAGATGGAGAAACTGGCTGGAGATGTCAACATTCAGAATGTGAATATTTGTCTGGCCTGGTTTTGCAGAATAGGAAAGGAAGGTAGGAGATCTAACCACTTCTCAAAAGGACTGTCAATCAGTCATCCTGCTTGTAGAGTCACCTTTATTCCCACTTGCGTTCATCCCTAATGCCACCAACTCCTGAGCAGTTGGGTTGCTTTTGGCTTCCCCACTTGGCGGCTATGATTCAGCTTTCTCGGTTCTGTTACATCAGTTAACAAACATACATTTACTTTCCAGCTTCCAAAGTTTATTGCTATTATCGCACTCTTGTTCTCTTCAGCCTGTAGGTTTGTGTGTTCTCTAAAATACCTCCTCTGCTGTTGTTGTAGTGGGGTTTCAGGAGGGACTGGAGAATAACCCTGGCATTCAACTTGCCGTCTTTGAATAGAGGTTCCCTCAATCTCCTTTCAGTGGCCTTGGCTTTGGAACCATTCCTGTCTTTATCATAGCAACAATCAAGTAAGGAAACAAAAGCGCATTCCAGTATCCATTGCCATCTGATTAACTTTGCTTTAACATATGAACAGAAGTTTGTTTCTCTACTTCTCCACTTGTGCTTGTTAGAGCACCTAACACAATAGAGAAGGGAGAAAAAAGATCTAAAATTGGACTTAAGTAGTTCTCCCCATTTTCTTGAAAACAATTGTCTAAAGGTCCAAGAGATCTTGATCTGTGTGTTCTTGAGGCACATGCACTGCCTCCTGGTGGACAAGCTGGTACTGCTTTTCAGGTTCTCTCCATGCTTTCCAAGATGATGATGTGAGGTCAAGATACTACTGCCAGAGGAGGTGAGATTTGAACTCAGACCAGAAGAGAAGAGGGGAAAATATGTTCTAAATTTAAACTTCTTTTTCATTTCTTATCAGTCAGTGTGTCCAGACCAGCATTAATCAGTATACCCACTGTCTGTGGCCTCGTAACTGTCACTGGGGATTTAGCATTATTGTGGGAAAACTATTTTCTTGACTTCTAGGCTGTCTCTACCCTGTACAAAGGGAAAGTACAAGTTTTAAGAAAGAAGACATGTCATCCACATGAAACTCACCTCCAGTCATTTCACCCCACGATCTTCGGCAGCTGTGCTGTCCAATGTGGTAGCCACTAGCCATGTGTGACTGTTTAAAGGTCAATCTATTAAAATTAGAAATTCAGTTTCTCAGTCACTCTAGCCACATTTCAGGTGCTTGATAACCACATGTGACTACCATATCAGACAGCACAGATGGACAACATTTCCATTGTTTCAGAAAGTTCTATTGGACAGCACTGACCCAGAGCTCCTACTGGTACCTGGACGATTCTCACAGACAGAATCTACCACAACCTCACCCATGTTCCTGCAAGTCTTTGTTCCCACCTCTGCCACCACATCTACTACAATCCGACTTGAAATGGAGTTAGTTAGATAATACGCCTGTCTCTCCCACTTGACCATAATAAGCTCATGAGGGCTGGGACCAAGCTTGTGCCATCCTGCTATTATTCCCAACCCCCAGAGTAGAAACAGGCAAAGCGAAGTTCCTGAATAAATGTCAGTTGAATGAGTGGCTTGATTATAAACTTCCTGAGGGCAGGAATGAAATGTTCTCATTTTTGTGTTCCCCACAGTTCCTCGAGCAGAGGAGGAACCTTAGTAAACGTCTGCTGGATTGTTGCATGCTCTGAGCACTGTCAGCCTGAGGACGGACTCAGCACCCACTAAGACAAAAAGCTGGACTGCTGCGTTCCCCAAACTCACCAGACTCCCCCTCACCTCTGTCCTCACACATAATGTCTCCTGAGGCTTTGCCACATCCCGCCTACTTTCTCGTTGCATCCCCATGAGGTCCGGTCACCATCACCCCTACACACCTTACACACACACACAGACACACGCACGCACACGCATGCCCTCCATGCTGTTCTTTGACATCCTTTCCCCTCCCTCCTCGCACCTGGTAGAGTGGTCTCAAAATTGGGGTGTGTGCATCCCCAGGAGTTGCCCACTATGATCTTCTGGAGTACAGAGATAAAATGTTTGGACTTCTGTTTGGGGGTTTTATCTAATATGCATATCTAATATGCAACTATTAGATAAAATGCAAATTTTATCTAATATGCAAATATGCATGTTTTATCTAATATGCAAATATGTTGTCCTGCCTCGATGTTGGGCACCCGCGCCTTTGGCAGTGAAAGTGCAAAGTCCTAACCACTGGACCACCAGGGAATTCCCTGATGGGGTTTTTTTTTTTTAATCTCATCATTTAAAATTGTCTTGTTCGGGGAATTCCCTGGTGGTCCAGAGGTTAGGGCTTGGCACCCTCACTGGTGGGGCCCTGGGTTCAATCCCTGGTCAGGGAGCTAAGACCCCACAAGCCGCGTGGTGTGGCCAAAAAAAGAAAAGCTATCTTGTTCTGCTGTATGTTTTAATATTTTAATAATATATTAGTATAGTAATAGATGCTTATTTATAAATTAAATACACATATTTGAGGTGTACCCTAACTTATTTTTATTGATAGGAGTATGTGTGAAAAAGGCATTTCCCTGGAATACCTCCTTCCCTTCCACTTTCTGGTCCTGCTTGTGTCTGAGGAGTGAGCAGAAGCCCTACCCACGGCATCCTCTCAGTCTACTCAGGCCCAGCTGATTTTCAAGGAATTGACATAGAGCCTTACAAACTGCTGGTATCTTCCAGTTTTGAATTCTTAGTGTATCTTCAGGGAACACACTGCACTTTGTTCTTGAATTTGGATTATTTTCAGTTACTGTACTAGCTTTGTCTTTCCAACCAAATGGTCAATTCCATGAGCATCTTACAGTTATTTTGTACTAAAGACCCTCTTAGATCGGAAGGGCAGAGAGAACACCCAATCTAATTGCATTTTATAAATAGGGGAGATAAATAGAGTCAGGGAGGTAAAGTGACCTACTCCTAGGCGAGAGCCTTGCCAGCCCCTATCATAGATTGGGACCATAAATTTGCGCAGAGGAAAGTCAACAAACGTGGAAAGGACTATGCTTCCAAGGATCCCTGCTCCAGCTCACAAAAGCAAACCCGACAGCCATGGTTAGGAGTTTCCTGCCTGTCTTCAGCTTACCATCCTCGCCCTCGCCCTCGAGGGGTGCAGCACCTCCCTGAGGCCTGAAGAAAGCTACTCACAGAGGAGGCGTCAGCTGCTAACTTGACAAAGATAAGAGCCAAGGTCATGACCTTCTAATGGTGAACCAGCCTATTAGTTTAGCAATATGTGTCTCCAACGTCAGAGCCATGCCTGGTGGAGACTTGATTTTTTTATTATTCAGGAAGCCCCTTACTTGAAAATGAGAAAAACCTCTAGCAACCTCTGGAAATCTCTTCTTTTCAAATAATTACAAGTAAGATCTTCACCTAAGAAACTTGGCTGCATGGTCTTTTACATTCCGCTGCGCCCTTATGCTGGCCGAGAACAGACAAATGATTCGAACCTGTGGTCTTTAAAAAAAAAAGATGCCAATCAAATGTAAATGATGATCCCATTAAATAATGATTTTCATTCAAACTCAACAATACAAATTTCTCAGACTTTGTGATTAGCTCCGTGTCAAACTTTTGCTCTTTTTAATTTTTTTTTAGCAGCTAATTTGGGATATTCTGCGATAATTTTCAGCCAGGGGGTTGGATTTTTTTTTTCAGTACTGACCAAAAAGAATCTTGCTGCATTCAGTCTCCTGAGAATGTTGGGTCGAGTTTTTTGATCCCTGTGGCTCATTGATTTGCGGGCTGATGTAGTGCGAGGGGTCCTTATTAGTGGCGTCTGTCCCTGCTGTAATGTTTTTGTTATTTTTCCTCATTTGTTCACTCTGACATCATGTCATTACAGAATGGTGCTGTTCAGGCCCTGCCTGGGCTGTTCGTTAGCGTGTGTTTAATGAGCAGCTTAATTGAGCTGTCTAGTAGGCCACCTGTCGCCCTCCGGACTTATTAACATACTAATGGCCTGACATTGTATTCTCTGACAGGCAACAGGGCTTACTGATTTGATGTCTGGACATGAGGATTTTATGCAGGAATGAGAGCGGGCATTGGGAAGGAGGTTTAAAAAACGCAAATTAACTCTTTGGTATCTCTGTGTTTATGGCTTTCTTGTGGAAAAAGAAAAAAAGTTGGACCCATCGCAGGCCAGGAAAGCATGTTCTGGGGAGGAAGGCTTGCTCTCTCCTTGTAACCCCAGTTGTGGTTCTCCAGGAGAGCAGGCTTTGTTTCGATTACAGTGTTATCGTTGGGAACTACCTCAAAGGAGAAATCTTCTGCAGCCTGGGGGGAAGGTTTTGCGACTAGACTTTTCTCGACTGTGGCTAAACAGATGAGAAGCAGCAATGCTTCACTGGAGGGATTTGAGTGTGGTCTGTTGTCCCCGCCTTTTGAAGCCAGCTGAGGACAGACCTGGGGATGCTGGGCTCCCCGGGGAAGGCTCGGAGGGATGGCCAGAGCTCTCATATGCACGTTGGCAGGGGGTCGCTGCTTTTGTTTGTGTTTTTCATCTGGGAGTGCGGGGTTGGGTCTTTCCCCCTGGCCTCCCTTGCAGAGGCGGGAGGAAGAACTTCTGTTCTGGGAAATTTCAGGGGACTGAGTCTGGAGCGTGGGCACGGCGCTCCTGCAGACGGGCTGGACATTGCTCTCCTGTCCCCTCTGCTTTTCTCCCTAGCTGTCTCTTCCTTCGATGCCTGCACATAAAACAAGCACAAACAGGATCATAAAGAAAAGGCTTCTTTAAGATTTCAGGAAAGGATCGCAGCTAAGGGTTGCACAGAGTGAACTAAATCCCCCAAAGCAGCTGGGAGGTGTGTGGGAGCCCTTGGAGAAGAGGCCCATCTAGGGGCTGGGGTGAGCTTCAGGGTCCTGCCTAGCCTGAGGTTCCCCCTGAGTCAGCTGAGGAACTGCAGGAGGCTGGAGGTCTGCAGAGTGAGCCAGAAAGCATTGCAGATGCGGCTGCCTGGAAGCCGCATTCCAGAACTTGGCACGTTGAACCTGCAGCCGGCAGGCTTTCTCTATGGGAGGTCACAAGTAGGTGCTGAGCAGGGGGAATGCTGCCAGCTGAGCAGTCACACTTCCTCTCCTCGTTAGTGCCCCCAGCCATAGGGGAGGGCTGGGGGAGGGAGGGCAAGAAGAGCAGAAACCCACCCACTGTCTATCTGCCCACTTCATGTGACGGTGATCATGGTAATGATGATGACGACAGCCTTTATTTGTATTTCTGAAGTCAAGCCTTTTATAAAGATGATCTCACTTAAGTTTTCTTTCCTGGGTTTTTCAACTTCAACACAGTTGACATCTGGGGCCAGATCAGATGGGTGGGGGGCCTGTCCTATGCATTGTAGGATTGTTGAGCTGTTGAGCAGCATCCCTAGGCTCCACCCCCTAGACTCCCATAGCAACCCCCACCCAACTGTGAGAGTCAAAAATGTCTCCTGGGGGAAAAGTGGTTCCCAGTTCAGAAACACTGCTCTAGAGACAGGTGTGCCACCCTCAGTTTGTAGATGAGAAGCAAACACTCAGAGCGTAAAGGGAGAACTCAAACTCTTGCAGATAATACAGAACAGGCAGAGCGGGATTTAGACGCAAGTCCATCAGATCTCATTCCTTTGCACAGTCCTCCCTGGTCACGATAAGGATGGATCTGGCCGTGACCAGAGGTGGGTCTGCTGTCCACATCCCCAGTGCTGACCATTGCAGAGCTATTGTAGATTGAAATATTTTGCTAAGGGTTTTACATATCATCTTGTAAAATCTTCTCAATATCCCTTTGAGGTAGGTACTATTATTGCTCTCTTTTAAGAGATGAGGAAAATGAGGCTCAGAGGAATTAAATAACATGTCCAAGGTCACACAGCTAGTGGGGGGGAAGAGAGTCTCACCCAGGTCTCTCTAGTTTCAAAGTACATGTGTTTTCTATGATAGCACCCAGGATCCCAGACATCTGCACCCAGAGATCCCCAACCTTATGATCCATTCACCTCTCTTTCCAAAAAGAAGGGGCAATTCCTCCCTTTATTTCCCTGGCTGACCAGGGTGCTGTGCCTGGTAAGTTTCCCACGGGCACATGTGATGGTTCATTTTATAGGTCAACATGACTGGGCAACAGAATGCCTAGATATTTGGTCAAACATTATTCTGGGTATGTCTGTGCAGGTGTTTCTGGATGAGATTAACATTTGACTCTGTAGACTGAGTAAAGCAGATTGCCCTCCCTAATGTGGGTGGGCCTCACCCAGTCAGTTGAAGGTATGAATAGAATAAAAATCTGACCCTCCTCCAAGTAAGAGAGGATTCTTCCTGCCTGATGACCTTGGAACTGGGACTTTGGCTTTTTCCTGTCTTTGGACTCAAACTGAAACACTGGCTCTTCCTGGGTCTCATTTTCAGATTGCACAAACCTTCAGATTGGAATGATACTGCTGGCTCTCCTGTGCCTCCAATTTGCCAACCCACTCTGCAGATCTTGAGACTTGTCAGCCTCCATAATCATGTGAGCTCACTCCTTATAATAAATCTCTTTGTACATTTACATCCTACTGGTTCTGTTTCTCCGGAGAATCCTGACTAATATAGCAGTTCGTTTAGCTTTTACACATGGTAAATTTTTATGTCTCATATTTTCAACATTTCTGCTTCACTTTGTTTTAGGACTTGTAACCAATATCTAGCTATTTCTAAAAATGCAATCTGAGAATATTGATGTCAAATACTTGCTCATGCTGTTGGTCACTTGGATAACTTATCACTCTGTGCTACATTCTAGATGAATTCCTCCCTAATGATCTTCCAGTCCATCAATTCTCTCTTTAGCCTTCCAATTTAAACTTTGATCAACTCTATCAAGCTTTGTAAATTTTAGTGATAAGCTGCTTTATCTCCAGGATTTCTAAGTGGTTCTTTTTCATACCCATCTCTTCTTTATTTCATCTCCACCTGGTTCAGCTCCTTAGTTGTGTTTTTTTTTTACTCTTTTTTTTTTTTAATCTCTGTTACTCCTGCCTTTAACTCTTAGAAGATACGCAGTATAGTAAATTTTTCTCTAAAGTGATTTCATCTTCTGATTGCTGATTTTGTTGATTTGGTGTGAGTTCATCAAGAGTTAGTTTATTTTGGGATTTCCTTGGTGGCACAGTGGTTAAGACTCCACGCTCCCAAGGCAGGGGGCCCAGGTTCAATCCCTGGTCAGGGTCAGGGAACTAGATCCCACATGCATGCTGCAGCTAAGTGTTCACGTGCCACAAATAAGGAGTCCACGTGTCGCAACTAAGGAGCTCACGTACCACAGCTAAGACCTGGCGTAACCAAATAAATAAATAAATTAAAAAAAAATTTTTCAGGTTTAAGTATTCCAAAAAAAAAAAAAAGAGTTAGTTTATTTTTGTTTTGTTTCATTTTGTTGTTGTTGCGTGGCTCTGTACTCACCACTCCCTTTCTGGGGGTTTTGTTGTCTCTATCAGCCCCCTTAGAGTCTCCAGTTCAGAACCACATCTTAGAGTGGGTTTTCAGAGTGTTCATCCTAAGGAGGTAACTGGGAATATTGCAGTCCCAGCCCCTGAGCCATTTGATAAGTTGACCAGATCTTTCTTGGCTTCAAGTCTGTTATTTGCTTTTCCTCATCTTAATAGGTATGTACCTTGAGTCTAGGCAGTGGTTGATAGAAGCATTTTTATCCTCTTTATAAGGAGGGAGCTGCACCCCATCCTTGGCTCTGTTCCCTGCCTTGTATGAGCCATTTGTAGTCTCAACCACTGTGTAGGAAACAAGCTCCCTGCTTCCTTTAACTGCTTCCAGGCCCACAGTCCAGGAGGCTGGTAGCTTCAGTCCTGCTTTCACTTTAGGTTTGCTGGCTGATGAAGATGTTATCTTTTTTTGAGCATGGCAATTTTTTAAATCTATCATTACTCTGTGTTGGTGCCGATGGAAGGCTCAAAGCCTGAATCCTGATGGAGTTTAATACTCTCCGCAGTACACACATCTCATCACCATTCTGCAATATTTTATCAAAAATCTCTCTACAGGGAATAGTTCCTGGTTGTTATCTTGGCTTTACAAAGCACTGTATTAGTAGTCAAAAGTAGGGGCTGAGGGGCTTCCCTGGTGGCGCAGTGGTTGGGAGTCCGCCTGCCGATGCAGGGGACACGGGTTCGTGCCCCGGTCCGGGAAGATCCCACGTGCCGCGGAGTGGCTGGGCCTGTGAGCCATGGCCGCTGAGCCTGCGCGTCCGGAGCCTGTGCTCCGCAACGGGAGAGGCCACAGCAGTGAGAGGCCCGCGTACCAAAAAAAAAAAAAAAAAAAAAGTAGGGGCTGAGTCAGACTGCCTGGGTTCAAACCCTAGATCTACTACTTACTAGTTTTGGAAACTTGGGCCAAGTTGTTTAATGCTTTAAGCCTCTTCTGTGAAATACATCAGTAATCCAACTTCCTAAGGATATTATGAGGATTAAATAAGATAACCTGTGTAAAAGCACTTCCCACAGATTCTGGCACATAGTCAGCCCTCAGTAAATGTCTGCTATTATTATGGTGGTTATTACTCCTTAGTCTGAATCAGATATCCAACTTCAGTGAATTATTATTTTTTGAAAAGCTCCAGTGGCCTGAAAGGCAGAAGAGCTAAATGCCAAGAAATGATTGAATCACTAAATTTGTCAAGGTGCTTTCCTATCTATTAACCATTGTCCCAAGACAAATCTGTTCTTTGTTTTTCCCATTTTACGGATGAGAAAATTGAACCACGGGATTGCTGTACGCTTCTGACTGACCATAGGCACGTGAATGAAAAGTCACACTCAGTTGATGCTCTGGGGCACCAGCAGTGCCATCATTTCTTGAAAAGAGATTAGGAAGCAGCCCTAAGAAAACCCTGGTTCCTTCATGGAAATCAGCATTGTCCATTTCCTAGTTGTTACACAGCTGTCAACGTAGCTATGTTGTTGGAGGTCTTGGGCACTTGAGAGTACCCCAGCATCATGTACCCCAACAATACACGCCGGGAAACTGGGAGGGCGTCTGTTTCCTCCTCCAAATCCACCCCCCAATCACCTCTACTCTGCTCTGGGCCCTGGATTGGTGGGGTTACATCCACAGGCTCCCCTGCCCTCTGGGTCCTGACTGTGTTTGGTCAATGGGCAGGGTGACCAACGTTTTTGAAAGTCGACCTGAGACATGGCCATATAAGACTAAAAAACAACCACCACTACCTATAGTAATATAATATATAATCAGTATTCAGATACATGTGTTTTATTCCTTTAACAGGAAAATATGATAAATGGGTATTTATCCAAAATGATATACTATTCTATATCGCTTACTTCTCTGTTATGTAAATGCTATTATTTAAACAAAACAGCACTAAGACTAGTTAACAATGGCAATTAGTAGCACAATTGTCCCTTGATATACATGGGGGGACCCCCGCCCCCTTACCAAAATGCTCTGATGCTCAAGCCCCTTATATAAAATGGTGTCGTATTTGCATATAACCTACACATATCCTCTTGTGTACTTTATTTTAATTTAATTTAATTTAATTTAATTTATTTATTTTCTTTGGCCGAGCCCCATGGGATCTTAGTTCCTCAGCCAGGGATTGAACCCAGGCCACGGCAGTGAAAGCACCGAGTCCTAACCACTGGATCGCTAGGGAATTCCCTCCTCCTGTCTACTTTAAGTCATCTCTAGATTACTTATTATACCTAATACAATGTAAATGCTATGTAAACAGTTGTAAACGTAATGTAAATGCTATGTGAATAGTTGCCTGAGTGCAGCAAATTCAGGTTTTGCTTTTTGAAACTTTCTGGAATTTTTTAAAAAATATTTTCAGTCTGCCCTGTTGGTTGAACCCGCAGCTGCAGAACCCACAGATGTGGAGGGCTGACTGTAATTAGTAGGTGTACTAATTAAACAAATAATATATGTGAGAAAATAAAACTATTTTGTAATGTTTCTTTCGGTCCTCTGATAGAGCAACATATTTCAGCTCTTTATTGGATATTTAAATCTTGTAGGCTATATTAAGGTATATAAGTGTAAAACTTTTAAAGGAAAGGAAAACAAACACAACAAGCCTAATTAAGTAGATATCGCCTATATTTAATTAAAAAAATAGCAATAATATGTTTCTTCCTATGCAGTGTTGTAATAAGATATTTTTATTCTTCTTGTTTCCTCCTCTAGTAATACTTCTCTGAACTGCCTTTTTCATCCATGTAGTGATAAAACTGAACATAGCCCAAAGTAAAATTCACTTTGACTTATAGCTCTCCTCTTATGAAGCCCACATTACGCTGATGCCTGATACCAGTCCAAGGTGATGACATTGAGCTGAATAGCCTCTCAACAAAAGTGTTTGAACAAGGGATACTTTTTATTGGCTCTGAAGGTTAATTTTATGTGTCACCTTGGCTGGGCCATGGAGCCCAGGTGTCTGGTCAAACAACAGTTTAGACGTTGCTGTGAAGGTATGTTTTAGATGAGATTAACATTTCAGTCAGTTGCCACTGAGTGAAGTGGATCACTTTCCATAATGTGGGTGGGCCTCATCCAATCAGTTGAAGACCTTAAGAGTGAAGACTGAGGTTTCCTGAGAAAGAAGGAATTCTGACTTAAGACTGCAGCATAGAAATCCTGCCTATGTTTTCAGCCTGCTGGCCTGTCTCATGAATTTTGGACTCAAGACTGAAACATCAGCTGTTACCTGCGTCTCCAGCTTGCCCGCCCACCCTAGAGATTCCGGGTTCACCAGCCTCCACAGTCAAATGAGCCAGTTCCTTAAAATCTCTCTGTCTCTGTCTCTTTGTCTCTCTGTCTCTATTTCTCTGGAGAACCCTGACTAATACATGATAAACAGAGCATTTTTAGACTTGCAAGAGTTCATTTCCAGCTCTCCAAAAATGCCCATCCACTCTGTATCTATGGGCTTGTCTAGGTTGACCAGCTGTTTCTCAGTCAGGCCCTTTGCATCTAGAAATTCACTGTATGGGTATTCATGTCCAAAATTAGTAAAGAAATTGAGAAAATCCTGTTGCCCTTTTCTGGTGATTTGGTTTGTTTTTTGGTTGGTTTGGTTTTAGTTTTTAAACAGTCTTATTTTTTAAAAAGTCTTTTTTTGTAAATGAGTTTTTGTCATAACCTCCACATAACATAAAACAACCCAGGTTCAGTCGATTCATCCTTTGCTAGGCTCCTGATGGCCTCTTCAAAGATCATCAAACAGTTGGAGAAAGAGCAGATTAATTCTGCTTTGCTGTAATCCTTTTCTCCATTCTTATCCTCAATGTTCTTTCCAAATTAGAGAAGGGCGCTCTTCTTTTCCCAAACTTTGAAAATATGACTTTGTAACTAGTCAACATCCCTTCTATGGCAGGAGATAACGAAAGCCATCTCCTAGGCACACGGCAAGGGAGGCTATATCCTTCCATTTCTATAAAGTCAAAAGTCTCACTAAGTGCTTCTGCATGTTTTAGGAAAGCTACAAGGTGACCAAAAACTTTCATTATGAAAGCACCAATACAGTAAGTTCCCTACATACGAACCTTCAAGTTGTGAACTTTCGAAGATGTGAACGTGCGTTCGCGTGTCCAATCACGTTAAGTTTGTTCATGTGTCTGGCATACACTGTCATGTGTATGAGTCCTCTACAGGTGGCTGTGCTTTTGTGGACTTTACTGTACAGGACTGTATAGAGTACAGCAGTACAGTATCTTTATTTCAAGCCCAGGATGTCGGAAGCATGCATAAAAGTAGCGGTGACGTAGCTGGTACTAGCGTACTTTTCAAGGTATTGTACTTTAAGATGAAGAATGTTTTCCTTAATTTTTGTGTTTGTTTGCTTTTAATGTATTATTTGTGTGAAAAGTATTATAAACCTATTCCAGTACAGTACTATATAGCCGATTGCGTTAGTTGGGTACCTAGGCTAACTTTGTTGGACTTACGAACAAAGTGGACTTAACAAACGGGCGCTCAGAATGGAACTCATTTGTATGTAGGGAACTTACTGTATCCCAAATAAGCAAGTTATACTCCCTGAATGCAGGACCATTAGCAGGTAAGATCTTTTCATTTTCTTTGGTAAGAAGTTTCCAGTCTGAAAGGAGTTTGCCAGAATTTACATTTGCACCATCAGGCAAATGTGTGAGTAGATTAACAGAAGTCTAGGGTTTATTTGGACAAGGTATCAATAATCTTTCTTTTTATTTTTTCTGCAGTTTCACTGAACTCTTCATAGAAATCAAGAAGATGATTTGAAGCTTTATTTTTCAAATAGAAATACCTAAGAGCTAGGGAGACATTTTTTTTGTTGCTGTGTATCATTTGATGTACTGTAGAAACCATGATTATTGGTAATCTATGATAAAAATCAGGTCTACCCTGTAAGGGACCAGCACATCCCTTACCAAAATGTCCCCCTTTTGTTCACCTCCACTTTAGGGTAAAGAAAGAGTGGCAATGAGCTAATGCCCAAATAGCACATTACTCACAAGCTGCTGGCTTAATGGAAGAGGGTAAGAGCCGGCCGAAGGCTCAAGTGCAGTACTAATGGAGAAATGATAAGCTAGGGCTCAGAATGCCGTCACACCTCTCCCACATGCCTTTAAAGAGAGCTAATGTACGGACCATCTTCCCCTTGGCCAGTATGCAGGGGCCTGGGAAGCAAGGGGGTGCAGAGGGGACTGTCCCTCTCACTACTGCACTGTGTCACCCTCTGAAGTGATGCTTGTTTCCCCTCCCTGGTGCTGTGGACTTGGAGGGTTTGGAGCTGTCGTTAGTGCCAGTAGTGGTCAGTTTGATGGGTCAACTTGGCTAGGCTTGGCCCCCAGTTATTCAACCAAACATAAGTCTAAGTGTTGCTGGAAGGTGGTCTGTAGATGCAATTAACAACTACACTCAGTCCACTTTGAGTAAAGGAGAGACTATCCTTGACAACCCGGGTGGGCCTGGTCTAACCAGTCGAAAGGCCTTGAGAGCAGAACTGAGGTTTCCCTGCAGAAGAAGAAACATCCTCTGTGAACTGCAGCTTCAGCTCCTGCCGAGAGTTCCAGCCTGTCCTTCCTGACGGCCCGCCCTGTGGATTTCAGACTCACCTAGCCGATCTCCACAATCAATTCTTTGCAATTCTTTGCAATCAATTGGCTTTGTAAGCCAATTCTTTGCAAAGAAATAGTTCATTTTTTCTGGTGGAACCCTGACTGATATAGTGTCCGGGGGAAGATGACTTGCCCAAGGAGATGAGTCATGACTGTTTTGGGGGGAACTTCATGCTGCCTAACCAACAGGCAGAGGAGGGATCACTGTGTTGACCAGGGCGTTTGATCCCCAAAACCAAGGGGCAAGTGACATAATAGGGGAATGGAGTTCTTATGTGTGGACCCAGGAGATTCACTGGGGTACTTCTGAGTACTTCCGTGTCCAATACTCCGGGACAGTGGAAAAACGATCGTCAAGGTCTAGATCCTTCCGGAATGAAGGCTCAGGTGATCCCTCTAGGTAAAAAGCTCAGCCTAACCGCAGCTGGCATGAGATAAGGGCGGGACACAGGAGGACGATGGAAGGAAGCAGCTAATTTTTTCAGTTTCAGGTAGGAGTTTGACTGAACTGGTGTCACCCCACAATGATACAGTCACTGACGGGACTTTATGTGCTCTGCACCCTCCACCCCATGCTGGGGATGCCCATTTTTCAACTGGACAAAAGACAAGAGGAAAAACTGGGGTGTAGAGGGGTGACCTGTGCCGAATATCTTCCGTTGGCACCCCCAGGTCTTCTCCCCACCCCTCTCCGCTGTTATGTGCCCAGGAGACTGAGGTGGGAGGATGGTACGGAAAGGCTTCTGGGCTCCCCAACTTCCCGTGATCCTCAGTTAAGAGGGTGCTTGAGACGTGAGGCCAGGCCCTGTGTTCTCTTGATCCCTCTCTAGGGGTCACTGCAGGCTGGCCGAGTCCCTCCAAAGGTGGCCAGGGTCAGGTGTCCTCACCACCCCCAGCCTTCTCTGTCTCAAGCTCCCGGGCTCTCAGGCCCGAGGGTGGTAACAACATCACCCATGATTTATTAGCCCCGAAATGCCACACTATTCCTTGCGGTTGCCCTTCTCCCAGCCCACACCTTTGTAAATGGTCCCTTTATGAAACTTTCCTCAGATACCACAATGTGTGTGTAACACACTGTTTCTTGCTTGTGCCCTGAATAATGTAAGGCCGCTTGGGCTTCTTTAAGTCTCTGAGGATTTCTCCAGAGATTATCAAAGACTCGCGGAACTGGGAAGGACTGTAGATGCCATTGAGACAGCATTGCTTTCGCAGATGAGAAAAACTGAGGCCCATCATGGTGAAGTAATAAATCCAAGGTCCTTTGGCCAAGCAGAGGCAGGGCAGCGGCCCATCCCAGATCTCCTGCCCCCTCCTTCCATCTGCCTCTGTCTCTGAGAATGACCCTCAGGCTGTACTGGGTGTTAGGATATAACCACAAAGGTGAAATCCAATAACAAGATGAGAGACTGGGGGGAAATACTTGCTTTCCAAAGAGCGTCAAACCACCAAGGGAATAATACTATATAAATCAGCCATCCGTGTCGGCGTGAGGACGCTTTGGGGGCCCAGCCACTCAGGCCCACTGTGTCGCATCCAGGGTCCAGCTCAGGCCCAGCCTGGACGATGACGGGGTGGAGCTTGTCCATCACCTGTCCCCTCCTCGGTCCTCCACTTCGTCCCCTCCTTCCTCTGTCCCCACCAGCTGTGGCTCAAGTGCCCCATTCTTAGGAACCCCTGTCAGATGTCTCTGGTAACTGATGAGTTAAAGGATTTTTCTAGCATATTACCAAAGCAGTTTACAATGGGTAAGAGAACTCTCTTAAATGTGGGCTTCTAGAAGGCATTTTGTGGTGAGTATAAAGAGACAGCGCCCACCCTCTAAAACAACCTCCTTCTCCTGGGCCAGCAGTGGGAAAGAATTTAACTTACGGGACATGAAGAAACTTTATTTCTGGCCTCTCCCGACTCCCTTGAATGAATATTCGGTGGTAATAATCTTCCTCTACCCTTGGATAAAAATCCCTGCAGGCCCCAGGAGTTTGCCAGTTACCTTAAGCCACAAACACTGTCTCGCTTCAGACGTTAGAATGTCCGTGTCACATACTGATCACGATTCCAGCTGTAATGTTAACCCTTGTTCTCACCCCCGGCTCGGCCCTGCTTCAGGCTGGAAGCCGCAGTAGCCAGATGGACTTGGCTGTTTTCTTTTTTCTTTCTCCACCTTGTGCTTTTATTCCTCTCCACCTCTACCTCCTTCTCAGTATTCAGTTTCTGTTTTGTCCAGAGTAGTAGCAGCATTGGGAGGGAGGAGGCTGTAGGGGATGGGAAATGTCTTATGGTGTATAGGCTGTAGGCTGCTTGCATATTTCAGCCTGTTCTTTTTTTTTTATATTGTTTGCTTTGAAATAATTCTGAATTTACAGAAAAATTAAAAGAATAGTACACAAACTCCCATAGATTGACAAATTCTTAACATTTTGTCACATTTCCTTTATCATTCTTTCTTTCTTCTCTCCCCTCGCTCACCTGTCACCTGAGATTCCCTTCCCCACTTTTTTTCCTAAACGATTTGAGATAGTGCCCACGTCAACACTTTTACCCCCAGACACTTCAGTGTGTATTCCCAAGAACATGGAGATTATCTGACGTGAATACAGTAACTATGAAATTCTAAAATTTTAACATTGACATAATTCTATGATCTAATATATAGTCTATATTCAAATTTTACTAAACATCCTAAAAATGTTCTTAATGGCAAATTTCCCCCAATCCAGACTTCAATCCTGATCATGTATTGTGTCTGTTAATCTGGAAAAGTTCCTCAGTCTTCCTATGGCTTTCATGACATTGATATTCTTGAAGAGTGCGGGTCAGTTGCTTCGTAGAATATTCCACAATTTGGGTTTGAGCTGAGTAGGGTTGGGTTCTGCATTTCTGGCAGGAGCACATAAGGGATGTGTGTCCTTCTCAGTGCAACACGTCAGGGGATACACGATGTCAGTTTCACCCATGACTAGTGATGTCAGCTTAGATCACCTGGATAGGGTGGTGTCTGCCATGTTTCTCCACTGTAATTACTCTGATTCCCATTGTAATTAATAAACAATCTGTAGGGAAACACTTTTAGACTATGGAATACTTTGTTTCTTTTCAAACTTTCATCCGATAATCTTAGCATCTATCGATAATTCTGGTCTTAAGCCCCAAGTCTGTCATCAGGTCAGTCTTGGGGGAACTCACATTCCCCAGTGAAGAGTTCTTATGAATTAGAGCTGCCACTCCCCCCTAGGGGAGGGAATCACTGCTCCCTTTTAACACTTGATTCAGGTATGGTATGTTTAAGCCAGTCTTTACTTGTGGGCATCACAGAAGAAATATGAGATGAATGTCTGATGAATTCACCAGATGCCTCTTTTCCTCCATCACCTGGACCGCCTCACCTGGACCATGGCTACTCGACCCCTCAATGTTACATTCTCAGGAGGGAGAGAGAAGCTTCCTGATCTGGAGGAACTCCTACATCCCCAGATCCACGGGGTCTGGCCCTACTCTAGAGCTCACCCCACGATATTCACTGTCTTGACTGGAAAGATGGTACCCTAACTCCATTACACTCATGCAGCGTGTGTGTGTGGTGTCCATGCTGTGTGGGTGGGTTGAGAGAGGTTGGGTGAGAAGCCATCTCATATCCAGAATTTGAAATGGGAATTTAATACACATAGCTGTTAATTAGGAATAAGATTGTTTAAAAAGTCATTGAAAATTCAGAGAGATGGAGATAGCAACTATAAGAAGCAGCTCCACCCCTAAGGCTGGTGGGAACAAAGGGAAGATGTATTTTTAAAACCTAGAATTGAGGGACCCTGAGGAGAAAAACTCAGATCTCAGAAGAAAGGGCCCCGCTCTGCTGGTGCTGGTGCCTCTGGGCTTGTGAGGGGGAAACTGTGGGGCTGGAATGCAGACCTTGGAGGAGGGAGCTCCAGCCAACTGGTGCTGGTTCTGAAGGGGGGAGACAGGGGTGTGGAATGAAGTTGATTCTGTAGCGGTTCAGAAAACTGCACACTGGATGCAACACCTTCTGTGGGAAGGAACTTTTGCTGCTGGGGTGAAGAAGCATCTTGGGTGGTGTCCTGAGGGACAGGAAGCAAACGGGAAGAAGCAAGTCCCTTTTATGCACTCCATCCCTTTAGTTTCTCTCCAGTTCACCTCATTGGCAAAACTTAACATGGAGCCAGCAGGGAAAGTAGAAATGTGGTTTGCAAAGCCCCAGTCCCGATCGAACAGCATAGAGAAGACTTTAGAAGGGTGAGTTTGGAACTGGAAGACAAGAATAACTGGCACACCTCCAAATTTAAAATGATGGTGTCTGTCAAAAGGATACAGCACGTGTGGATTTACAGTGGGTGCCCCATGGCAAGAAAGATGATCTTTCAAAACAATAGCAGTTGGGTTATCTATGCAGCCTTGCTGGACAGTGTGCCCCATCTGAATGGAGGCAAGGACAGCCTCAGACAAGTTGGTGTGGCCAAGCGTTGCCCAAACTTCTGGCTGAGCAGCTTTGCAGTAGGAGGGGAATTGGGACTGAGGACAGTACAGGTCAGATCAAAAGGTAATCACAGGGAAACAACCCAAGTGTCCATCAACAGGTGAAATGGATAAACAAAAGATGGCATATCCATACAATGGGATGTTATCCAGACATTGAAAGGAATGGAGTTCTGATACACGCCACGACATGGAAGAGACTTGAAAACATTATGCCAAGTGAAATAAGCGAGAAATAAAAGGACAAATATTGTATGGCTGTATGATTTTGCTTATATATGTCTAGAATAGGCAAGTTCCTAGGGACAGAAGGTAGATTCACATTTACCAGGGGCTGGAAGGAGGGGTCATAGGCAGTTACTGGTTAATGATGACAGAGTTTCTGTTTAGTATGATGAAAAAGATTTGGAACTAGACAGTGGTGATGGTTGCACACTATGAATGTAATCAGTGTCACTGAATTGTACACTTTAAATATGGTTAAAATGACAAATTTTATGATATAGATAATTTTTTAAATTAATAATGTAATATACAAAACCATTGTATTATACACTTTTTTTTTTAACATCTTTATTGGAGTATAATTGCTTTACAATGCTGTGTTAGTTTCTGCTGTATAACAAACTGAATCAGCTATACATATACATATGTTCCCATATCTCCTCCCTCTTGCGTCTCCCTCTTACCCTCCCTATCCCACCCCTCTAGGTGGTCACAGAGCACCAAGCTGATCTCCCTGTGCTATGTGGCTACTTCCCGCTAGCTAGCTATTTTACATTTGGTAGTGTATATATGTCCATGCCACTCTCTCACTTCGTCCCAGCTTACCCTTCCCCCTCCCCGTGTCCTCAAGTCCATTCTCTACGTCTGCATCTTTATTCCTATCCTGACCCTAGGTTTTTCAGAACCTTTTTTTTTTTTTTAGATTCCATATATATGTGTTAACATACAGTATTTGCTTTTCTCTTTCTGACTTCCTTCACTCTGTATGACAGACTCTAGGTCCATCCACCTCACTACGAATATCTCAATTTCGTTTCTTTTTATGGCTGAGTAATATTCCATTGTATATATGTGCCACATCTTCTTTATCCATTCATCCAATGATGGATGGATAAAGCAACTTAGGTTGCTTCCATGTCCTGGCTATTGTACATAGAGCTGCAATGAACATTGTGGTACATGACTCTTTTTGAATTATGGTTTTCTCAGGGTATATGCCCAGTAGTGGGATTGCTGGGTCATATGGTAGTTCTATTTTTAGTTTTTTAAGGAACATCCATACTGTTCTCCATAGTGGCTGCATCAATTTACATTCCCACCAACAGTGCAAGAGTGTTCCCTTTTCTCCACACCCTCTCCAGCATTTATTGTTTCTAGATTTTTTGATGATGGCCATTCTGACGGGTGTGAGATGATATCTCATTGTAGTTTTGATTTGCATTTCTCTAACAATTAGTGATGTTGAGCATCCTTTCATGTGTTGGTTGGCAATCTGTATATCTTCTTTGAAGAAATGTCTCTTTAGGTTTTCTGCCCATTTTTGGATTGGGTTGTTTGTTTTTTTGATATTGAGCTGCACGCGCTGCTTGTAAATTTTGGAGATTAATCCTTTGTCAGTTGCTTCATTTGCAAATATTTTCTCCTATTCTGAGAGTTGTCTTTTCGTCTTGTTTATGGTTTCTTTGCTGTGCAAAAGCTTTTAAGTTTCATTAGGTCCCATTTGTATTATACACTTTAAATGGGTGAATTATACAGTATGTAAATTATGCATCAATAAAGCTGTTAAAAAAAAAAAAGAAACACACAAGCACAGCCCCTCAGTCACATTCTCAAACACAGTGCAACCATTATTGGTTATCATAGCCCACATGGGTCCCTGGAGAGGCTGTCTTAAAGCACTTCCTGCTCACACTTTTTTTTTTAAATAAATTTATTTATTTATTTTTGGCTGTGTTGAGACTTTGTTGCTGCACGCGGGCTTTCTCTAGTTGTGGTGAGTGGGGGGCTACTCTTCATTGCGGTGCGCAGACGTCTCATTGCCATGGCTTCTCTTGCTGAGGCACAGGCTCTAGGTGCGCAGGCTTCAGTGGTTGTGGCACGCGGGCTCAGTAGTTGTGGCTTGCAGGCTCTAGAGCTCAGGCTCAGTAGTTGTGGCGCATGGGCTTAGCTGCTCCACGGCATGTGGGATCTTCTTGGACCAGGGCTCAAACCCATGTCCCCTGCATTGGCAGGCGGATTCTTAACCATTGCACCACGAGGGAAGTCCCCCTGCTCACACTTTTATGTCCCTTGACTGATCAAACAATTTGAGGTGAAACTCTCCCCATTAATCACATCATCTCATTTCACAGAAGAGCGAGAATGAGTGTGTGATGAGTTAGGTGCAAGCTATAATATAGTTAGCATAGTATAGCACAGTACAGTATAGTATAGTATAGTTTGGTATGGTATAGCTTGCTCAGCATGAAGCTACAGAAGCTTCCACAAACCCTGAGAAGAGTTTGCCTGCCAATTAACTGGTGATGAGAGAGCAATAGGAACATTTCTCCCTTTAATTTTTCAAAAAGCTAAATTAGTGTGTTTTCATTATTTAAAATATAAAATAACCACAATAATATATAGCCTTATACCCATTAGGATGGCTATTGTCAAAAACCAGAAAATGACCAGTAGTAGCAAGAATGTGGAGAAATTGGAAGCCTTCTGCCTTGCTAGTAGGAATGTAAAATGGTGAAGCTGCTGTGGAAAAGAGTATGGTGGGTCCTCAAAAAATTAAAGGAAGAATCACCATATGATCCAGCAATTGCACTTCTAGGTATATACCCCAAAAAACTGAAAACAGGAACTTGAACAGATATTTATTCACCAATGTTCACAGCAGCATTATTCACAATAACCAAAAGATGGAAGCAACCCAAGTGTCTATCAACGGATGAATGGATAGTATATATATGTACACATACATACATATAGATAGATATTGCATAAATGGAATATTATGCAGCCTTTAAAAGGAGGAAATTCTGACATATGCTACAACATGGATGAACCTTGAAAACCTTGTTAAATGAAATCAATCAGACCCAAAAGGGCAAATACTGTATCATTACCCTTATATTAGGTATCTAAAATAATCAAATTCATAGAGACAGAAAGTAGAAGAGAGGTTAACAGAGTTTGGGGGTAGGTGGGAATGGAGAATTAGTGTTTGATGGGTACAGAGTTTTTAGTTTAGGAGATGGATGGTGGTGATACGTGAATGTATTTAATGTCATTGAACTGTACATTTAAAAATGGTTAAAATGGTGCTTTTTGTCATGCATAGTTTACCACAAAAAAGGAAAAAAATGTAGAAATAAGGTAAGCCAAAAATTAAAGATCACCAAGATTTCTCTAACCAAAGACAATTGCTGATAGCAGCAATCAGAATCACTGCAAACTAATTCTAAGGATAAGGGTTAGACTGAGTCATGGCTGATGGCTGATAAGAATTGAGTCCTGAACTTCCCTGGCAGTCCAGTGGTTAAGACTTTGCACTTCCAATACAGAGGGCATGGGTTTGATCCCTCGTTGGGGAACTAACGAGGTTCCCATGCCGTGGGGTGCAGCCAATAAATAAATAAATTAATTAAAAAACTATGGGGGGGAAAAAGAATTGAGTCTCAAAGGTAAAGATATCAAATTTTGTACCTTAAGCTTGTTTTGATTTACCCTTTTATTCATTTGTTAACAACTCTGATTTTAATTGTTAGAAAAATAGAAAGCGGAGATGGGTTGTCTGGCAGCCTGAAGATAAGTAAGATATGGCTCTTGCCTCAGGGAACTTACAGTCTAATGGAAAATATCAGACTTTGACAAATAACTTGACCACAATGGGGAGAGTAATGGTCTTCGTACCTGAGAGAGGTAAAAGGCTAGAGAAAGGGAGCTCCCTTATACCATGGTGTGGTGGGAAGCATCGTGGAGGAGGCAATATTTGAACTGGTCCTTGGAAAATGAGAATAGGGAAGGATTCTCAGGCAGGAGTCATGTCTTGAACAAAGGCTAGGATTTAGGAAACTGAAAGCTGTGCAGTTTGAACAGAGGACACAGTTAAGTGAATAGGAATAATTGGGGATTAAACTAGAGAGGAGATCATGAATTTAACAGAGTCCCAGGAGCTCTGACCTGTGCTTTAGTAAGTTTAATCTGACTTCCAGGGTGTGTATGTATATATCTGAGGAGGATAGGTTTTAAAGTATAGGGCTGAGTAATACTCTTTAAGGATGACTATTTTGTTAAGGAATTTCTTTTTTCTTATTTCTTATTTATTTTCTAAAAATCAGTTTAAAATCCATGTTTTATTTCTAAGACCCTGTGCTCTCAGTTCAGAACGTCTGCCTGAGTAGTGTACTATATCACCTGCTGGCAGCACCTCTAATTGCAGGCAAAACAAAATAAAGTGTGTCTGTGTCTGTGTTGGAGGGTGTGTGAAGGGTGAAGAGAAATAGTCCAGTAGTGAATTTACAAACCAAAACATATAACAGCATAGATCAGCACAGGGGATTTTTATTCCAACAAGAGAAATTAATTGCAGTATTATCACAACTGACCATAAGTGGAAACACAGCTTGAGTAGAATGTATTGGGTTGGCCAAAAAGTTCGTTCGGATTTTCCGTACCCTCTTATGAAAAATCCAAACGAACTTTTTGGCCAACCAATATTAATTCTCAATTACAGAAAGTGCATTTAACTTTGTGAGGAACAAGAGAGAAAATGCACAGGTCCCCTTATAATGAGATATGTAGATTTTCCGGGCCAGCTTCACTCCAAATTATACCTGCAAATTATAGAAATGAAGATTGGCAAGAGAGACTCTCTTTCCCTGTGCTGGATATCATCTATTGGATGCTGGTACTCTTTCCATCCATTATAAGAGACTGCCGGCTGTCTTAAATCCGTATTTTTATTGTTCCATTTTAGTGGAGGCACCAGACATATATTTGTCCAGCTACAAATGGATGTTTTCCAGCCTCTCTTGCAGGTAAATGTGGCACAAGACCACATTCTTTATAATGGGATACAGACGGAAATGATGCTGCCACTTTCAGGACCACCCACAAAAGCTTCTCACACATGTTCCTCCGTGCCCTGTCCCTCCTCTACCTGACTGAGAGGATGAACACCCAGGACAGCCTTGGAAGCCCCATGTTGAAAATAGCAAAGCCATCATCAACCTGAGTCCCTGAATGACTGCATGGAGCAGGGTTGCCATTGCCCTGACCCCTGCCTTGGACTATTAACTGAGTAATAAACTTTTTACTCTTAAAGATGGTGAATGTGTGGAGTCTATTTGTTACCATAGTTCAGACTCTACCCTGACTCCTATCCCCTTTTTCTGTCCCCTCCTGTATTCAGAAATTTGAAGCCTTAAACTCCATCCCCCAGACTCTCTCCCACAAGGGTTCTGGACACCATTTAGGCTCTGCCAATCAGATGCAGTTGTGCACCATTTGGAAGTCAGTGGTAAGGCAGAGCTGTTCTTCCAGTGAGGGAGGTGTCTGATGGGTAGGCTCCAACAGACGCTAGCATCACACCAGCCAGATTTCCTGCTCCCCTCTGGCACCTGGCTTTGCCAACCAGGGTGTTCTGATGATGGTGATGGAGAGTTCCTCCTCCTTGGACACAGTTGTGATGTGACCTCAAAGCCTGGCGAATGCCTTCTGCCTCTGCTGCTCCGGACCTTCTAACACTTATGTAAGCATAATTCCCTAGATTAAATGCCTTTCTGCATGTCAGTGTCTTGCACTGATATTGCTTTCCCATTCCAGTGGGAGAGAGACATTTCTCATCTTTTAAAATTAGTTCACAGTATTCACAAGAATTCACCGGTTCATTTTCATTTATTTGCCCTCCTCAGAGACTCTTCATCTTCCCGTGTGTCTGCCTGGTTTGAACTTGTGTCCCAGCAGTGAGTCAGTGTCATTCTCTGAGCCTCAGTTTCCTCATCTATAAAATAGGGATAATAATCCCTGACCTACAGAGTTGTTCTGAAGGTAAAACGAGACATTATTGGATGGAAAAAACATTTGAGAGATTGATATATGAAATGTTAAATCCATAAAAAGAGGATTAAAAAGCATACTTTGGTGAGTCCATAGGGGAAGAAACTATAGTATTCACCTGTCTTTTGAAAGAAATGTATTTTTATATGCACTGACTTAAATGCTATATATTTATGTATATATTTCTAAAATATATGTGCAGTAATACATAAGATCTAAAAATTCTGAGTGTAGGTTGATTGCTTAAATGTGAGGTGTAAGTCATAACACAAGATCTACAAAGTGTGGTCATAATAATTTGAAATATCTTGAATCACTTAATATTTACTTTGGAAAAGTAATTCATTTTACTGTGACCCGCAATCACCAACTGAAAAACTTCTAAGATTCAAGAAAAAGTTTCTGTGTCCCAATCCATCCTCTTGATCAGCAGCCATTCTCTCATTAACATTTGTGGTCCGGCTGATTTTTGCTCTCATTTGCACTGTGTAAAAGGTCTCCGCCAGCTTCCTTTCCTCTCTGTTCAAATAAACAATAGCTTTTGGAACAAAGAAGGAAATTTGCAGCAGGTGAAAGTTTAGTTTTAATGATGCAGAGACCGAATTGTTTTTAAACTAGAAATGCGTAGAAGACTTCAAACTCCCTTTAATTTCTCATTTCTCACAATTATCCATTAGAGTTTACCAAATCTCTTACTTTGAATCAGAGAATCTTTGAAATGAATTCAGAAACTAACCTTTTGCACATACCTAGCTTATTAGCAACAAGAAAAATTACTTTTCTCTCTGTGAGCTTCTTCTCCCTCTGAAACATAAAATAGAGACATAAACTTATAGGATGTAGAGGCAGCAACTGGTGACATTTTCATATCTCCTTAGGGAAAGAAAATCTAGGCGAGAGGGGGGTGAAAAAGCCCGAGTTTGGTCATTTGTATCCACATGTAGCAAAGGGGCTATTAAGTGCTGACGCGCAGCTCAGATCAGAACACCCAAGGCAGCTGCCAGCCCCCTTCATGCCCTGAAGTCCTTGAATCAAGACATTTAATTGGTGTGTAAAAAGTCACCTTAACAAGGTTCACCATCACCTTTCCTGAAAATCTTCCTGACGAAGGATTTGTGAAAACTTTTCTAAACAAACATCTCCTCTCATTCAGCTATTCCAGAAGAAGAAATGTCAACTTTCATTTCATTCATTTCATTTCATTCATACTGCAGTCATCCCTCAGTATCTGTGGGGCATTTGTCCCAGGACCTCTAGCAGATGCCCAAATCCACAGATGCTCAAGCACCTCCCACCCTGCATCCGCAGATCCCACTTCCATGGATGCAGAACTCGCGGATATGGGGGGCCAAGTGCACACGGTCATTCCCACTCTTTGAAATTTCTTTCCCGCTAAAATGCAGAGGTAGCACTGAGGATGGAGAGAGGAGAGACCAGGTATGAGCAGGCAGGGATAGTATTAGTCAGGCTAAGTTACACAAGCTGCTGGGCCAAAGGATATGTATACACATTTGCTATTTTAATAGTACTGCCCAACTGCCCTCTGTTAGGGCTGTACCCATTCATATCCTCAGACTTATTTAAGAGTGCCTTGTCTCCTCCCAGTCTGCATAGCAGAGAATTACCAAATTCATGGATTTTTTTTTCCAATCTGCTAAATGAAGAAGGGCTGATACCAAAGTTTCTGAAAATCAAGTGTGTCACTGGGATAATTCCTCTTCCCTTTCACCCTCTCCCCTCTCTCTCCTTCCCCTGGACGTTTTTTACTATGCTAAAATACACATAACATAAAATTTACCATGGTAACCATTTTTAAGGATACAGTTCAGTAGCTTTAAATACACTCACATTATTGTACCATCATCACCACCATCCATCTCCAGCATTTTGTCATCATCTCAAACTGAAATTGTACCCATTAAACAGTAAGTCCCATTCCTCTGTCCCCGCCAGCCCCCAGCAACCACCATTCTACTTTCTGTGTCTATGAATTTGTCTATTCTAGGTATCTCACATAAGTGGAATCCTACAGTATTTGTCCTTTTGTGTTTGGCTTCTTTCACTTAGTATGTGTTCAAGTTTCATCCACGTCATAGCATGTAGCACAATTTCATTTGTTATTAAGGCTGAATAATATTCCACTGTATGGATAGACCACGTTTTGTTCATCCATTCATTCACTGATGGACACTTGGGTTGCTTCCATCTTTTGGCTATTGTGAATGATGCTGCTATGAACATGGGTGTACAAATATCTATTTAAGTCCCTGCTTTCAATTCTTTTGAAGTTGAATTTCTGTATCTTAAGGTCACTCTCTGTTTAACTTTTGGAGGACTCGCCAAACCGCTTTCCACAGTGGCTGTGTCATATTGCTTCTTTTTAAATTCAAATAACTGATGTTGATACAATTACTTAGAATTTTCAAAGTCATCTTTCCTTTAAAAATCTCATAAAATCCTAGTGAAAATGCTGCAGGATGAGTGTTACTTCAATCCCCATTTTGCACATGAGGAAATCAAGGGTAGGCAGGAAAGTAGGATCACAGAGATTCCGGTGGGTTCTTAGCAGCAGACAACAGAAGCCACTCTGGGGAGCTTAAGGAGAGAAGTTGCTCTTCAAAGTGTTCCTTAGGTAGTTCAGAGTTTCTAGGAGGGCCAGAAGATCAGCCCCAGAGCTGGGAAACCCAACCACATCCCAGAACAAAGATTTCACCCCTGGCCCACTGTGCGCTTGCCACAGGGGGACTGGACCCAGGATGGCTGTCAGTGCACAGCCGGATGCCTTCACCGCCACACTTGCCAGAGACAGAGTTCTCTGCAGTGAGAACTGTTACCTCATGCTGCTTTCCTCCAAACTGGGGCCTCCCACAGGTGCACCCAGAAGCCCAGCCTAAGCCCTACCAACAAGAAGGCTGTGAAGGTTGCTTCTACCTTAGGGAGAAGAAAGTCCCAAATCATAACAAGAGATGTATTAAAGGGTGCTGGGAAGCTAGAAAATGCGACAATTCTCCATAAACACAGCTAGTAAATGCAGGGCCATAACTCGAATCCACTTCCTTCTGACTCTGCTTCTAGTGTCTTGGAAAATTTCTGCTGCTTATACCTATGACTGTGGACGCTGATCTTCTCACCTAAAAACAGAAAAGAAAAGATTGCAATATTGAGAGCTCCAGGGCCCCGATGAACGCTGAAAGATGAATGATGTATTGGCTGAATGACCCTGGCATGAGTTGTCATGCAGCCTCGCTCTTTCTCATCACAGTATTCCATCACCAAATGCAGACTCAGAGCACTTAATCCAGGTATATGCACCTGCCGCGTGCAAATTAAAGTTCAGAATGGGTGCTGTTCCAAAGTGATAAACAGGAGAGGCTTTTCATAGGCTTATTTCAACACGCGGCCAGCAAAAGGACTTAAAGCGGGTGGGGCTCCTACTTCTGAATTCTCTTCAGAGCCAGAGGCACATTCTTTTTTTTTTTTTTTTTCCAGAGGCACATTCTTTTGTTTATAATCAGTGGTTACAAATCTGTACTTCAGTTCCCTCATCTGTCAAATGGATATAACAATCATTTATACTTCTTAGCATTCCCGAGAGCATTAAATGATGCAAAGCGCTTAGCACAGGGCCAAGCATGTATAAGAGCTTCATAGATGTCAGCTATTACATTGTGTGGTTGAACTTGTCTGGGGAATAAGGTAGGGATCAATCTGAGCCATATTAATTTGGGTCCAAAATGAGACATGATTCAATGAGACAAATTTCTTTTATGACTCATAAACAGGCTCTGAAGTTTGGGGAGCTCCAAAAAAGGCTTGCACAGTGGCAGTGCCAGTGGAGTAGATGCATGTTGAGCTTCCCAGGATGATGGCGGACAGGAGTTTCTATATTGAGAAGGACGAGGCAGGTTTGTGCTTTACTCTCATGCGCGCTAACCACCTCCTACACGAAGCATGTGAGTGACGCCTCCTTCCTTAGCGCTGAGTCCTTGTGTGTCCTCTCCGCTTACTCCAGAGATAGAGTTTCTGAGACATGGAGGATCCATTACACACTTTCCCTTGTGCTGTCAAGAGCAGCTCCCTCCCACTGACCTGCCAGATGACAGTGCCCTGAGCGGTGACCTGACCCTCGGAACAGGTGAAAAGATCATCTCAGAAAATCCGTATAGATGCCCGTTTCTGCTGCTCATCCCTGAAAAACTTTGCCGGTCTCCATGTTAACATATGTACTCTTAACTCAGCCCTTGTTCTGCAAAAGGAACTATGCTTTGCCAGGTAACTCGATGTCCTCCTTACCCAAGGGTCAAGGTTCAGACCTGGCCAGCTCGGTGAACTCTGAGATCATGCTCTTACCCTGCAGGAAGGCTTCATGAATGGGCATGATCCAGACCCCTGGGAGGGAAGCTTTCCCCTAAGATACTGGCCTTAGCATCGCACAGGGGCCTGGTCCCATCTTCAGAAGGACCACTGCCCAGAACAGACGCTGGGACAGGAAGGGCAGATGGTCTGACATTGTCCTCTTACCCACTGCCATCCCATCACAGGACTCAAGATCGGAGAAGCCCACAGTTCTCCTCTACTGTCTTTTTCTCTTTTACTATCTCTTTCATTCATAGGTAGATAAATAGATAGATAATAAATAGATAATTGATAGATAGATAGATGATAGACAGATAGATAGATAGATAGATATGATGTAGTATAATGTAATAAGTAGTTGAATTTCTGTAATTCTTTCTCTCCCGATACCTTGTAAATCTGTAAAACAATGGGTAAGCCCTCAGTAAATAGCTATTACTTTTATTGTCATTATCATTTTTACTATTGCATGCTTGCTATTCTTCTATCTTTCAACTTTGAGCAAATATTAATTGAATGGCTAGTATGTGCCCAGGGCCCTGTACAGCCTGACTCCAATCCAACCATCCAGACTTCCCTCATGTGTCCTCAGGTACATGTCAGGTACCATCAAGTCTCATTTCACTGAATTACTCACCAATTCTCCACCCGTTAAAACTCATGATTGTTTCTCACCTCTTGCTACATGCTGTGCCTGAAATAGCCTTTCTTCTTCTGCGCCTG
The DNA here is from genome assembly GCF_005190385.1 of Monodon monoceros. Taxonomy (NCBI): domain Eukaryota; kingdom Metazoa; phylum Chordata; class Mammalia; order Artiodactyla; family Monodontidae; genus Monodon; species Monodon monoceros. The sequence goes on from NW_021703767.1 coordinate 12,138,566, forward strand.
GCAAAGTGCATTCATCCCTCAGGACCTCTGTCAAATGTCACCTCCTCTCTGAATCCCATCCTGATTGGTTTCCCTTCTTTTACTATTTATCCTACCGTATCCTAATTATTGGCTCACATGTGTGATTATCTCCTGAGGGTGGGAACGTCACTTAATCATTTTATCCTTTCTACCCACCCCAGCTCCCCCTCCAACAGTCTTTGGCATATATTAGGTCCTCAGTTAACGTTTGGTGAGTGAATGAGGATGCTATGTGTGTTGTGTGTTGCATTTGCCTTGGTATTACGTGGGCATAAAGGCACTTTGCTCCCTCTTCACGTGGGTCTCAACTCTCTTCCATTGGCACCCAATAGCTTTGGAATGGATTGGTCTGGTTAATATCTTAGTTTTCCCCTTTACCGCAATTCCTACTCCCAAGTGGCTGCAGATAATTTTTGTAGAGACAGACCTCACTGTGATGGGCCCATGCGTGCTTCATGTTCTTGCTTTCTGCGTGCTCTTCAACCAAAAACTGAGGCAGCGTTCCACTTATACTGTCAAGGATGAAGAGGAAAACTGTAGGGCTTCCCTGGTGGCGCAGTGGTTGAGAGTCCACCTGCCGATGCAGGGGACGCGGGTTCGTGCCCCGGTCCGGGAAGGTCCCACATGCCACGGAGTGGCTGGCCCCATGAGCTATGGCCGCTGAGCCTGTGCGTCCGGAGCCTGTGCTCCGCAATGGGAGAGGCCACAACAGTGAGAAGCCCGCGTACCGCAAAAAAAAAAAAAAAAAAAAAGAGGAAAAGTGTAAATTTAGAAAGTCTGATTAGCACAAACTACCTCACAACCCACCCTTGGCCTTTTGGTTGCAGAGTGTTTGGTACATGTGGGTTTGTTCCTCTGATCAGACTGTGAAACGCCACGCTTTTCCAGGGACTAACAAGCAAACAGGCTGGTAACAGGCACATAGCCAGCTGGCCGCCTGACCGCACTCATCCTCCCCTGCGTTGTCACCCCTTTGGCTTATATCTGAGAGCAAGACCTCTGGAAGATTGTAGTGACCTGTCTGCTCTGATCTTGCTGAGAAGCCATTAGTTAAACTTCTGCAAAAAGAGCAGCCACTTCCCTGTGAGAAGAGCGGAGTCGTTAAAATTTTCTCTCTGAAATGAGAGCAAATGTTGGGTACAGACACAGAAAAAGGTTTTCTATGAAAGATGCTTATCAAATCCTGGGCCCAAACAAGGAGGAATATTTAAACTTGCAAATGAAAAATACCTGGTGTCGACATATCTTCCCAGCATGGCTCCAGCAGCCTCTTTTTCTGGGAGTGTTGTTAATCAGTCCTCTGTTACCGAACCAAACGTGGGTCCAGTTGCCTGCATGTAGTAAAGTCAATCTACTGACACCAGGTCGTGGCGAAGGAAGGTGCAGGCTTATTGCAAGGCCAAGCAGGGAGTATGGGCAGCTCGTGCTCAAAAGACCTGAACTCCCTGATGGCTTTCAGGGAAAGGTTTTTAAAGACAGGGTGAAGGAGACGGGTGTGGGGTGCGTGATCAGCTCGTGGACATTCTTCTGATTGGCTGGTGGTGAGGCAATCAGGAGTCAACATCATCAGCCTTCTGGTTCCAACTGGTCTGGGGTCTGCGTGCTTGTGGGCAGCATGCAGTTAACTTCTTCCCCCTGGCGGGGGTTTCAGTATCTGCAAAACAGCTCAAAGATATGGCTCAGGGTATTATCTTTGGCCCTTGAGGAGGAACTAAAGGGACTTGACTTTGTTTAATGGCCAAGCTATTATTATTTTTTCTTGCTTGACTGTTTTCCTTTCTTTCTGCATTTTCTCACTTCTCTGATTAAATTTGCTCTTTGGAACTTAGAGGAAGCCTGGGAGGCTAAAGTTTTTCTACAGACAAGAGGCAGGTGGAGGACAGTAGGGGCAGGGGTCCTGTTCTGGGAAGGCTCCATAGGGTCCTGTTCAGTTACAAGTGCTTAAAAGCTGGTGTATGCAATTATTGAGCCAGCACATGTTCTAGAGACCCTATTAGAACACACTCTGGGAACCTGTAATAATGTATGGATGCTTTATCTCACCCACCACACGCACACACACACACACACACCCTGTTTTATGAGCCATTGGGCAAGTCAACAATTGCTTAGTTCACCCCAAACTCCCACTTGTCTGAGAACTGCCTTTCACACCTCTAGGAGTCCCATGGGATCTACCATGTTCCTACCGCCCCCCTACCTGCCAGCCTCAGATATCTGTTCTCAACTGGCTCTCGAACCAAGTAGATCAGCACCTCCCTGCTCCAAAATGTATAGATCTGGGACAGCTCAGCAAGTCTCCACAGCCACAGCTATGAGACGTGAGGCTCACAGGCCATCAGTGATCGAGTTTCCTACATGAGAGAAGAAAGAAGCAGAGACAAGAAGCAGGGAGAAGTTCTTGGGACTTCTAGGGTCCCTGGAGGTGGTAGTCACTCCTGAAGCCGAGCTCTGTCCTTCCTTTCTGCATCTTGGATGGGCAATGATTCCATAGATTCTATAAGCCCTTCCAGGGCCTGCTGCCTAGTTTTGCATGGTCCACAAGGTAAGAATTTACATCTTTTTTTTTTTTTTTTTTTTTTTTTTTTTGCGGTACGCGGGCCTCTCACTGTTGTGGCCTCTGCCGTTGCTGAGCGCAGGCTCTGGACGCGCAGGCTCAGCGGCCATGGCTCACGGGCCCAGCCGCTCCACGGCATGTGGGATCTTCCCAGACCGGGGCACGAACCCCTAGTCCCCTGCATCGGCAGGCGGACTCTCAACCACTGCGCCACCAGGGAAGCCCCATCTTTTTAATGGTTGAAAAAAATCAAATGAATAAAATATTTTGTGGCATGTGGGAATTATATGAAATCCAAATAAAGTTTTATTGGGACACAGACATACTCCTTTGTGTACAAATTGCTATAGCTGCTTTTTTTTTTTTTTTTTCTTTTTTGCGGTACGTGGCCTCTCACTGTCGCGACCTCTCCCATTGCGGAGCACAGGCTCCGGACGCGCAGGCTCAGCAGCCATGGCTCACGGGCCCAGCAGCTCCGCGGCATGTGGGATCTTCCCAGACCAGGGCACGAACCCATGTCCCCTGCATCGGCAGGCGGACTCTCAACCACTGCGCCACCAGGGAAGCCCTCTACAGCTGCTTTTGTGCTACAAAGACAGAATTGAGTAGTTGTGACAGAGCCCTAAAACTGTAAAATATTTACTATCTGGCTCTTTATAGAAAAAAACGAGCCTATCCTAAAGTCAGAAACAATGGAGCAGCCTTTAAAAACCCATGAAATTAAATCAATTTTAAAAAATGTTACTTATGGTTCAGTCACCATGGAAAACAGCATAGAAGTCCCTCAGAAAGTTAAAAAGTGAACTACCATATGATCCAGCAATTCCACTTCTGGGTATGTATCCAAAGAAAATGAAATAACTGTCTTGAAGCGGTATCTGCATCCCCCTGCCCTCTGTTTATTGTGGCATTAGTTACAACAGCCAATGGAGACAACCTAAGTGTCCATTGACAGCTAAATGGATAAAGAAGATGTGGAGATATATATAGGTATAGATATAGATGGATATACATACAGATATAGTTGCCAGAGATGGGGGGTGGGGAAACGGGTGAAGGGGGTCAAAAGGTACAAAGGTCTAGTTATTGATATAAGATAAATAAATTCTGGGACTGTAATGAACAGCATGGTGACTACAGTTAACAATATTGTATTATGCAGTTGACCCTGGAACAACACGGGTTTGAACTGTACTGGTCTATTTATATGAAGACTTTTATCAATAAATATGTACAGTACTACACGATCCCTGGTTGACTGAATCCACACATGTGGATACGGAGGCATGACTATCAAGTTATACGTGGATTTTCGACTTGGAGGGGTGGCCGGTGTGTATTTGAAAGTTGCTAGGAGAGTAGCTCTTAAAAGTTCTCATCACACACACACACAAAAAATTGTAACCATGTGAGATAATGCATGTGAACTAAAAGTATTGTGGTTATTTGATACATAGCAAATCATTGTTGTACACCTGAAACTAAAACACTGTTTTGTGTCAATTGTATCTTAATAAAGCTGGAGGAAAAACAATTTCTAAATGTCACTCATTGCCGCAAAAGCTCTAGCAGCTGTATATTTGGAGAGAGGTTTCAACTGCAGCCATGATCCTCTAGGAACAAAACAAAACCAAAAAAAAAGAAAAGAAAAGAAAAAGAAGACACCTTCAGTCTTTATACACATAAGGGGTCCTCGGTCATCTGTACATATAAAATGAATGAAGAAATGCATTGCCTCTAAGCGGAAGCTCCCACTGCTTAATTCCTGAGCCCTGCCATTTGGAAGAAGCTGGCCACCCCGGCCCCTGTGGAATGGTGTGCTCAGGACCATTAGGCATTGTACACACCCGGCCTATCAAAAGCAAGCCCATCTGATCCTCTCACGGTTTCATCCTTCCTAAGGTGAGTTCAAAAAAGACCTTATTTCCTCCTGACATCTCCTGAAAGCGGATTCTAATTCAAACTGAATCTTTAAGGTAGAGGTTGTTTATGTTCGGCAAAATGTCCCAGACAAATTACCAGGAAAAGAAATAGCAGCAACATCTTTTATCAGATATTCTGACTAAAAGACAAAGGAAATAATCCAAAATGAGGGTGGAGTGGGTTGAATAGCATCCTCCCAAAATTCATGTGCGTCCAGAACCTCAGGATATAGTTAAGGATCTCAAGATATCGTATTGGCTTTAGGATGGTCCCTAAAGCCAGTGACTGTGTCTTTATAGGAAGAGGAGAGGACACAGAGATGTGTTGTCAAGATGGAGGCAGAGATTGGAGTGATGCAGCCACAAGCCAAGGGATGTCAGGGGCGCCCATGAGCTGAAAGAGGAGAGGAAGGATTCCCCCAGAGCCTTCAGAGGATGTGGCACTGCCAACAACTGATCTCAGAATTTTGGCCTCCAGAGCTGTAGGGCAATACATTTCTGTGGCTTTTAGTCCTTTTTTTTGGCAGCCTCACAGAACTCATAGAGAGGTGGCTTGGATTTCCATACAGAGTGGGGAATATGGTGGTGGGTTAGGTACGTTATCCACACAGGATAGAAAAGGCCTCTTGGACCATCTAGACCTCCCATCTAATGCCTTCATCCCCTCCCTCTCGGTCCAGTCAAGAAACCATGTCGTCGAGACTTACATACTTCCAGGAACAGGAAAATCACTCCACAGCCCTCATGTGATGATTAATTCAATGTGTCCTGTTGCTCAGACAATGGGATGCTCAGATATCTGGTTACACACTATTTCTGAGTGTGCCTGTGAGGGTGTTCCCAGAAGAGATTAGCTTTGGAGTTGACAGACCGAGTAAAGCTGATTGCCCTCGCATTGTGGGTGGGCGTCATCCAACCCTTTGAGGACCCAAGTAGAACAAAAAGGCTGAGGAAGGTTGGATTCTCTCTCTCTGCCTGCCCTGGGACTGGAACTTACACCATCAGCCTTCCTGGTTCTCAGACCTTAGCATGTGACTGGAATTTACACCACCAGCTCCCCTGGGTCTCCAACTTGCAGATGACAATTGTGGGATTTCTCAGCCTCCATAACTGCATAAGCTAACTGCTTATAATAAATCTCATTATACAGGTAGATATAGATGATATAGAAAGAGCCTATTGTTTCTGTTTCTCTGGAGAACCCTAACTATTACACTTCTTTTTTTTCTTTGAGTACATATATTTTTAAAAATTTTATTGGAGTGTAGTTGATTTACAATGTTGTGTTAGTTTCAGGTGTACAACAAAGTGAATCAGTTATACGTATACATATATCCACTCTTCTGAAGCACTGATTCCATCTTTGGACAATTCTTTTTTGTAACAAACCCAAAATCTCTCTCTTTAGAGCTTACACCTACTGACTGCATATGCTCCTTGTGAGGTCGTCCTTATCCAATCTACCTTCCCCATGACAGCCTTTCAACTACTAGGAGGCACTGTTGTGTGTCCTTGTGTCTTTTCTTCCCGCAGTTTTCCATCCCGTTCCTTTCAGCTGAGTTACTGAGTTACAGTGAGTTACTGAAGTCTAACTCCTGGACCCTTAATCTCCAGGCACTTAAAGTCAAGGAGGCCTATTCACAGCGGCAGTTTTTGATGTTTTCCATATCAGCTAGGCTGTCATTGTTTGTTTGTGTGTGTGTGTGTGTGTGTGTGTGTGTGTGGTGAAATATACACAACGTAAAATTTACCATTTTAACCAAAAAAATGTCTCTCTTGTAACACAGCTTCTGCTCCCCCTGAGCACACCAGCTCTTCTCCTTTGCACGTGTTCCATGTCTTTTGCATCCCCTGTCACATGGGTGCCTCAGAGTTGGATGTCAGGCCGCAGTCCCTGTCTGGCTACACAGATGAGAGTAGGGCCATTGCTGCCCTTTTTCTGGATATTGTCTGTTGACTTCCATTGTTTCCTTTGAATCACATGATATTTAACTTAAGAAATCACAACAGCCTGCTCTGTATAGGAAAAGTATGATGGTAAGCTTCCAGATAGTTCCAAGAAATGGATTGCTGTATGTGTGAATCTGTCATTTAGGGAGAAGGAGCCTGGAATGGAAGTCCCTTGGGTAGGTAGGGAGAACAAAAGACCGGGGATGCAGTGCCCCATGGCAACTTGGGGGGCAAGTCTTATTTCATCTGCTTAAAGAGGCAGGAAATGCCCCTGATTCCCTAAGCAGGGCAAATAGCCAACCAATAAAATCCATAATGACAATTTTTTTTTTTTTGCGGTACGCGGGCCTCTCACTGTTGTGGCCTCTGCCGTTGCTGAGCGCAGGCTCCGGACGTGCAGGCTCAGCGGCCATGGCTCACGGGCCCAGCCGCTCCGCGGCACGTGGGATCTTCCCGGACCGGGACACGAACCCGTGTCCCTTCATCGGCAGGCGGACTCTCAACCACTGCGCCACCAGGGAAGCCCCATAATAACAATTTTTGAAACAAACAAATATTATGATAATTATTCCATTCACTTTAAAGAATTTTAAAGAACATTTTTTTCTTATTAGTAATAATAGTCATAATTGCCATCAATTACTGGGCAATTACTATGTGCCAGGTGCAGTACAAAGTGCTTCACATCCATTATCCCATGAACTCTTACAGCTCTATGAGGTGCATATGATTAGCCCCATTTTATAGCTGAGAAAACTGAGGCTTAGAGAAGTTAAGTGACTCATCCAACGCCACATGCGAATAGACTGGGGCATGATTTGAACCAGGTTTATCTGAAGGTGAGGCTCATGTTTCTGGCCACCAGGCTGCAGCTGTATAAAACAGTCAACTCAAAATGAAGACTGGGGAGGCCAAAGTCGTCACGTCTTCAAACACAACTCTACATAAGCCTTCAGCACCGCTGCTTCTACAGCCCTCCAAACCAAGGTCCCACCCGCTCATTTCTGCCACTCCTTTTCACCCCAGTGTTCAGCCTTCTTACTCTGACTCAAGAAAGACAAACCAACCAGTGAAAGCCTGGCCTCCAAGTTGTCCTCTTTGAACCAAACTCTTTCCTATTTATAAAATGCACTATTCGTAATCCTACATCCTAATTTGTACTTCCTGTATCACGTTCTTTTCCTATTGGTAAAATTCCAACTGCCTTATCACCACTATCCTTTTTGTCCTTAGGGAAATTCCCTGTAGATATCATCAGCTCCATGCACAGGTGAGAACCAACTTTCTTCTAGAAACTTCGTAGTACCCATGACAATACCCCCATCCCTCAGTAGCTTAGGGGAGCAAGAAAGGTAGGGGCTTCATCTAAATCCCAGATACTTTTAACTGTGGCCAATGCATCATGAATAACCACAATAAAGCTCTTAAAACATTCTTATTTCTTTTAATTCCAAAAGCATGCATATACCCTGCCTTTTACTAATCACGTACTTTATTTTTATTTGAGCATAGTTGATTTACAATGTTGTGTTAGTTTCAGGTGTGTTAGTTTCAGCAAAGTGAATCAGTTATACATATACATATATCCACTCTTTTTTAGAATCTTTTCTCATATAGGCCATTACAGAGTATTGAGTAGAGTTCCCTATGCTATACAGTAGGTCCTTATTAGTTATCTATTTTATATATACTAGTGTAATGGTGTACTTTAAAAGTTATTTTTTGCTACTTCCCTGTTCAAATGCATGACATCCTCTCTAAAAAATAGGTCACCTTTTATTTACATTCTTTGGAATGTCCTCAAATAGATTTTTTTTTTTGATGGGGAAGAACAATAATTTTTTTTCTTTTTTTTCATTCAAGTATAGCTCGGTGCTTTGTGACCACCTGGAGGGGTGGGATAGGGAGCGTGGGAGGGAGGGAGATGCAAGAGGGAAGAGATATGGGAACATATGTATATGTATAACTGATTTACTTTGTTATAAAGCAGAAACTAACACACCATTTTAAAGCAATTATACTCCAATAAAGATGTAAAAAAAAAAGTATAGTTGATATACAATATTGCATTAGGGAAGAAGAATAATATTGATGTTAAGCCTTCCTCCTTGCAAAGTATATATTAAAGTACACATTTATCAAGACTTCTGCTCTTCTCATAACATAAGAACATGTCCCTGGCAGATATCTGCCATTTTAATCCCCTAATTTTTCACAGGTTCTTAAAGCAGATGCAAAACAAATATTCACCCTTGGTTGCAAATAGGTCATTAGGCTACAGTCAATGGGGTATTAGATTAAGGCTGAATTGTCTCTTTCAGAAACTCCTTGTGTGTCCTGCAGAAAATCACACAACCTCTCTGGTGTTTTGTTCTGTTCTGTTTTGTTTTATTTGAGGCAGTCTGGATTGAATCATCTCTGAGGTCAATTTTGGCTTTAAGACTCTACTTCTATGATCATGGTCCTTTCCCTGTTATTCTGTGATACTGTGGATATGGTGGATATTTGTAATTGGGACAGGTGTCCAGACAACATCCATGGGTGGAATGTAAACACATTCATAAGGAGACATAGAAGTGGTGACACTGGATTCTGTTGTGACCCAGGTCAGCAAATGGGTATTTGGCCCCCTCCATTGCAATATTTGTTTTCATGGTAAAAATCTAGCTCCGAGAAACAATGCTGAATCCACAGAGCTTGTCGCTGGGACTCATCAGGGGGACAGAGACGGAGTTTCCCAGCGCTCATTAATCCACATGTAAAAGATTAAGCAGTACAGACACTGTGACCACTGGGAAAATTACAGAGATAAAGATCATTACATGCATCTGGTTTTCCAGGGGGAAGACATGGAGATAAAGCCTTAAGTCTTTAATAAGGCTAGAAATTAAAACTGGGATTAATGACAACAAGAAGCATTTATAAGAAGCTGTACTTGACACTCCTGCCTAAGTTTTGCTGGCCTGATTTCCGGAACATTTTCTATGTTGTTAATATTTATCACTAGCTTCTTTTCTGGTTGAAAACAACCGTCACTGCCCACTGGTTTCAGGTCCACAGCCTTCTCCTTAGACATACTTGTCCTGCTTCAGACTATACTTCTTAAAAAGCAATAATTCAACACTGGACCCATGAGGTTTCTGTAGAGACGAGGGAGTATGAATCTCTGAATGTCAATGGAGCTTTGAGGTCTGGCCTTGTCCTGTGATACACCGAGAAAACAGCTCCCGTGACAGGTGACCGAGGGGCATGCACCCTGGGCTCAGAATGGAGAGGGGAGAATGGGCTCCCTCCTTATTAAGTAGCTCAGATACTCCTACAAGTGGAGATGCAGGAGCCTCTGTTAAAATGTAACTGTGCCACTCAGCTGACCAACTTTTATGGGTTGAATTGTGTGCCTCCAAAAAGATATGTTGACATCTTAACCCCCAGGACTTAGGATGTGACCTTACTTGGAAACAGCATCTTTATAAAGGTAATCAAGTTAAAATGGAGCCATTAGGGCAAGCCCTCATCCAATATGACCGACGTCCTTATAAAAAGGGGGAATTTAGACACACATACACACACACACAAACACACACAGACACACACAGAGGAAAGAGACACAGGGAGAATGTGTGTGAAGGTGGAGGATTGGAGTGATGAGCCTACAAGTCTAAGAATACCAAAGACTGATGGCAAACCATCAGAATCTGGGAGAGCAGACTGGAGAAAATCCTTCTCTCATAGTCTCCAGAAGGAACCAACCCCACAGACACCTTGATCTCAGACTTCCAGCCTCCAGAAATATGAGAGAATAAATTTGTTGTTTAAGTCACCCCATTTGTGATACTTTGTTATGTCAGCCCCAGGAAACGAATACACCAACACTTCAACTGAGTAGAAAGTATGAGTGCCTTAGGTGCTATCACCTGGCAAAGAACAGCATTTTAAAGGAATAGAAAATGTGTCAAAGTGGGAAAGCTTGGAAGATCCAGAGGAGAGGGTGGTGCAAGCAAAGGGCATATCAGAGGCCACCTTGCCACGACGGCTATGGAAACCCGAGGGCTAACCTAAGAGCACCAGAAACCTTAGCGAGTTGAGGATAGATTCTAAACTGAAGGTCAGGAAGGTGTTGAAGATAAGCTCTCCCTACATCACAGTTTGCTGAGGCTAACTGTGGTTTTATCCATATTTGAATTTGCAGTTAATTATGGGGTTTCAAAATTGATTATACCTAGTAGCACAATCTACCAGATTATCTTGGCTCCTTTCACCCACGACCATTAACCGTGAACAAGAGCCATGCCCACATTTCGTTACCTCTATGGCTTGTTCACAGGGCTGAGCTTATCAGGGCTGCCAGGCCTGGTCAGGCAGATGGATCCAACCTTAGCCACCAGGATGCTGGGGACATCTTTGCGACAGAGTGCTGGTGCGTAAAACACATGAAGAGTCTGGTTGTGGACACTGGTCCGACTCCAGGACAAACCTAAGCAAGCCTGCAGAAAAAGATGAAGCTTAAATCCAACCCCTTCTTTTTCTTAGCCCATTTCCACGTTGACTTCTTGTGCTGTTGCCCACAATCCACCCAGACCTGCTCTGCTCCTTGCCAAGTCCAGCTCCTTCCAGAATGTAGCCCTAACCCATCATGGCATGGCAGATCTCAATAGCTAGCACATTCCAGAGTGCAGAAGGTAGGTGCAAATAGTACACTTTACTGATTAGAATTAAGTTCAGCTGTAAGTAACAGGAAAAAAAACCTGTGAAATAATAGAAAACTAAGCAAGGCAGAGTGTTTCTGTTTAGTTTGAAGGAGTTTAGGGGGGACATTTGAGAGCAGAAAGATGCTTCACAGTGTCAGGAACCCTTTTTTCCTTCTTGCTCCACTTCAGATGGCCTCAAAGTCATCCTATTGTTCTAAGATGGCTGCCAGAGCTCCAGCCAACACAATTGCATTCCAGCCATGAGGAAGGACACAAGGGAAGGAGAAGAGCATGCTTTTTTCCTTCAAGGACAGTTCCCAGAAGTTGCTACATTAGCCTAAGTCTCGTTAGCCAGAACTTAGTCACATGGTCACACCAAACTACAAAACAGGCTGGGAAATATAGTCCTCAGTGTTGGCAGCCATGTGACCTAAAAATCAGTGATTCCAGTAAGATAGGACAGGGCTGTTCAACCTTGGCACAACTGCTGGGCCTGATGAGTCTTAGGTGCAGAAGCTACCCTGTGCACTGTAGAGCATTTAGCAGCATCCCTGGCCTCTACCTTCTAGGTGCCAGTAGCAGCCCCCTATGTGTGATGAACAAAAGTGTTTCCAGCCATTGCCTAATGTCCCCTAGGGGCCAAAATCACCCCCAGTTAAGAATCACTGCTCCAGAAAAAGAGAAGGTGTATCAGCCATTTCTGCCACCTCCACTTCACCTTGTATCCTGCCCCACTCTCATGCCTCGTCTGTCACTGAAGGCCACCTTTTCACTTTATGTTATTCCTTGATTCTGGTACACTAACCCACCACTTTCAACTCATACTCTGCTTCCTAGACAATATTGGGTACCACACCCCTGAATCAACCCTGACCTAAGATCTCCCAGTTTGGGGAATAGTCCCTTACCCATGCATAGCAGGACATGGACTCGGAATTACAGTCAGAGAAAAGCAACACAGAGAAACAAGCTTGTTTGAATTCATTATGGAATATTGAACATCCTGAAGAAGACGCAGCCTTTAAAAAGGTCAGTGGTGTACATATGTGTATATCATAGGTAGCAGGGATTATATATATATATATTTTTTTCGGTATGTGGGCCTCTCACTGTTGTGGCCTCTCCTGTTGAGGAGCACAGGCTCCGGACGTGCAGGCTCAGCGGCCATGGCTCACGGGCCCAGCCGCTCCACGGCCTGTGGGATCTTCCCGGACCGGGGCACGAACCCTTGTCCCCTGCATCAGCAGGCGGACTCTCAACCACTGCGCCACCAGGGAAGCCCAGGGATCATATTTTTTAAAATATTAAGACACGATTTGTTCCTACTTACTGGGTGACTACCAACTTATTGAAGCTGAAAGATTCACCGCTTTGCGAAGAGAATGGATACTGCTCAGGAGAGAATTCATCAATTTGTTGGATGCTTCAAACTAAATTTTTCAAGGTCCTTGGTGAGTAGTTGGGGGAAAAGGAAGGCAGTAGACTTGAAAGCCAAGTTTTCAAAAGAGAAAGAAAAAGGATTTCTTAGAATTTCCAAAGTTGCAATTTATATATCAAGAACTAAAGCTTTGAGGACTTCCCTGGCCGTCCAGTGGTTAAGACTCTGCACTTCCAATGCAGGGGGCATGGGTTCGATCCCTGGTCAGGGAACTAAGATCCCACATGCCGCTTGGTGCAGCCAAAAAAAATAAAAAATAAAGCTGCAGAAAAAAAGAAAACAGCCAAGTTAAAAAAAAAAAAAAAAAGAACTAAAGCTTTGAGGAAAGGCCACAGAGTAGGTCACAGTGTGTAGGCTATGACATGAGGGGAGCTCGCCGCCCATAGGAAGAAGACAGGCCCTTCCAGGGCCCTGGGGAGGAACCTGGAAAGAATTCCGCAGGGATGAGAGAAGGAGCCTCAAGAAGCCCTTGGCACCCATATCCTGCTGAGTCCTGGGCAGCCAAGGGGCAGGCAATGGCAGGAGCACCTGGACAGACCCAGTGGAACCTGGGTACCTTGGGAGAAAGGAGAGTCTGGGGGCAACATGATTCCCGGGCAGGAGATTAGCAGGGTCTGAGGAAGGAGGTGCAAAAGTGAGGACCTGAGCTAATCCTTCATACCCACCCCTGAGCGTGGCATGTGAGGAAGACATTCAGAAGCTGCACATACCCCTTTGGGCTTGTGGAAGTGTCAAGAGTATCTATGGGAAAAAAGAGAGTTGAGACCAGGACAGGGAGGCTTTGGATTGTAGGAATCTTTGAAGCGGGGACTTTCCCACGGACCACAGGCTTTAGCAGCAAGAGCCAGCCAGCAGGCACACAAGATGGTAATAGACACAGCTCTGTAGACTCAGCCGAAATGCCCATGAGCAGGAGGGATGATCTGGGACTTAGAGAAGGCCAAAGAGCAGATGCCACCAGTCCTTTGCCGTGAGACAGGAAGCCATCTCTGACCATCAGTTACCCCTTTGGGAAAGGAGGAGGAAAAGGGAAGTAGGGAGAAATCCTGAAAAAACTGACTAGTTAACTGAAAGACACTGAGTAGTCAAAAGAAGCTATTTAAACCTGAAATTATCAAAAGATAATTTAAGTTATTGTATTAGCTCGAGCTGCCGTAACAAATAACCAGAGACTGGGTGGCTTACACAACAGAAATTTATTGTCTCACTGTTCTGGAGGCTGGGAAATCCAAGACCAAAGTGCTGGAAAGGTTAAGTTTCATTCTGAGGCCTCTTCTCTTCGCATATAGATGGCGCCATCTTGCTATGTGCTCACATGACCTCCTTGTGCGTTTGAGGGTACAGAGAAGCTGTCTGGTGCCTCTTCCTATAAGGACATCAGTCCAATCAGATCAAGGCGCGATCCTTACGACTTCACTTAACCTTAATACTTTCTTAGTCCAAATACAGTCACCCTGGAGGTCAAGGCTTTGACATATGAACTGGGCTGGGCGAGGGGTAGGCAGGGGTGATGGAGAGAGGGTGGAGAGGGACACAAAAAGTCAGTCCATAACAGGTAGCAAATTTAAGTGCTTTTTTCTACGCAGTTGGATTAGGGGCTCAAGATCAAGTTTATTTCCATTATAGAGAGGTGAACTAAGTTTCTCTGTTCACATCTACGTGTGTGACCTGCAAAAACATGTAAATATCTAAGTGTATACAGTTCAAATATAAACCACTTGAGGATTTGTACAAAATGTTGGCATTGGGTATCATTTGGAAATGGCGTTTTGGGTGATTCGTATTTTATTCTTTTCACATACTTATATTTCCATATTTAACCTGCATTTCTTTTATAATAAGAAAAAACACACATAACACTAAAAAATGGTCACTACCATCCAACCACCAAGATTTTGTACAAAAATGATAAGCATGATGATATTCAATCCTGGAAAGATCTGGGGAAATGAGTACTTTCATTCCTTGCTGGTAGAAACATGAATTATTCCAGTCTTTCTGAACAGCCATGTGGTAATATGTATGAAAAGCCTTAAAATGTGTATCTGCTCTGACTTAGCAATTCCACTTCTAGAAATTTGTTCTTTAAAGATTTATTTTAGGGAACCTAAGAACATGCATAGAGACTTATACAAGGATTTTGTGGCAGATTTATTAGCAAAACCCTAATAAAATAATTGGACCCAAGTGTCCAATTATAGGTAACTGAAGGAAAGAATTAGGATATTCCATACTATGGAATATTACGCATCCTTTAAAACTCAAGTTGTAGAAGCATATTTGTGTTTATGGTATATTGCTAACTGAAAAACTAAGCTACAAAACTGCAGGTTTAGTATTACTTCATTAGCCACAATATTAATGCAAAACAAAATATCCCAGAACTCAGTGGCTTACCACAGACAGTTACTCTCATGCTCACAGTGGGCAGGTTGTCTGAGGTTAGGCTGATCGGGGCTGGGCTCTGCTGGGTGGCTCTTCTTCAGGCTGGGGCAGCGGAATGGGCTCCCAGCTGCAGGTGGGGTCAGGCCTATTTTCGTTGTCTCTCATCCCTCCAGGCCAGCAGCTCCCAGGGGCACATTCTCAGAGTGGAACAAGCCCCACCCATAACCAAATTTAAAGCCTCTGCTCATTTACATCCACCAGCATTCCATGACCGCAGCAAGTCCACAGCCAAGCCTTGTACCAATAAGTTGGGAAACTACAATACTTGGTGCTGCCACAAGTGAGAGGAATGGCCAGGTGGCATGGCAAAGGGCACGGGTGTGTGGGGGGGGGAAGAATTGAAAATAAGATTGCCATCTTCCACCTTTGACACTTAAAAAAAAATAATTAACATGCAATATCTACCTCTCTATTTATGAAAGAATCTTTTTCAATAAGAGATGGGTTTTGCATTGAGTGACAGAAATCTTGACTATGAATAAAAAGTAAAATGTTAATTTTTCTCATGGAACAAGAAGACCAGAGGCAGGCAGACCAACAATGTCATCAAAGAGGGAGGGAGGCTCTTCTGTCACCCTGACCAACCATCCTCATCATGTGGCCTTCATCCTTAAGTCACAAGATGCCTGAGGCCCTGCAGGTATGTGTGTGCCTGCTCCCCAAACCTTGACTTTTTCAGAAGTATCGATTTTTTTTACATGGATTAATATGGACTTGGTCTCTACCTGGGTGGGTACAGAGAGCTGCTGAGGACTGCAGTTTTCCTTTTCTCCTCTTTTGCAAAGAAATACCAGGCTTCCGGGATTAATAATAAGAACTGTTGATTTACACATTGCCTGGAGTCACCCAACATTTTACCCAAATCTGATGTCAATTTCTCTGAAGAGATTACCCAACCCACTTACTTTCCCCCTGTAGCCACATAAGCAACTGCAATTTAATACTCGTGGTTATCACAGGGTTCAGCCTTAAGCAGTCCTTCCTTAGAAACAAAACAAAACAAAAGGATACCTCCAAAATGTTTGCAATTTTATTCCTTGCTGGGAAGGGCCCAGTAAAATGCCTCTCGTGGCATAGCTAGAACAGAAGAGAAACCCATCAAAGGTGGGGAGGCCAAGGGGGCCAAGGCCAGACACAATTAACTTCAGCCACTGGGGCTTTCAAGTTAAGGAAGCTGATTGTAGCAAATGTCTCCTTGCAGAACTGCCAACTTATTTAGAGATCCACTAGGGACCCGGAGCGTGGGGAGGCCGTCCCGAAGGCTGGAAACTCTTGCCTTGGCTTGAATTTAGAAATAAGTTCAATGAGTCCCTACCCCAATGAGAATCATTAGTCCCTAGTTTACTTTTTAAAAGAAAGTTTAAGCCATCCAGGAACCAAAAGTCATAGGACAGAGGCTTCACGGTTTATTTTTAACGCTTATAACCTAAGGGCAGGAAAGGGCTGTTTTCATTTTCTAGGACTTGACTAATGTAAGAGGCAATCCTCCTAGAATACACTTCTCTCTCTTTCTTTATTGTCCTCTCTCTCTTTCTTCCATACTGACAGTACTCCTTGATAATGTCAAATGCCCACATCTTAAGTCTACTGCTCTTTGAATTTTGACGAATGGGAACACATATAACTACCCGCAATACAAGATAGAGGACCTTTCCATCATTCCAGAAAATTACTCTGTGCCTCTTTCCAGTCACCTAGCACTGTTCTAATTTCTATCACCATAAGTTAGTTTTGCCTGTTCTTGAACTTCATATTAATAGAATCATAAAGTATGTATTCTTTTGTGTTTGGTGCTCAATATAATGTTTTTATTTTTAACATCTTTATTGGGGTATAAATAGAATCATAAAGTATGTATTCTTTTGTGTTTGGTGCTCAATATAATGTTTTTATTTTTAACATCTTTATTGGGGTATAATTGCTTTACAATGCTGTGGTAGTTTCTGCTTTATAACAAAGTGAATCAGTTATACATATACACATGCTCCCATATCTCTTCCCTCCCGCATCTCCCCCCTCCCACCCTCCCCATCCCACCCCTCCAGGTGGTCACAAAGCACCGAGCTGATCTCCCTGTGCTATGCAGCTGTTTCCCACTAGCTATCTACCTTACGTTTCATAGTGTATATATGTCCATGCCTCTCTCTCGCTTTGTCACAGCTCACCCTTCCCCCTCCCCATATCCTCAAGTCCATTCTCTAGTAGGTCTGTGTCTTTATTCCTGTCTTACCCCTATGTTCTTCATGACATTTTTTTTCTTAAATTCCATATATATGTGTTAGCATACGGTATTTGCTTTTCTCTTTCTGACTTACTTCACTCTGTATGACAGACTCTAGGTCCATCCACCTCACTACAAATAACTCAATTTCGTTTCTTTTTATGGCTGAGTAATATTCCATTGTATATATGTGCCACATCTTCTTTATCCATTCATCAGAAGATGGGCACTTAGGTGGTTTCCATCTCCAGGCTATTGTAAATAGAGCTGCAATGAACATTGTGGTACATGACTCTTTTTGAATTATGGTTTTCTCAGGGTATATGTCCATTAGTGAGATTGCTGGGTTGTATGGTAGTTCTACTTGTAGTTTTTTTTTTTTTTTTTTTTTTTTGCGGTACGTGGGCCTCTCACTGTTGTGGCCTCTCCCGTTGCGGAGCACAGGTTCCGGACGCACAGGCTCAGTGGCCATGGCTCACGGGCCCAGCCGCTCTGCGGCATGTGGGATCCTCCCAGACCGGGGCACGAACCCGTGTCCCCTGCATCGGCAGGCAGACTCTCAACCTCTGCGCCACCAGGGAAGCCCTATTTGTAGTTTTTTAAGGAACCTCCATACTGTTCTCCATAGTGGCTGTACCAATTCACATTCCCACCAGCAGTGCAAGTGTTCCCTTTTCTCCAAACCCTCTCCAGCATTTTCAATATAATGCTTTTGATTCATCCGTGATGTTGCCTTCATCAAGAGTTTGTTTCTTTTGATTGATGGGTAGTATCCCATTGTAAAAATATACCATAATTTGTTTATCTATTCTCTTGCTGACGTTCCCAGTTATTATGAATAAAGCTATCATGAACGTTTTGGACACATCTTTTTGAGGAATATGTTTTCATTTCACTTGGGTATGTACCTAGAAGTGGATTTTCTGCTCATAAGTTAGATAACATGTTGAACTAAAATTTTACTATTTTATGTTTTCACCAACAATGTATGGTTGCCAACACTTGGTATTATCAGTCTTGTAATTTTAGACATTCTGATGAGTGTGTTGCAGTATTCCATTGTGGTTTTAATTTGCATTCCCCTATTACCTTATAATGTTGGACACCTTTTCATGTATTGATATTTCTTGGCTATTCAGGTATCTTCCTTTGAAAGTGCTTGTTAAAGATTTTTGTCCATTTTTTATTAATTGGGTTTTTTATTATTGATTTGTAGGAATTCTTTATATATTCTAGATGAAGTCTTTTTCAAATATACGCTTATTGAATATTTCATCCCATTCTGTAGCTTGACTTTTCACTTTCTTGATGATGTTTCTTTTGATGAGAAGTATTTAATTTTGATAAAGTCCAATGTATGAATGTTTGCTTTTATTGGTAGTGTCTTTTATGACTTTCTAAGATATCTTTCCCTGTCCCAAATAGTGAAGATATGTTTTCCACTTCAAATTAATTTATATGTATAGTGTGAGGTAGGAGTCAAGGTTAATTTTTTTCCTGTGCCAACATCTAGTTTTTCCACCATTTTTCCCTGATATTTACTGACATGTGACTTATTTGCCTTTCTACATTGAATTGCTTTGACATTTTTGACAAAAAGCAATTGACCATGCATCTATATGTTGCCCAATAACCATGGTAGATCTATTTCTGGACTCTTTATCCTGTTCTATTGATCTATTTTTTACCTTATACCAATAGTACACTATCTTGATTACTATAGTTTTTTAGTAAGTCTTGAAATCAGCTAGCATAACTCCTCCACCTTTGTTCTTCTTTTTCATGATTGTTCTGTCTATTTACGATCCTTTGCATAAATATTTTAGAATCAGCTTACTCATTTCTACAAAAATCTCTGCTGGGATTTAGGTTGGGGTTGCATTAACTGGATAGATAAATTTGAGGAAAGCTGGCATCTTAACATACTAAATCTTCCAGTTCATGAACATGATATATCTCTGCATTTATTTAAGACTTCTCTAATTTGTCTCAGCAATATTTTATAAATTTCTGTGTAAAGACCTTGCATACCTTTCATTAAAATTAAATTTATTCTTAGTATTTGATTCTTAGGTTACTTTCAGTAGTGTATTTTAATTTTATTTTCCCATCATTTGTTGCCTGTATAGAGAAATACAATTTAATCTTTATACATTGGTCTTTTACCCTGCAACTTTACTAAATTCACTAAAAAATTCTAGTAGTTTGTAGATTCCTTTGGATGTTTCATGTACACAGTGACGTCAACTGCCAATAAAGATAGTTTTCCTTCTTTCTTTCTCGTCTTTGTGCTTTTTATTTCTGTCCTTGACTTATTGCACTGGCGAGACCCTCTAATGAATTGTAGAATAGAAGTGATAAAAGTGAATATCCTTGCCTTGACTGTAGAGGGAAAGGATCTAATATTTTACCATTAAGTGTGATGTTAGTTCTAAGTGTTCAATAGATACCCCTTATTAGAGAGGAGGTTTCTTTCCTTGATTTTCTACTTTGCTGAGAGCTTTTTGTTTTTGTTGTTGTTTTCTTTTTTTTTTTTTAATACAGAACGGGTGTTGAATTTTATCCAATGTTTCCTCAGCATTTATTAGTACAGTCACAAGGTTTTTGTTCTTTATGACATTGATTTTTTAATGTTCAACAAATATTCCACTTTGGATAAACCTCACTTTGTCAAGATATATTCTTCTTTTAATACATTGCTGTATTCTATTTGCTAATATTTTGTTTGTGGTTTTGGTTAATTTCATAAACTACTCTAATCTGAACAATAATCTGTCCTCATTCTGTCAAAATGAAGGTCGCCACAGTCCCAACCCAATAGCTATACTGTTGCCAAACAAGTGTTTCATGAATCAGTGATTTTTTTTAATTTCTTATTTTTATTCTTCTGTATGAAAAGTTAAAAAGTAGAACTGAATGAAATTTACCATGGCACAAATACAAATGTGTAGATTTTAGAAGCTTTCTGTGAAATCGGAATCATATAAAAGCTATAACAAAAAACAATTCTATTTCTGTGAATGTAAGAATCCTCTAAAAAATAAAGGTTAAGAAAACAATAGAAATGTCAAAAACAAACAGAAAAACAATTCTATTTGATATAGAAAAGTAAGAGCAAAACCAAATCCTATAATCACTGTAACTGAGTGAATATTAAGGAGCCTGGCTCTCTATTCCTTGCAATGATGCTTGTCTTCATCAATTTATTATCAATACAAAAATCCTAAAATGAACATTTTTAATACTGGGATTAAGAATTGTCCTTTTACAACCTGGGAACCAAAATTATCTATGAAATGTGTGACATGAATTTGAGGAAAAGAGGAAAGAAGAATCCCTGTCTCACATCAGTGGCATCTCATCACTCCTAATTCCCATCCTATTTCCAGCCCCACCCAAGTCCTTTGGTCTCTGAGTTAACACAGTGACCTGCTGTGTGCAAAGGTGGACTCAGCTCAGGCCTTTTTTCTGAGCTAAAGTGGGGTCCCATGTCCCATATCCCACGTCAGGGGATCCCAGCTGCACCAGGCCCTAACAACCATCCCCTTAGAGTCTCTTTGCCCAGCATGCCCTTCCCCTAGGTTTGCATCAGGAGGAGAATTAGGTAAAGGTCCCTTCTCACTCAGTCCCAAAGGAACCTGCCTCAGGAAACTAACTTTTCCAAACTGACTGTCTGAGCAGGAGGTGCTGGGATAGGATGCTTTGGTTCTGCAACCAAAACCTCTCCTCTCCTCCGGCTTGGCCTGGAGTGGCACCTGCTCTCAGGTAACCTATGTCCAAAGCCCATGGCCCCATACCCCTCCAGCCAAGCCCTCTGGCATGCTTGCCCACAGGTTCTGTGGGTGGAGAGAGTGGCCTCCGTGGCTGAGCCGTCCCCACTGCTGGTTCCAACAGCCTTTCCTGACCATCAGTTCTGAGATATTCCTGATTCCTTCCAATAAACCTCCTCCATCACTCATGCCCCTTTGGTTTTCCTTACCGTCCTTGAGCTGGTTTTGGGCACTTGCAACCAAAATAACCTTGGCTGGGTCAGGGGAAGCCAACAGGTGTGGGAAATGGAAGTGTCACAAGAGCCCTGCATGAAACAGGGCACAGCAAAGCAGGAGGACTTACCAAATTAGAATGGGATGGAAAATCAGGATCTCATGGCCAAGGTGACCCAACCAGCAGTGCAGGGATGGGGGAAACATCTTCAGAGTGGAGAGCTGGAGGAGGGTGTCCTTGAAAACACAGCTTCAAACCATGCAGTGTGGCTGGAGAGTGCTGGTCCCCTGAATAACACCTGAAGGGCAGCATGAAAGATATGTGTTCCAGGGGAATTGGGGCAACAGTAACCAAATAACGAAGTCCTAAGCACAGTCCTTCCAAATGCAGAGTAAAGAGAGGTTTGAGGGTCACCCAACGCTTATTCCAACCCACATGGATACAAATGCCAGCAGGACCCACCAACTGCAGATTTCACATATGATTACTACTATAGCTCCCTCCATTCATTCTCATGCCCGGCAGAGTCCTAGGTGCTGAAAACCTATCAGTCAATCAAACAAGGGTCCCAGTCCTCAGGGAGTTTGAATTCTATCTACTGAGCATCTACAGTCGGCTAAGCACTTCACATGCACTCGTTCATTCAATCCTCAGAGCAACCCTATGAGGTAGGTACTGTAACAAGCTGTACCGTACACTTGACGAAACGAGGCTCAGAGGGATGAGGAGACCAACCCAAGGATGCACAGCCGGTGAATGGCCGAGGTAGGTCTGAGCGGGAAGCCTGGCTCCAGGGTCCGAGTTCTTGACTTCCATCCAGGTAGAAGTGGCAGTCAAGGCTTCTTCCCCCTTCTCCCTCACATGCACATATTATTAAGCTGGAAACCCTTCTAGGCACTGGGATAAAATGAGAAAGGAACCCTCAGTCTGGCAAGAGGTACAGCTGTGCTTGTTCTCGACAAAGAGAGCTCTAAAGAAGGAACCAGGGACTTCCCTGGTGGCGCAGTGGTTGAGAGTCCGCCTACCGATGCAGGGGACACGGGTTCGTGCCCCGGTCCGGGAAGATCTCACATGCCGCGGGGCGGCTGGGCCCGTGAGCCATGGCCGCTGAGCCTGCGCGTCCGGAGCATGCGCTCCGCAACGGGAGAGGCCACAACAGGGAGAGGCCCGCGTACCACAAAAAAAAAAAAAAAAAAAGAAGGAACCATTTATGGCCAGAATGTGGGTTCAGGAACAAGCATGCTAGAGAGGAAACCTCAAAGACACAGGCTGGGAGAGGGGAAGGAGCAGGGAGCCTGGGGGGAAGACAAGAGGTCCCGCGTGGCTCTGAGACCAAACCCTGGAGGTGATGGAGGTGGGGCTAGAGGCAGGGTGTGATGAAAGGCAGGCGTCAGGAAGTGGGTGGGAGGGAGTGTCAGGATGTCCTGTGCCTGGTACCATGTCTGTGACCTCAGAGGAAGGAGAAGAGAGAGGAAGTGAGGAGGGAGGAAGGGAAGGGGAAGAAGTTGGAAAACTAAGGTGGTTCAGGTTATGAAAGACTTGCAGGGTTCTAGTAAAAAGTTTGCACTTTTTGTTGTCAGTGGGCAGTCATTCATGGTTTAATCAAGGAAGTGATAAGCAGTACTCCACCCAATCTGCGTTTCTGTGTTAGATGATAGATACATAGAGATAGATAATAGATACATAGATGATTGCTAGATACTCAGATAGATACCTAGATGATTGATCGATTGATAATTGATAGATGATAGATAATAGATACATAAATAGATACATAGATGATCGATTGATTGATAGATAATAGATAGATGAGAGATAGATGAGAGAGAGAAAGGCGGAGGTAGAGAAAGATGGAGAAGGAGACTGGATGAGAATGGAGATGGGCTGAAGATGGGGAAGGGATGAGGATAGTGATATGTTTTTCCCCCTGGGGGGTGGAGGTATAGAAGGCACTAGGGGTGGACAGAAGACAGGATTTTTTTGTTACATTTCTCCCCCTCCCAGCGCTCTGCACAGGCTGGAGACTGGGCGACAGAGGATGCAGGAGGCAAGCGCTGGCCTGAAAGAACAGCCACTTCCCCTGACCAATGCCCAACACCCAGGCTTGGATCACCGACCAGACCCGCTGGGAACTGGAGCCGCTCATCCCTGCTGGAAAAGCCCCTGCCTGAAAAGTTAGGGGGTTTGTTTTCATCTTTTGCCTTAGCAGCCTCCACATTGGCCTCCGTCTCCAGTGCCCATGGTGACTGCCTGTAGGGTCTAAGGGTTATTAGGAGGGAACAAATCCGCAGGTAGCGGCCACCTTGCCCGCCATGGCAGCCTCGCAAAGCCAGGCTCCTGCTGCGAAGGGCCAAGCCACCCTGGGAGGGAAATGACCAAGGTCAAGGCTGGGGATACAGCACCTGCAGCAAAGCGTTTGCCCCATTCTCCTCCTGTGGTCATTGTTTCTTTCCACTGACCAGCTGCCTGCAGGCTCCGGGTAGAGACAGAATGTGTCACACAGCCGCCATTCAGTGGAGATTAATGCCTGAAATGAGCCACACCTCTGAACAATTGCTTCCTAGAAGAGGGACAGCGCTGAATGGCCAGGGAGCCCCATTGATGACTGTTATGAAAGAGGTAAAGGCCGGCGTAGGGGGAAAGAAAAGTTTCACACCGCCCCTCAAACCTAGCTCCGATTCTTCCTCCTCGCCCTTCATTTCCCTTCTGACTGCCCATTTGGCCCATGTTGCCCTAATCCAGACTCGTTCTTTTATGTACGGGGACTTGGGCAGCCAGCTGAAAATTCACGGATTTGCTACTGTAAGTCATATCACTGCGGCTGCGTGCCGATCGCATTAGTACTATTATCTGTGCAACTTTCCGACTTGACAATTAGTTACTATCATTCACACTGTGCAATCAGCTGTTAAATCCTCATTTATGCTCATTTGAATATGAATGTGCCGTTCAATAACATGTTAGATTGCCATGTTTACAAATATACTCCAGGTATTTAGAAATTTAGATGATGCAAAACATACTGTTTAAGCCGTGCTCGGTGCCAGTTTAAATAACTTAAGCCTATTTATCAGTCACTTAGCAATTCTTTTCACATACTTCTGTTTTCCTGGGTCCTACCCTTCTCAACCAAAACTAAAATATGCTCTCTTTTTGTTTGTTTGCTTTGTTGCTGTATTAAACTAATAATCTTCTAGATGGGACTTAATTAGCAGTCACCTCTGCAGCGGGTCTTCTTTTCTAATTCCAGCTGATCTAATTCCTGCCTCTTTTAGAGGCAGATGAAACAGTAAACGGGAAAAAGAAAAAAAAAAGAAAAGATCTCTGCAGCTGCAATGTTAAATATCAAGTCTCTGAAAGCAAATGATTTGTATGTAGCACAAAGGGGAGGGAAGAGCAAATTTTTGAATGAAGGTAAAACCGAAGAGAAAAGATACACTTGATCGTAAACTCTCGGAAGGGAAACAGTGTATACTCAGAGCAGGGCTGCTCAAACTTTAATGTGCCTGGGAGGCACCTGGGGATTCCCTAGGACTTGCAGATCTGGTTCAGTAAGTAGAGCTGGGGCAAGATACCTAACCATCTCCCAGGTGTAACTGATGCTCCTACGAGACCAGGTACCACAGTGGGCAGCAAGGCTCTAAAACATAAATCATACATCCACCTTCAACTATTATCCTTACAATAAGAACACACATTAGGAGATTTAAGGACCAAGCTTGACAATTCCACTCTGGTATAACCAAAAGAATTGAAAGCAGAGTCTTGAAGAAATATACGTACACCCATGTTCACAGTAGCATTATTTGCAATAGCCAAGACAAGGAAGCAACCCAAGTGTCCATCCCTGGATGACCTGATAAACAGAATGTGATATATAAATGTAATGGAATGTTATTCAGTCTTAAAAAGGAAGGAAATTCTGGGACAGGCTGCAACATGAAAGAACCTTGAGGACGTTATGCTAAGTGAAATAAGCCAGACACCAAAGGACACATATTGTATGATTCCACTTAGATGAAGTATCTAGAATAGTCAAACTCACAGAAACAGAAAGAATGGTGGTTGCCAGGGGCTGGAGGGAAGAGGAAACGGGGAGTTGTTTAATGGATACAGAGTTTCGGTTTTGCAAAATGAAAAAGTTCTGGGGATTGGTTGCATGACAACGTGAATAGACTCGACAATACTGAACTACACACTTAAATATGGTTAAGATGGTAAATTTTATGTTATGGGCATTTTACCACACATTTTTAAATGTTTTTAATAAATTGGAAAAAAATCTTGGTTTTAGAAACATCATAAAAAAAAAATTCTTTTTCTACCAAGAAAGCCATATTTCAGCTGACTCTAATTCAATTCTTCCATGGGCTGCTCAGCTGTCACCAGTCCTGATACCAGCCGAAGAAGGATTAATCAATTTTTCTTCCACACTCCCATGTCCTCTGATCAAAACTCTATTTCAGTAATTATTGTATTCTGACCAATGTTCAGATTCTGTGTGTCTCCACCTCACTCTCTCGAATGTGAGGTTTTGAAGGCGATGATTTGCCCTACAGCTATTTGGTAGATGCTGCTGGAGGTCGAACCCTCAGGCACTTCTTCTCTCCTCCTTCCTGACACAATCCCCATTTTAATCTGGTGTCTCCCCTTCTCCAATCTGTCCACATGCTTCAGAGGAGGCTGGGCCCTTAGTGCGTGGGCCATGAGGAGTCCAAGTCAATCATGATGGCGCCATTCCCCTTGTCAAGGACTGGTTCCAACATAGTCATGGGCCAATTTTGTGGTCAACGAGATAGGAGGGGGTTCTGCTGAGGAGCTTCAGGAAAAGATTTCCTTGCCGTTTTTTTTTTTTTTTTAAAGACACATTTATTCAGCTTCATGATCAGACTATTACATTTAGCAATCAGCAGCATGGGTGCAAAAAAAAAAAAAAAATCTACATTAAAACCCTTTGTTGGAATGCTTTATACTTTCCACAGAACAGAAACTAAAATAATCTGTTATACAATTGGTCACAAATACAGTCTTCCAGTTTTTTTTGCCCATGCACATGAGTATTGTCTAAAATATGTCTTCTTTGTAGCAGCTAGGCACTGCCACCACCGTGCTTGGCTGAGTTCACAAATCTGTTGTAGCCTGGAGCTTCCCCGTCACTTCTCTGGCTCTCCTCTCCTGCTAAGCTTTGTTTCCCGGCAGTAATTAAAATCTTCTGCCCCCGCCGTAGCTCCTGCTGCTGCTGGAACCGCCACAGCCACCTTGGTTTCATGGTTCGGCAAAGTATTGGCCTCCACCACCACAGGGGCCAGCACTTCTGCCTCCAAAGTTTCCTCCTTTCACGGGTCCAAAATTTGAAGATTGATTGTCATAACTGCCAAAATCATTGTAGCTTCTGCCACCTCCAAAATGGCTTCCATCGTTACCAAACCCATTATAGCCATCGCCACTGCCACCATATCCACCGCTACCACGGCTGCCACCAAAGCAACCTCGGCCACTGAAGTTTCCTCCGCGACCAAAGATGTCATTCCCACCAAAACCCCCTCCAAGACCACCACCAAAGTTTCCAGAACCACTTCGACCTCTTTGGCTGGATGAAACACTGTCATCTCTTGCTTAGGTAGGGCTTTCCTTTCTTCACAGTTGTGGCCATTCACAGTGTGGTATTTCTTTTTTGTTTTGTTTCTGTTTTTTTAAACCTGTGTTCTTTTTTTAAAATTTATTTATTTAATTTATTTATTTTTGGCTGCATTGGGTCTTTGTTGCTGTGCACAGGTTTTCTTTAGTTGCAGCGAGTGGGGACTACTCTTCCTTGTGGTGCGCGGGCTTCTCATTGCGGTGGCTTCTCTTGTTGTGGAGCATGGGCTCCAGGTACGTGGGCTTCAGTAGTTGCAGCACACAGGCTCAGTAGTTGTGGCTCGCGGGCTCTAGAGCACAAGCTCAGTAGTTGTGGCGCACGGGCTTAGCTGCTCCACGGCATGTGGGATCTTCCCAGACCAGGGCTGGAACCCATATCCCCTGCATTGGCAGGTGGATTCTTAACCACTGTGCCACCAGGGAAGCCCCACAGTGTGGTATTTCTGAATGACAATCTTGTCTACGGAGTCATGGTCATCAAAAGTTAGGAAAGCAGCGCCTCTCCTTTTGCCACTGCCTAGGTCAGTCATGAATTCAGTCACTTCGATTTTCCCACACCGTTCAAAATAATCTCTTAGGTGATGTTCTTCAGTGTCTTCTTTAATGTCACCACCAAAAATCTTTTTCACAGGTAAATGGGCACCAGGTCTTTGAGAATCTTCTCTTGAGATGGCCCTCTTTGGTTCCACCACTCTTCCATGCACCTCGTGTGGCCTTGCATTCATGGCCGCATCCACCTCCTCCACAGTGGCGTATGTGACAAACCCGAAGCCTCTGCAGTGCTTGGTGCTCAGATCCCTCATTACCACACAATCTGTGAGCGCTCCCCGCTGCTCAAAATGGCTCCTCAGACACTCATTGGTTGTTTCAAAGCTCAAACCTCCAATGAAGAGCTTCCACAGCTGTTTGGGCTCTTTGGGACACTCTGACTTGGACATGATGGCAGTGGAGGGGGGAGATGTCAATGATGCTTACTCAGCAGCATCCATGGGCACAAAGCCCATCTACCGAACATATCTCGATTTCCTTGCTTTTAAAAGAAGACACAAGGAAGAGATTGTTCCTCTGCTTAGGAGGGATGTTGTCCGCCCAAATGAGACACAGGGGATGAAAGCCGCTCTCTTGACACCAGTCTGAGGGTTAAGCCAGCACCAGAAAGGGGCAGAGGCAAAGGAATCCAGAAAGACAGAGGAAGAGCCAGAGTCACGCTGCCTTTGGATCCCTCACCATATAAGATAATAGAGTGCTTCACGGTTCAAGCTTGCTGAGTAGGAGTTTTCTGTCTCTTGCCTCCAAAACCACCTTAACCAACACCAGTACCTTGCAGACAGGAGATACTCTGAAGTTTGCTGGATGAATTAAAGTAGGACGACGGGGCTGGTTCACTGCCCTCAAAGGACTCCTTAGGCAGCATGACTGTCCCCCATGCTAAGCAACCTCATACACGAAAAGATTTTTCCAGCTAGAAAGATACAGGGTCTTTTTGTTTGTTTCCTTGCTTGTTTTGTTAAAGGTTTCCTCATGGGCTACTTTTCCTAGAAAACATTTTAAATGTCTTTTACTATTACCTTTTGGCAGCCTGTGTGTTACACAGCAAAGTTCAGGAATAGGTCGTCACAAAGGCAGATGGTTATTGAGTACTTATTATAGGCCAGACACTATTACGCTGTTGTAATCTACACAACAGCCCTCAGCCTGATACTGTTATCACCCTCCTTTTACAAATGCAGAAACAGAGGCACAGAAAATTTAATTCCCTTGCCCAAGGCTAGCAGCTGGGATTTGAACCTGAACAGTTGGCTCCTACATTATGCTGTGTAGGTACGCTTTGGCTAGGTGCACTGTGGCACTCCTTAGTTCAGATAACTGCAATCCATTCCCTAGAGGGTGGTCAGAAAAATCTTTAAACTATTAAAATCTCCTTAAGACTCAAATCATATTAACCTCCACTCAGTGCCCTTCAGTGGATTCCCGTGGTTGTTCTAGAGAGCACCCAAAATAACGGACACAGCCCACAAGGCTCTGCGTATGTTACCCCACAGTCATTTCCAGCCCTGTCCCCATGCTAGTGACCACTCTGGCCACTCTGACCACCTTCCAGTTCCTCTAACATTCAGTCTTTTTCACCTTTTGCACCTGCTTTTCATTCTGCCTGGGCTCACACCTTCCCCTCTCCCCTCAGACAGACAGACAGACAGACACACACACACACACACACACACCCTTACTCCTACGTAACTTCAGCTCATCCTTCAAGTCTCAGTGTAAACATTTTACTTTCTCAGCAAGTTCTTTGCTGACCCGTTAGTCTAAGTTTGTCCCACCATCACCCTCTCCCCTGTCACCTTTGTCACAGCCTTTATCAGAATGGATAATCCCATCAGTCGGTGTGACTTGCTGCTTTGTCTCTGTCCTCCCCAAGGAGAGGCTCAGCTCCACGTGCGAGGGATCATGTCTGTGTCGTCACTAAAGTGTCCCCAGCAACAGACAGGCATATCATCAGCAATGGTGGGTAAATATTCGGGGAAAAGCGGGAGGAAGGAAGTTGAGGGGGGAAGAAAAAGTTGGACGGAAGGAAAGCAGGTGAAACTGGGAGAAGGTTGGAAGGAAGGAAGGGATTGTGGGGCTCCTCCGAGTTGCCACTTTCAACACTGTAACATTTTTCACTCAAATAAGCAAGGGCCTTGGCCTTAGCAATGGCTAGCTTATTTCCTCCCTTCTTTCCTCCCTCCCTTCCTTCCTTCCTCCCTTTCTCTTTGTATGTCTACCTTCCTATTTCCTTATTCCTTTTTTTAAATCTCCATGAAACAGAAGTAAATTATTAAATAGAACCAGCATCAAAACATTCAATTATCCTTAAATTTTAAAATGAAACATCTGTGTTGGGCACACAAGACATTTTTACCATTTTTTACAGAGAGTCACAGGGATTTTCCTCCTTCCACCCTCCTTTCCTTCTCAGGGATGTTTCCATTTATATTATGTGGATGGATCTTACAATCTCCCCTACATTTCGGTGCAATAATACCAATCAAGCTAATATACTGGAACTAGGCATATAACTAAGAAAGGCAACTAGACAATTAGCTAGATCTTTCACGTATAGGATTAAGTGACTGTAAAGAAATTGTAACATGATGTCAAGAGATTTACTGCTTAAACATTTTCCTTTAATGAATTAAGAAAGAGCTAGTGAGAAAAATATAATGACATGGAAATATCCAAGCAAACAGGAAACATTTAAAGTTGAGAATTGTTAAAATAGAGAGTAACCTGAGAAAAGCAATACAATTTCTAGCACTTTTAAGTCGATTTAAAATAGACAAAATAAATTCATTCTAGAACATACCCAGCTACCTATGAAATGTGATTATATTCGATATACTGTCTTAAAATTTATTTTGCAGAGCACTGCATTAATAATATAAGTAAAATGGTATTGACCAACAAAACTCTACACCACTGACGCCGTACATCGTTTTCCTGGGTATGAAAGCACAAAGGATTGTGCTTTAAGTATGGGAAAATGGGAAATGCCTTCTTTCTTTGTTTGGGTCATTTTCAAATTCATTTTATTCAGAGTACCCATCAGTTAAGAGCCTGATGTAGCAGTGAGACTGATGAAAGCAAGGAAGGAGGGAATCTATGCATTCAAATTAGTATTATCATTCAAGAGTGTTCCCTGGAGATTATGCATTTATTCTTCAGTAACTCCATCCGCAATTATTTTGGGAAAATTTCCATTTGGAACTATCTTTTCTGTGGCGGTCCTGCTTGGCAGGAGGTGTACAAGTTAGCCCATCACTGATATATGTGTATCACCTGCCATGATAAAGGTTTAGGCTTGGAAGGGACTTTACAGTTTATCAAGTCTTTATTTTATGGATGAGAAAACTGAGATCCAGAAAATTTAAGACAGTTGACAAAGTCACAGAGCTTTCATTCACTTAAAAATCAATGAGAGAATGAGAAAAGGGATTTGAACCACCACTTCATTGAATTGTTCAACGTATATAATTCTTTTTTATTGGATCCCCTCATTCATTCATTCCACAAATATTTACTGAGTACATGCCCGGCACTGCTGAGGATATAGCGGTGAACAAAACAGACAAAAAACGGCACATCTTCACGGAGTTCACATTCCAGGGATTCAATAAAATTTAAATTCCTGATTCTATTTTCTATTCTAAGGTTACTATTTTAACAGTTCTCAGGAAACACCTGATTAGAATCAAAGATGTTGAACAAAATGCTCCACTGACATAATTTGATGAGTGTAGGAATTACAAAAATGAATCAACCCTATTGATTACAAAGAGACAAGAAAGCAGTGCACGTTCAATTTTTTAAAGGAGAAATTAAACCCCATGAAAAAACAATGTTCCAATATGACATCCAGATTCACCAGCCACATCTCCTAAAACAGAGGGAAAGACTGTTAGAAATAAGAGAAAAGAAAACTAAGCATTTTTAAAGGCTTTCCGTGCAGGGTAAGAAAACATGAAACTTTTGGCAAGCATCTTGGCAGCTTGCAGGATGAAACCACTCACTGCCTGCAAGTGTTTATCCCACAGCTGTTGGAAATGAAGGATGTCAAAATACGCAAAAGTAAGAATCCATGCACACACATCAAAGAAGCAAATCTCCGGGGCGCACCCAGCATCGAAGTGGACGATAGATGGAGCTCACGAGGAGACGCAGGAATGAGAGGTCCTGGACCATGTAGAAGACCAACCAATCTTAATGTCACAACCAGAACCTGGCCTGTGTTCATGTCTCCTGTACCGTCATGGAAAACTATCTCAGACATTCGGAAATCCATTTTAATAAGATACAAGGCCTGTGGCTGTTACTTCATTCTGTACAAGGTGCATTTATTTACTCAATGATGACATCAGGAAAACTTAGGCAGGGCTCCCTTTTTTCTTTTTGTGTTTTTTTTTTTCTTTTTTAAAGAAATCTCATATTTACTGCACCAAAAGAAATCGTTATTCTTAAAAGCCAAATGTTGATCCTATCTTATAAAGAAAAAAACATTTTTATTTTGAGAAGCTGATATTCTGAAAGTTCATACAACCCTGTAGTTCTTTGGCTTAAGTGAAAATACCACATTCCAGGCACAAAGGAGCGGCTAAATTCACTAATGGGTCAAAGACTATGCAACCTTCTAGGTGACAGTTTCACAATTTGGAGAAATGGTGATATGCTTTGTTTCTCTGTTTTTCAATCTTTGTGGAATTTGACCATGTTAGTTTTACAATTTCAATAAATGTTTACTAAAAATAAAATGGAGTGAATCTCCACTACAGCTAGAAGAAGCATGTGCTAAGGTTCCCCCTTTCACATAAAGTGACAAAGGAAGGTGACGAAGCCATAGAAAGCAATGGAGAGATTATCCACAGGTCAACCAAGTCATAGAACATGGGATATACAAGGGTTAAGTTTTTTCTCTTACATCACCTAGTCATTCAAATAATTCAAGGGACTTTTGTAAGCATTAGGAAATTGGTCCCTAAAATGTCATAGGTTATTAAGATAAGAAAAAGAAAGAGGGGGAAGGCACTGGAGCTGCATTGTAAATCACTCTGATGAGAACCTAGAGAGGACACAGGACAAGCCACAGTTCTGAGCTGCAGGCTGCACGAGGCTGAATCAATAGAGGCAAATATGGCTTCCCAGCCACCGTGTGCTCTGGCCCACAAAAGTCAGCTGGCAGGACTTGTATCATATAATAAATTCCCAGAGGACAGCTTGACTACATATACAAAAACATGTATATCCTTCAACCCAATAATTCCTTTTTTAAGTCTTTAAGAGCTAATCAGAGAAGCACACAAAAATGTCTGCATAGGGCTTCCCTGGTGGCGCAGTGGTTGGGAGTCCGCTTGCCGATGCAGGGGACGCAGGTTCGTGCCCCGGTCTGGGAAGATCCCACATGCCGCGGAGCGGCTAGGCCCCTGAGCCATGGCCGCTGAGCATGCGCGTCCGGAGCCTGTGCTCCGCGGCGGGAGAGGCCACAGCGGTGAGAGGCCCGCGTACCGCAAAAAAAAAAAAAAAAAAAAAAAATGTCTGCGTAGAAGATGCTCATTTCAGCATTCTTTATAATATGAAAAAAATGGACATGCCCCCAATGTCCCACAAAAGGGCTATATGAGGGACTCATGCTGCCTTTAAAAGGAAATACGCAGGCATAAAATCAGTGATATGAAAAATATCTCCATGACATGTTGTTGAGCAAAAACAAGCAGTTTATAAAATGACATGCATGGTATAGTGTCATTTTTATTCAACGAGAGGTACAAATGATAGAGAGACTTTTGGAAGAATGGTCTCCAGTCAATTGGCAGTGGATATCTCTAGGTGGAGAATTTAGGAAAACCTTTACTTTGTTTCTTATTCTGTCCTGTGTTGTTCCAACCTTCTAAAAGAGTGCAGGTGGATTTTATCATCTAGTCCTGGAAGGAAGGGGAAAGGACCACCGCTGGAGCCTCTTGGAAAGTCCCGGGAAACCCCGGGATACCAGTGGGAGGCCCCGAGGATAGATTGGAGGGTAGGCAGAAAGGCTTAAATGATGTGGAAGCAAAGAGAAAGCCAAGGCAGTTTATGGCAAGAGGAAGGACTGTGACGAAGCAGAATTTCCGGGTGATTAGACTGAATTCTCTTTGAGTCTGCATGGGATTGCGTGTCCCCATTATTATTCATAGAATTCCTGCCATCAGAGGACTCAGTGGGCCACTGGAACAGCCTGGCTAACCGAGATTTCCTCTGTTAGCTTAGAGCCTGTGCAGGAAAAACAAATACCAAGTTAACTTTCTCAAGAAATACCACCATCTTTCGAGATGGAGGAGAAATTGTTCCAGGGAACATACTAAATCATCAAGGTCCACAGGTAGGCTCAAAACTGTCTTGAATGGCAGTTGCATTCATCACTGAGATATACTAAGTTTTTCTTTCCTAAAAAAGGATGAAAAAAGAGATCAAAGGATATATTTCTTACTATGACAGGAATCCAACAGTGATTATGGAATATCCTATAACTATTATATTTAGGTTTGAAATATTCATAAACCAAAGATGTGCATAGTTATCTACTAGAAGTGTAAGAGCTCTAATGGGCGAAATTCTCTGGGTGGGTAAATGAGAAGCATTTTGGGCCTGGTTACTAGTTTGCCTGATTGGAGATTCCTTACAGAGTGGGTAGAGCTAGCAACAGAAATTTAAAGTATTCACTTTTCAAAGAATCTTCAATAACATATTTTCCATTACCTAAATTCACAAACGTGTCATAAAGATATACCCAAAATACTTATTTAAAAGGAAAATATCTCCAAAATTATTATCCCAAAGAGTTCCAATTTAAATGTCCGGGAAAATGACATCCTAATTTTCAGAGGGCTTTCCTATTTGATCCTTTTCAAACTTAACTGCCAAAAGAAATAAAAGATAAAACCATAAAGTAAAACCAAGCTGCAACAAAGAATCTTCAAACATTTGAGCCTCTTTAAACATTTTAGAACATCTCAAAGTGAAAAACGTCTCTGCTCAAACCTAGTTAGAAAATATTTGATGTTACAACACAGATTTTCTATCATGCACTTTGAGTTAACACAGAGATACGACCTAATACAAGAAGCATGGCTTCTCCCACTGGGAATTCTTAAGAGATGAGAAATATAGCATGCTGCCTATTTACTTGGTTTGAATTAATAGCAATGTATTTATAGGATATTATTGAGATCAACTTATTCTCTGGCTGTTCACTGCTTAAAATTTTTCCCATTTAGCAGAATCCATACATGGCTAATGTTAAAAATGAGTTTTTTTGTGAGACCAAAAAAGAAAAAAAAAAGTATTTGATTGTATAATCTTCAAAGTGTTTAATTTGTATTAAAGCTAAATCCAGAGGCTCTGAAACCTTCGGGGCTCTCCATGTGGATTTTTGTTCTGGTTCACACACCTTGAGACAAAGGCTCATAGTCAAGATGTGAAAAAGACGTTTTTTTGTGTGCGAGATGCGGGGCAAATTTATTCCCGAGGCAGCCTGGAATGGGCTTCAGAAAACGGATAGAGTGTCTTCTTAAAGAAAGGGCCTCTAAGTGAACTCGACTGCCATTCAAAAGATTTGCTCTGACACTTAACAAGTGGTGCAGGAAGAAAGGAAAATCTGTTGTTAGGTTTGGGGTGTTTATCAGCCCCCCTCGAGACACTTGACCTAATGCTTTGGCCCCCCTAATCCGCTGATCTGCATGCCGTGGCTTCGTAAGCCTCAGCCCCCAACTGCCGGCCAAACTGCTTGCAACACTTGTCCCAACATACAGCTCCCTGGGTACATTGTGTGCCGCTCACCTACTCCCCTGCCTCCCCTGCCTCCCCCCGTCTCGCGGCTCCCCCTAAATTTAATTCTGCTCACAAATTGTGAAATAAGTTGTTTGGGCTGGATTTGTCGAGGGAATTGTCCCACTAATGAAACAGTCTGTTCATTATACAGTTGTAGGACGGAAGATTTAGAGCTCCCATACCCCGGGCCCCGGGCAGGTTAAGGTTTTTAGACTGACAGTTGACAAAAGAATGAATAGCTCTCTCCTGTCAAATCAGGCTTACAAACAGCTTGGCATACAAACAGTTACTGCTTGTATGCATGCGGATTTAGGGTCCCCGCCTGCTAATGCCCCAGATTTGTAAGTACAAATTGGTTAGTCTTCAAACTGTTGGCAAAAGGAATAAAATGACCAAAAATTAGTTTGTGTTAGCCTTTCCCCAACCTCCCCGCTCCTGCAAGTGAAACATTAAAAAAAAAAAAAGAAAAGGATAAAATAGTGTGTAATGGTCTCATGGAATATTGTTGGGTTTTTGCTTAAGACATCAAATTAAGCAGGATCATTGTTTGGCAGGAAACATTTTGTTCTGTTCGGGCACCCTGCTTCCCAGAAAGCAGCTGAAGATCTAATGGAATTAATTTAAGATGCATGATTTTAAAAGATGGTGGGGAGGAGATCAAAAACTTTCATTTCTATTCATTTTAGTACCTGTTGCTTAAAAGTAGTCACAATACTTCCCTTCCTTTTAATTGCATTGGTCTTTTAAAATGAGTCATTTAGATTTCTGAACCTTTCTCATAGGCAATTATGTGTAAATTAGATAAAACCCATTTTATTTTTCTATGGCGTTTCGTTTTGTGAGTACATTAAACTAATTTATTGAGGCAGAATGCTTTACAGGTAATAAAGTGAATATTTTTACCATGTGATTTATCATCAGTTTCGTGATAATTTTTAGTCTGGATTGGCTTAAGTATAACTCTTTGATTTATTATAAATGCAGGAGACTAGCAGACAAAATTAATATCACATATTTCTATCACTTTATAGGAGAAACAAACAAAGGTAACAGACTAAGATTTTTTTCAAATTCAAGCTTGATCTAGCTAACATTTTTGACTTAAGAACTCTTTCCTTCTTGATCAGATACAGCCCCAGGAAGGCCAAACTCCCTGTAATACTAGGAGTTAGCACTTCATATTTTAGTAAGTTCGTTATCACGTTTCTGTGTACTCTAAAGACAATTTTAAAAAACCAGATCTTCTGGCAACTTTGCAAGCAGCCATTATGAATTAGTTCAAACATCCCTTAAAACCTTTACCCTTATCAGTGTCTAAATCCTGTACTGTTATTTTGCAACATTAAGAGTTCCAAACAATAAGTATAATCTTAACACATAAATGTGCAAGGTCAATGATATTTGGCTGTTGGAAATCTGAATAGAGCAAAAACATTAGGCTGCTAGAGGGTAAGAGGGACAGCCTCCATCCCTGATGTGGTTGAATCATTTTCTATGATGTTGTTCAAGTATATACTGCACACATGAGCCCTGATGTCAACAGTGGTCCTTTAAATCTGGGGGCACGAGTAGGAAAGAAAGTTTCAAACAACTCAACAAAGAACTGTACACTAGGGCTGCACAAAAACCATCCCCGGGGGGTCTCTTTCCATTTTCCATCTCTCCTCCAAAACTTTGCCAATATTTCCCTGCAATGGCCATTCTTTTCTCAGCAAACCTAAGACTTTTTCCTACTTCATCATGTCATTTTAAAGGCATTTCAAAGACAGATGCCATGACTTGTGAAGAACTTTGGGCTGAGAAAACGCGTATGTTTAGTGAAATCTTTTTAGAGAATTATGCTTAGAAAAATGGCATTTCCCCGTGAATTTTGCCATGGAATGACTCCTTTACCATGGAAAGCTGTTGGAAAACTCAAGGGCTTCAGTAATCAGTCACCTGTTTGGGGCAGGCTTCTCTCTACAATCCACTAGGATTAAAAAGAACCCAGGGATGAGTAAGACCAAAGCTGATCCAAGTTCCATGCAAAGACTGAAGAAAAATGAATAAATTCTTAGAGCTGCCTCTTTGCCTTAGTACTGATGAGATACGAAAGTTGCTGGTGGAAGCCATTTTTAATAGCAAGTGGTAGACTAAAATACAAAGCTTTTCGGCTCAAAAAAGGAGACCTGGTGCTAAAGAAAACGGCATAATTAGCAGGGTAGGGGATGGGCATTGTATGCAGGTCTCTGTGGAAGGAAGTGCCATTGACCTACATGTACAGTCTTCCAGGGTGGCAAAGTGACCCCTCTAAGAGCTACCCTGTCCCTGCAACATGGGAAGAATAGTATTTCCTACTGTTGTTGTGATGAATAATTTATGTGTAACGCTATGTCTGGTCGCCTGGTCCAGCAATTAAAAATATATATAAAATCAGTATCTATATCTAGATCTGTATCTATCCAAAGCAGAAAAGTACTAGTGTCTTCTGAGGCATCCAAAAAACCCAACGGAAAACACAGGGCCATGGTTGTAGCCTAATAAGTTAACCTAACTGGTAAATCCCACTCTGGTGCTAGACTACCAGGTAAGACTTAATTCATCAAATGTCAGGTCTGGATGTCTGCCTCCCTCATTTCACAGATGAGGAAACCGAGGTTCAAATTCACATGGGGTTAAAACTCAGGTCCTCTAACCCCCAGTCTAATAATGTCTTCAGCACATTCATTTTAAAGGAAATACTGTAAATGCTGTAAACTGGTTTATGTTTTGGGTACTTAATTCTAATTTTATTTGTATAAAAAGGGACATTTGGGTGAGCTCAGTGCGTTTTCTAATTGACACTCTTTGGCCACTTTTTGCCTTCTGAGTGTGTTTGCAGATCTGTAAGAGCTATTTTTAGAAGTTAATTACAGTGTCTAATCTTTCCAGGTAAATGCTGAGGTGGTGGTTATTGTCTTGTTACTTGCGAAGTCAAATAATCCAAACTAAACACATCTATTCTTTTTTCTTAACATCTTTTAAACATTTAACACTGAAAATACATTTTTCACATAAAAGAATTATTATTTGAGAAAACTGTACCTAAACCTGGGCCCGAGGGAAAAATGAATGGCAAACAGGAATGCCAATTAAAACAGGTTTTATGAGAAACGTACTTGCTTCACCTTACACAGGTTTTCTAAGATGCCCTCAGCTCCCCTAGAAACCTCTAAAAGGTTTTTGTTTTCTCCTTTCCATTCCCTTTCTGGGGCGGCTGCCAGACCAACTTCACCACAAGCACCAATTCAACGAGAAGGGACAGAAGCTAAAACAACTACCCCTCGGGGCTCAGGTTAGAATATTAGCAGCTCATCGCTTGGACTACATATTGCATCGATTCAACAGACTCCTTGTAAAATTCAAGTATTATCAGCACACCAGTTCGGCAGAGATTATCTTTTAGAGAAAGGGGTACAGAAAGAGAAAGCTAGAGCCCCCAAGATGAATTTCGCCCATTCTCCCAGTACCAGCTCACAGAAGATGCATACGAGAGCCACCACTGTTTAACTAAAGATGGGACCTGGATATTCAATCCCGTGTGAGAAGGAATATGGTGTAGGAGGTTGAAAACCAAAACAAAAAACAAAGAGGCTGTGCAGTCAGAAGACAAGGCTTTGAATTTTATTTCAACTACTCAAAAGCTATCTGACCTTGGTTATTCTTTTCTGCACGTATAGACTTTTTTTTAGTTAATTTTTTGTCGAAGTGTAGTTGAT
This sequence comes from Monodon monoceros, assembly GCF_005190385.1. Lineage (NCBI taxonomy): Eukaryota > Metazoa > Chordata > Mammalia > Artiodactyla > Monodontidae > Monodon > Monodon monoceros. The sequence goes on from NW_021703767.1 coordinate 12,177,506, forward strand.
TTACAATATTTTATTAATTTCAGGTATACAGCATAGTGATTCAGTATTTTTGCAGCTAATACTCCATTTTTGGTTATTACAAGATAATGACTATAATTTCCTGTGCTACATAGTATATCCCTGTTGCTTATCTATTTTGTACTTAGTAGATTGTATCTCTTATTAATCCCATACCCCTAATTTGCCCCTCCCTCCCCCTTTGGTAATCACAAGTTTGTTTTCTATGTCTGTGAGTCTGTTTCTCTTTTGCCTATACATTCATTTGTATTATTTTTTAGATTCCACATATAAGTGATATCATACATTTGTCTTTGTCTGATTTCACTAAGCATAATACTCTTTAGGTCCATCCACGTTGCTGCAAATGGCAAAATTTTATTTTATTTTTTTATGGCTGAGTAATGTTCCATTGTGTATATGTAACACATCTTCTTAATCCAATCACCTGTTGAGGGGCACTTGGGTTGCTTCCCTGTCTTGTCTATTGTAAAGAGCCCTGCTATGAACATTGGGGTGCATGAATCTTTTCAAATTAGTGTTTTTGTTTTTTTCTGGTTATATGCCCAGGAGTGGAATTGCTGGATCATACGGTAGTTCTATTTTTAGTTTTTTGAGGAGCTTCCGTGCTGTTTTCCACAGTGGCCGCACCTTGTTTAAGTTATTAAACTAGGTTGTGCATGGTTTCTTCATCTATAAGGTGGGGTGATGTTGGATATTCTCAAGCTCCTCCAGTGCCCTGCTCTTCTAATTGAGGTCCTTGGACCAGCAGTATCCACACGGCCTTCTTAGGAATGCAGAATCTCAGGCCCCGTTCCACCTGCAGAATCAGAATCTTTTTTAATAAGACACTCCTATGATTCATATACATGCTAAAGTTTGAGAAACACCAGCTTAGAATACACTTTTCTCTACACTCTCAACTTATCCCTTGAGGCTTTGGCTGGGTGGTGTATAAATGAAGGCTAGAATTTTCGACGAGGATCCCCCATACACCAGAACACTACCCAGCAGTAGGGGTTGCCAGGCAGTTATTTGAGGAGTTTTATGATACATTGAATCTTCCAGACATCAAGGTAATTTGACCATTAAAGAAATAACTTTTTTTAAGGTAGCCCAAAACAAGCCAACTCAAGCGATTAATGGGATTAGTGTGGTGATACTGAAATCAGAGCTGTACCACGTGAGTCTCTCTCCATCACTCACCACTGCTGTCCTCACGGCTTATCATGGCACATTGTTTCACCAAATTAAACACCAGAGGGATGTTGTAAAGGCAACATATGGTCCTCTTTCAAAAGTAGTTAGCCTGACATTGCACAAGTGGCCTCATCGTGGCTTCCCTGAAACCTTCTAAATCAACGCATTGAGGGTATTTGCTTTTGCAAAACAATGTCTCATAAAAGTAGTTGCTTCTAATTGCAGGGTTGCTGTTGTCAGAAGCACAGCCAGGATATGAGATGTGAAGGAGAGCAGAGGGAATCAGGTTAGGAGGGGGAAATCAGCTGTTCATCTTTTCCTGGGAGACCATGATGGTGGCAGCAATCATAGGAGAAAAGATGTCTGTTCTCAGAACTGCCACTTGGATGGATGTGGAGCTCTCAGACTATTTTTTACCCTCTCTATTAAGCATAGCAGACAGGACGTAGGTTTTAGAATCAAGATATGAATAATTACATGCAATTAAAAGACTTGCTGAAAGGGAGAAGATTTTCTTTAATGATCAGGAGAGAGGGAGGACCGTGTTCTGTGGAAGAGCCAGGCTCAAGGTAGCTTTGTCAGCCTCTGCTGGGCCCAGTGGAACCTTCAGAGTTTATAAGAGGCATTTTATACGCCATTGAAAGGTGAGACCAGCCCAAGACTGAATCTCAAGAGAAAAGTCATTAGGCAATATTAGGAGTAATGTTTGGTTGTTATTTTGCATTTATGTGTCTGACCTTTCCTCACCAAAGTATAATTACCAAACAGCAATCCTCACAGAGGCCCTGTGAGCCCAGTGTGGGATGGCATCAAAGCCATCTTCCTTTCTTCTGGTTGCAACTTTTTTCCCTACTCTCCCCTCAAAGCACCCCCAAAATAAGAGGGCTTGACCAAACTGGGTGTGGGATTTAGATCGCCACGGTGTATGTCAAGTCATTCTGCGGTACACCTTAAATTTATACGGAGCTGTATGTCAATTATATCTCAATAAAACTGGGGAAGAAAAAAGATTTTACCATGAGGTACCTCCTACCTTCTGGTTTGTGTGTAACACTTTGTCACATGTTATGGAACAGTTGCCACCACCCTTAGGGGGCAGCCCTAGGTCCATAGCCCCTTCTGTGTCTATGCAGGGGCAAACACAACCAAGCAGGTAGGGGATCTTTGAATCACAGCCTGGAAAAAAAAATCTTTTTTTTTTTTGTATTGTTGAAAAAGAAGATATGATTGTTTTCTAAATGTTTTAAATATACTGTAGAGGATAAAATAAAAAGTGAAAGTTTTGTCAACTGACCATCCGCTCTGATCACCCCTCTCCCTTCTGCCTAAGGACACCACTGTTACCGGGTACGTTAGCTATTCTGAAAAGGATCTTAGATGGTGCCTCATCACTTTCCCAATGGTTATCGGAATCTCCTCTATGATGCTGAGAATGAGCGAAAAATGTCCCTGTAACTTCACCCTGGTGAGAATATCTCACAAATAACATAGCCTTTTACACTGGAAGTTGGGAGATACTGATTTTTATCTTGATTGATTTTTTTAAACTATGGTAGGATCATAGGGATGTTATTTTGCTCTTCATAAAATGGACATGATAAAACTCACCACCTTCTTACCACAGGGCAAGAAGCAATAAATAACTAGGTATCCAGGATGATAAAATCCAGGACAGTGGCAGTTTTAGTGACCTCAAAATTCCAAGTTGTTTTCCTTAACCCAGTGAAAGCCTTAAACATTTAAATAGGCAGAAGTTGAATAAACAATCATCAAGGTCGTTATCTGCCAAAGAAGCTATTCGTAAAGTAAAAGGATTATTTTAATAAGAAATAAAACTCATCTACCGGTCTATTAAGAAAATTCAGCGTGGAGAGATATCATTATACATGTGAGGGAAACATTGTGTTCCTGCTGGAATAACAGGGGCGTGTGTGTCTTAGAGTGGAGCGTGGCCCCTCCGTTACAAGGCTCAGAACGTAACACAAATCTACGCCCTCAACCACGACAGGGGCAGGCCCTAACGACCAGGCTGCTCCTGGTGTGGGATTCATGGGGGTTGGTGTGCATGTAGAGCCTTTGTCACTCAGCTGAAATAATAGATAGTCTTAACCAATTTCAATGACCTTAATAAACTCGTAACCCTGGTGTTTTGGCCACTTTGGGATCTGCTGTAGCTGAAGCGTAGCAAGGAACCAACTTGCTGGGAGAAGGCGCTACTCAAAACACACCTGTGATGAGTTATTTTTTGGTATCAGTTTAAAGCCCAAACACTGATGCAATTTGGCCCTCTTTAGAGCCAGGCTGCATCAGCCGCTCTCCCCATTAATTAGCGTCAGCTCTAAGATGTTGCTAATAGCTACACATCTTGTAAACATGTCGAGTGGACCCAGCCCCTGAAGGCTCTCACTGTTAAGTGATATCTCAGCTGGGGCTGGCAGAGCCAGCGCCCCTACCAGGGAATAGCAGACAGGTGTGCAGCCTCTGTGCAGAATCAAAACATCGTGCTCTGAGCGCTCCCTTTCTGGTGCGGTTCCCATAGAGGTGACTGCCTTTTGGTAGTAATGATAGTAATACTGAGGAGAATAAAAATAAAGAAGAAGGGGAAGCGCAGGAGACAAAACTTGCATTTACACTCACTAGGGAACATTTCTGATGAGGCCGGGTGGTGGGATTTTGGAAATACTGGTTTCTTGCCCCCAAGGTAAATGGGGACATCAGCCTAGCAGAGAAGAAAGTCTCTTGGACTGTTCCTTAGTCAGCTGAGATAACCGGTCAGCCGCTTTAGAGCTACTAGCTACCAAAACTAAAACCACAGCCAAAGATGATGAAAAACAGGTTTGCAAACCAGCTTTCAGCTAGGAAACTGCTAAGGGAGAAGAAAGGATGAGTGAAGAGGTGGAGAGGCCGCATGGCTGCAGCATGGTTGGTTTGCTAACTTTATGCTTGAGTTCTTTTGTAGGATTAGGTTCAATTTTAGGTGTGCAGTGGAATATGGGGAAGGGTGATGGTGGAAACCAAGGGGAGAGGAAGCCTGAGTTTGGGGTGAACTCATCCCTGTTTGTCAGTTTCAGCTGAAACTCTGCCAGTTTCAGCACTAGAAGTCCAATGCCCAGGGAAACCGCTCAGCCCCAGACCAGGACAACTGGTCACCTTCCTGGAGTCACAGAAGTGCATAGTGGACAGGGACCCCAAAGACAATCTCATCCAACTCCATCTTATATAAGGGGAAACTGAGGCCCAGTGGGGTCCATGAGCAGCACAGCATGGGGCTCAGGTCTTTTTAATCAAGAATGAATAGATCTACTGTCTTGTCACGTGGGTAAAATCACCAGAGATTACTAAACGCAAATATGGCACCAAGACAAACGACAGGCTCAAAGGAAGGTGAATTCTAATCCCGGTTCTGCCACTAAATGGGGACCTTGTATAAGATAATTCCCACCTGCCAAGCACTCTCCACAGATTATTTCAGAATCTGAATGATAGTCCTTTGAGGGAGAATTAATCTATCCATTTACCAGATGAAAAATTGGATTCAGAGAAATCAAGTAATTAGCCTAATGTCATAGTAAGAGGGGAGATTTGAAGGTGGGCTGTTTTGACATCAAAGTAAATATCCTCCTCAGAATGACACTTAACTGGTACGAAACTGCAGGCAAATTCCAACAGCCCCATTGTTCCCACCAAATGACTCATCAAATAGGAACAACTGTTGGAAAAGAACTTTTTTCCGTTTGTGCACTGCAATCACAGAGGTAACCCAATCGTCACAGAATGCCCAAATGTTGATAACTGAGGGATAAGTACCTTGCTACTTCCAAGAAGGATTTAGCTTAGCAAGATACACGTATTGACCTGAGCTTTCATTTCTTTTCTCTTCTTTTCTTTTCTGAGAAACTCAGTATCTGATAGACTTAAAAAATTTTTTATGTCATCAGTTTCTTATCTCTACCAGAATCAGAATATAAACTCAATGAGGACAAGAATTTTGTTCACTGCTATAACATATATACCTGGCACATAGTATGTTTTCAGTACATCTTTGTTGAATGAATGAAAGAAATTCAAAATTAGACATATAGAAAAGTTAAATACTTTTGCTATACGTTTTTATTTTATAGCATATTCAAAGTTGATTACGAGCTCAACAGAGGAGGAAGTAGAAATTAGGGAAGCAAAAATATATCTGCCAGAAATTTTTCCTCAAAAAATTATTGGATGGGCTCTTAAATAAATGTGTGTATTTTTAATTTTTGTAAATTAACTATTTTAGTTATACTAAAGGAGATTGCTATTTAAATGAATCAATTTTTTTATGTGTGTGGGGATCATATAATGAAACAAAGAAACGAAATTTTATGGTAAAGTTAAGTCTCACTTCCCTTTGTTTATATGGTGATATATACATAGGGAGCACAAAGACGAATGGTGTGATATATTATAATTATTTTTGCCTCTTGCATATTTATCAAGTATCTACTGTCAAAACAATAATAAATAAACCGAATTTTTCAAGCTGATTTTTAAAGTAAATCTTTAGATCTTTTCTAAATGATTAACATTTTTAAAATTAGAAATTTCTACAAACATATACAAGCACTTCTGTTTTTTCAGCATATATGTTATACATAGGTTTCCTCTGATACTGTGGATGAAGTGGGTATGCAAAATTAGGGTTTGGGATTTATGAATGAAGCTTTATATCACTTACCAAGTTCTATGTTCCCTAAATAGTTAGCATTTGAAAATGATAACATATCTTTGAAATGTATATTTGACAGTGTCAAGTAAATAAGAATAAATCACATAACTTCAAAAATGTTATTAAAATAGCCTCAGCCCTTAAAACACATTTTAGAGGAAAAAGTAAACTCTTATACAGAGTTAATCATAATAAAGCAATAAGTCAGGTTTGATGGCAGGAGATCAGAAAGTAAGCTTAAAAGCAATATATGGTGTTTGGAGTTTCTGTACAAATGTAATGGTCTGAGAAATAACTTTCTCATTGGATTGCACTGCCACTCTGTTTTAGATGTGCTATTAAGATACTGATGGAACATCTTCTTTCTTTGTGGATACAAGAGGTCTAGTACCATAAAGAATTGATTAAATCTGTGACCATTTCAAGGCAAACAGTGCATGAAATACCCATACTACAACAAGGAAATGTGTCAAAGCCAGGTTAACAGATGCATGAAGCCATATGAACTCTGCTTCTTTTGGCTTAGTCTTTATATCTCCCTAGAACTATGACTAATCCTCTTTATGTGAACAACTTCAAAGACTCTGATTTAAAACACATGGCACACATATAACAGACAAACTTAGTTCCTGCCAGCAGGTAATCAGAGGCAACAAAAAGTGTCTCTTGATGAGGAATTGCCTTGTTGTCCAAGGCACCACTTCAGTTTATCCAACAGAAATTCGTCATGTCACAGCCCACTGCTCAGAGGCAGAATGAAGCCTGGTTTGCTGAGGCAAAAAATAATATAGCCTATCAGACTTGGAAGCGTTCAATTTCATCCCAGTTTACCTACTTATAGAAAAACCTATTAACTTTTGTATAACTAACTTTGTAACCAGGCACTTTAGTTAATTATCTTATTTCTAACAGCTTTTCAATAGACTTTTATGAATTTTAGAAATATATAATAATATCATCTGCAAATAATTCCTAACCCCATATGTACAGGGGTTTTTTGTTTGTTTGTTTCTCTTCTCTTTTGTCTTCTCTTTTCTTATTGCATTGGCTAGTACTTCCAGAATAATATTAAATAATAGTTTTCATAGTGGTCAATATTGTCTTATCTTTGATAATAGGAAAATGTTTTTTCCCATTGTGTCTAGGATCTATTCCTAATTAAAACTTTTTAAATAAAAAATGGCTGTTAAATTTTGATAAAAAGTTATTTTGGCCACCAAAAATATACTTATGGGGTTTTTGCCCTGTGACCTATTAATATAGCGAATTTTGATATAAGATTTCATACTGTCAAACTATCCTTTCATTCCTATGACTTTTGCATTTTTATTTTATTTATTTTTTTTTTTTTGTGGTACGCGGGCCTCTCACTGTGTGGCCTCTCCCGTTGCGGAGCACAGGCTCCGGACGCGCAGGCTCAGCGGCCATGGCTCATGGGCCCAGCCGCTCCACGGCACGTGGGATCTTCCCAGACCGGGGCACGAACCCGCATCCCCTGCATCAGCAGGGGGACTCTCAACCACTGCGCCACCAGGGAAGCCCGACTTTTGCATTTTAATAAACTCCTGAATCTTATATGCTAATATTTTCTTTTAGAATTGTACCTAAGGATATACAATAAAGAAATAGTATTATCCCTCTCCACACTGATGTTTCTATTCTCTTTGGCACTGTAGGAAGGGGGATGCTGTTAATCCACCTCTAGAAATTTTTGCTGAAAGCAAATAATAATAATAATTGTAGTTCGCACTTATATAGCATGTATTCTGTGACACCTGCTAATCTAACAGCTTTGCATGTATTAATACCTTCAACCCTCAGAGCAGCCTGTAAAGAAAGTACTATCATCAGCATCTTTGTTTTTCAGATGAGGAAACTGAGCTTAAGTAACATGTCCAACGTCACACAGGTAGTAAGTGACAAAGTCCAGGCAATTTACCTTGAAAGTTTATGCTTTGATTCCCTGAGTCACTCATTTATTCAACTGTAACATGTACTTACTGAGTGCCTACTATTTTGAAGGCACTGCACAATACATTTGCCTTTAAATAAGCAAATGGATATTTAGGCGTATGTAATGAATCTAATATCTATATCCCTTTAGTCCAGGCAGTATTTCCATAAATCTTTCTCCCCAACCTTTTAATATTTCTGTCCCGCCTACTGAGACCCAGTATGTAGACTGAGGGAATATTAAGTTTAGCCCAAGATACTAGCTTAGTCTGATGGCATCCTGGCAGATCCTGTGTGGGTGCCCATGGTGACAAGGGAGAACTAAATACCAAACGTCATCAAATATCAGTTTGATAAAGAGGCTGCAGGTGATGCTGGCAGACACAACACGTCTTGTCTGGAAAAGGTAGAAAACTAGCTAGGCTAAGATGTGCCATAGACACAGCGTGCTTGGTCGGGAGAAGGGTAAAAAACAGGGAGAAAGTGCTTCCTCACATCCATCAGCACAGGAAAATCACTGAGTGCAAGTTCCAAACAAAGCTTGAGAGTGGAGCAGTGGCCAGGAGGTGGCTTTCACACCATATGTCTTTTCCCCTGCCCCACAGCCCCTGTGGCATTTTTGAAGTGTTGGTCCTTGATACCTTCTATTACCTGGTTTTAATTAACCTCCTGAAGCCCCTTTGTCTGGGTGGCAGTGTCAGCTGTGAGGGCGATGAATAGAAGGCAACCCTGTCAATATTTTTTGGAAGGAGCCTTGTGAATGGGCCTGATGAGCCGAGGTTGGGGGGCAGGGAGGGTTGGAAGGAGTGCTTCCTCTTTAATCTGGCATTTAATCACTGGAGCTGAGGACAATGGAGGCTCCTCCAGCCTCCCAGAGTCCAATTCCATTTGGCAAGACCAGCCCTCTTTCGTCAGCCTCCCAAGGAGGCCCCACCTCCCCACGCTCCACACAAGATTCGCTTCACAAGTGTCATTGAGATGAAACAGCCAGTCCATGGGACTTAGGACTGTGGGGCCCAGCCTCTGCAACCAGCCCCAGCCCATCCTTCACAGGCCTTTGTTACTCTATGGATCCATAATTCCCTGAAAAGCTTTATTTTGATTTCCAGTCACCTTTATATTTAAAGTTCTCAAAGCAAGTACAACCCAGTGGAGTTATTTTCGACATACATTATTTTTCCTAAGAAAATTAGGATTCCGCTGAAGAGTTAAGGGTGCCAGGTGGTTCATAGCAATATGAAATTATAAACCCAGTGGCACTAAAATAAAAGGAAAGGCTTCTCAGTGATTTTAATCTCTTCCTTTCCCTTCTAAGTCCTTAGCTGCTATGGCTATGTAATTCTATATAATTGCAGCAAAGATGGGATTTTTGTATTTTGCGTTTTTTCAGCCATGTGTTGTTGAATATTGCTATGCTGCTTTTGTAACAATTGTTTTAGTGTCTAGATATTTATTTCATCAAGCTCATATAGTTAACCTGTACCCTACTGCTGGGGATATATATATATATATATATATATATATATATATATATATATATATA
>NW_021703767.1:12187000-12415361 GCF_005190385.1 Monodon monoceros
ATATATATATATATATATATATATATATATATATATATATAAAGGGATGTTATACTATAGGCAAGACAGCTTCAGCCCTGGGCTGCCTTTTTCCAACAGTGTGATCTGTGTACCTTAACCACTCTGAACATGAGTTTCTTTGTCTATGAAGTGAGGGTAGCAGCACTGTACCTCCCAGGGCCACCATAAAATCAGAGATGATGTGCATGAGAGCTGTTTCTGAGCTGCAGAGCCCATACAAGTGGTAGTTATTATTAGCTTGTTTCCAAATGTTCAACCTTAACAGTAAAGGTTATAGTGAACATTTTCAAACACATTGTATTCAACTTCTTTTGAATTCTTTGCCTAAGACAGATTCCAAGAAGTCTGATTACTGGATCAAATATTACGAACGTGTATTTCATGTTATTAGATCTCAGATCTGAATTGCTGCCTGATTTTCAAATGCTTTGAACCAATTTACATGGTAACTGGCTATGTAGCCTTTTGCCAAGACCTCACGGACACAGCAAATTTTCATCCTAAAACATGTTGGCTAATCACATAAGTTGCCGCCATTTCCATTGCTGGACTACTGGTGAAGTCTGAATATTTTTCATGTCTTCCTTTATGAAAAAGAATTCCTTTTGTGTGTGATTGCTTATCTATTTGTCACTAAGTGAGCTTTTATACAGTATTAAGACCACTTTTTAAGGAACGCAAATTCCCCAAGGTAGCAAGAAAGAGACTACAGCATGCAGAGAAACCAACTTGAGCTTTAAAACATCACTTATATACATACTTGCAGGATTCTGTAGTCAATGAGCTCTCAAAAACCAAGAACCCAAGTCTCAACTTTTTTCTTGAAATGCCTCCCTGCACTATGGTTTATCCACATCTGATGCCTGACCCTGAATCTTCGGTCCTTTTCTGCAGTGTGGTGTAATCAAAGGGCGTTGCCTCTGTGCATCCCAGGAGATCAAGAAACTGGGAGACCATGCAGCCTGGATTGAGTGGGAAAGTCTTTTTTTTTTTTTTAACATCTTTATTGGAGTATAATTGCTTTACAACGGTGTGTTAGTTTCTGCTTTATAACAGAGTGAATCAGCTATACGTATACATATATCCCCATATCTCCTCCCTCTTGCATCTCCCTCCCACCCTCCCTATCCCACCCCTCCAGGTGGTCACAAAGCACCAAGCTGATCTCCCTGTGCTATGCGGCTGCCTCCCACTATCTATCTATTTTACATTTGTTAGTGTATCTATGTCCATGCCACTCTCTCACTTCGTCCCAGCTTACCCTTCCCCCTACCCGTGTCCTCAAGTCCATTCTCTAGTAGGCCTGCATCTTTATTCCCGTCTTGCCCCTAGGTTCTTCTGACCAATTTTTTCTGTATGACAGTCTCTAGGTCCATCCACCTCACTACAAATAATTCAATTTCTTTTCTTTTATGGCTGAGTAATATTCCATTGTATATATGTGCCACATCTTCTTTATCCACTCATCTGTCAATGGACACTTAGGTTGCTTCCATGTCCTTGCTATTGTAAATAGAGCTGCAATGAACATTGTGGTACATGACTCTTTTTGAGTTATGGTTTTCTCAGGGTATATGCCCAGTAGTGAGATTTCTGGGTCATATGATAATTCTATTTTTAGTTTTTTAAGGAACAAGCTGGAAAATCTTGAGAGAGGAGGCAAAATTGCCCTGCCTTGGATCAACAACAGCAAAACACAGATGTGAGGAGCTGGTCCACCTAAAGCATTTAGTGCTCTGCTGTCCTGTCTATGGGGAACTTCCATTCCATCCAGGAGATGGGTGTTCACAGAGTCAAAACTTGGAAATAAATGGCAAAACAAAGAGGTAACTATAAGAAAACTCAAATGATAGTATTATAATCACAATATGTGAGTGTAAATATAATAGTATAATATTTGAGTACGGTGTTATAATTACAATATTTGAGTATTAGTATATTAGAATAATATCTGAGTATGGCATTATAATATGTGAATACTGGTCCTATAGTATATTCTTTGAGTATGGTATTAATCTTATAACATTTGAGTATTAGTATTTGAGTGTAATATTAATATTATAACATTTGAGTATAATGTTTAAGAATAGCATTACAATTATAATATTTGGGCTACATCCTAGCTGGAGGACTCCACGTTAATGTACTTGAGCCTCAATTTCCTCGTCTGTGGGAAGATATTTTTTCTCAAGGTAACATGAGAAAAATGTGTGTTGAAAGATGCGTTTGTAATATTATTTAATGCTTTACCATTTACAAAGCACTCTCATGACCCTGTCTTGATTGAATCTTATGGACTCATTTTACAGATGAAAACACGGAGGTTCAGAGAAGTCATGTGAATTGCCTAAGGTTACAGGAGCCAGATTAAACCCAGGCCTAGACGTCTACATCAAATGATATTTTATTTTGTATCTCCTAAGTATGTGGCAAGCTTATATTTGCTTACGTTGTCTTGTGCAACCCTCCAGCCTCTCCAGATGAGTGGTCAGTCCTACTTAGCCCTGGCCCATAGAATGACACTGAGGCTCAGGGAGATGTAATCGCCCAGGGAGTTGATGGCAGAGCAGGTTGAGCTGTGGTCTATCTGACTCCAAAGGCTGTGCTTATTCCACGGCACATCCAGCCTCCCCGGGAGATGATGCATCTTGGCTGGGGGAGAGAGTCAGGAGGCTTCTGGAGCCACATGAGACAGGGGCACTGTGACTTTCTGCAGAAGCACTGAGTGGGTTGGGGACCACAGAGGCCAACAGCTTTTATCTATAGCTCAACCAACCAACAGGTTGGTTCTCACATGTGTGCTCCCATCTTCATAGCACATCATTGAAAACGAAGCCAAAATCCCGATACTTATTATTTCGTTTGGGATGGACAAAGAAGATGAAACGTGAGCAAAAACTTCTTTGCCATTTGAGCTAATCACTGAAAACAGATTGTTTGCTCGCTCAAGGTAACGAATCTCTTTCTTTTCCTAAACCTTAAGACACACACAAATAAACAATACACTATCATTATTAGCTTGTTGTTAAATAGGTTTAATGCAAGTTTCTATTTCTTTGGTTTTTGCCTTCTGATTATGGTGTACTTTGTAAAACTCCAACAAAGTAAAGTAACAATTAACGGAGTAAAAAGTTTTCGAGTAAAAATGAAAATGCTCTTCTCACCTCATTTAAATAGAGAAAATTTATTCTTCAGGTTTAGGGTTCTGCTTTTTAAAGTGTGTGGTTTAGGACTTCCCTGGTGGTACAGTGGTTAAGAATACACCTGCCTAACGCAGGGGACACGGGTACGATCCCTGGTCAGGGAAGATCCCACATGCCACTGAGCAACTAAGCCAACGCGCCACAACTACTGAGCCCGCGTGCCACAGCTACTGAGCCTGCATGCCACAACTACTGAAGCCTGCGCGCCTAGAGCCTGTGCTCTGCAACAAGAGAAGCCATCGCAGTGAGAAGCCCGTGCACCGCAATGAAGAGTAGCCCCTGCTCGCTGCAACTAGAGAAAGCACACGCGCAGCAATGAAGACCCAACGCAGCCAAAAAATAAATAAATTTATTTTTTAAAAAAACTTTTAATAAAAAAAAAGTGTGGTTTATTAAGGAAGATTTTTGTATTATTCTCACAAAATTCCATGTTAATTTGCATTCCTCCCTTTTTCAGGAGATGTGACAACATTGTGATTGTATTAATCATGTGAATTAAATATAATGTGCTTCGTTATTGATTTTCATTTCATTCCTTAGCATCCAGTACAAATATTAGAAAGGCCATGCTTGAGTTATGATCATTGCAAATGACTGTAGGTAAACATTTAATATTTTAAAAACAAAATCTTTTCATAAGATTTCTTTTTTAAAAAAATACAGCTAAACTGTTAGTCCTCCCATATTAAAACAGATGCTATTAAAATATAATTGTTAGTTACAAAGGGAAATGGAAGTCATATTAAATTAATATCATATTATAGCAAATTAACTTGAAATCTATTTATATTATCAGTTTTCATTTTATTTACAATTTGATGGCTTTAAAAAATTATGCCGCCAACAGACACATGAAAGAACGCTCAACATCATTAATCATTAGAGAAATGCAAATCAAAACTACAATGAGGTATCATCTCACACGGGTCAGAATGGCCATCACCAAAAAATCTACAAACAATAAGTGCTGGAGAGGGTATGGAGAAAAGGGAACCCTCTTGCAGAGTTTGTGGGAATGTAAATTGATACAGCCACTATGGAGAACAGTATGGAGGTTCCTTAAAAAACTAAAAATAGAGCTACCATATGACCCAGCAATCCCACTACTGGGCATATACCCTGAGAAAACCATAATTCAAAAAGAGTCATGTACCACAATGTTCATTGCAGCTCTATTTACAATAGCCAGGACATGGAAGCAACCTAAGTGTCCATCAACAGATGAATGGATAAAGATGTGGCACATATATACAATGGAATATTACTCAGCCATAAAAATGAACAAAACTGAGTTATTTGTAGTGAGGTGGCTGGACTTAAGAGACTGTCATGTTGAGTGAAGTAAGTCAAAAAAAGAAAAACAAATACCGTATGCTAACACATATGTATGGAATCTAAAAAAAAAAAATTGTCATGAAGAACCTAGGGGCAAGATGGGAATAAAGATGCAGACCTACTAGAGAATGGACTTGAGGATATGGGGAGGGGGAAGGGTAAGCTGGGACAAAGCGAGAGAGTGGCATGGACATAGATACACTACCAAACGTAAAATAGATAGCTAGTGGGAGGCAGCCGCATAGCACAGGGAGATCAGCTTGGTGCTTTGTGACCACCTAGAGGGGTGGGATAGGGAGGGTGGGAGGGAGGGAGACTCAAGAGGGAAGAGATATGGGATATATGTACATGTATAACTGATTCACTTTGTTATAAAGCAGAAACTAACACACCATTGTAAAGCAATTATACTCCAATAAAGATGTTAAAAAAAATTATGCCATTGCTGTACACCTGAAACTAACACAACATGGTGAATCAACTATACTTTAATGAAATTTTTTTAAATTATGCTATTTCTCCATGTCTATCATTAGTTGAATTTTATGCAAAAAAAAATTTTTTTTAAAGTCTGTTAAAACCAGAGATGATTTTGAAATAAATTGAGACAAAAATTTGTTTCATTGTTTCATTAATAGAGCAAGTTACGAAACACAGTTTGACCTTGAACTGTGGATAATTAGCATATGTTGAATGTGGTGGAGAACAGTTTACAGAATTAAGTTTGCCCTGGGAAAAACATGTTAAAGGCACAATTTTAAAACAGATTTCCCGCATTTTCAACTACAAGCAGGAGAGGATTTGTATGAATCACAGAGGATAGGACTGTGGTCTCTGGAGCTGCAAACTGTGGGCCTTTGTAAGTTTTATTTAGCACCCTTGCAGATCCATGGAACAAGCACAGAAATATTTTAGATTTTTGAAACAATTGATTTCTTGAGTTTCAAAATATTTTTCCCATATTTCAACAGCCATGAAATTACAAAGAGAATAATAACAATAGTCTGCAAAGAAGTGTGGTTTTTGTCTGAACACGGTTTTTGAAAACTCTACCGTCAGGTTTAACTGGCCGGGCTCAGTTTATGGTGCGTGTATGGTTGATGAGTGTGTTCTGAAGGAAAAATAAAGTGAGCAATGATTTGTGATTGTTTGCTACCTGTAACCACATTGACAGCATTAGAGCATAACGCTGGTGACATAATTAAAATACAAGAGAGCTATGCAACCCTCTGGGGAGAAATCAGAGCCCGAAGAAGGGTAATCTCCCAGCGCCAGGCCCCAGCTCTGCCAGGTTCATTAGGACACCTCGGCCTGGAGCCCTTCACCCATCTGCCAAGGGGGACTTGGATTTGCCCACCTTTCATGGTTCAGCTCCAGAGCTGGGAACACAGGGCTGAGAGACCACGTGCAACAGGCAAACATGGGTGAGTTCTCCCGTTTATCTTGAATGCCCATGGCCTCTTTTCTCATCCTTTGCACCCCTTCTTAGTCCCAGCTCTTGGTTAAAGATCTGATATCCACATTTATGCCCCCCTGTCATTTTAAGTAGTTGGGTTGCTTCTGCTATTTAAATCTGAAAACTCATCTCTTAAATAGATAGAGGGGGTTGAAGTTAAAGTTCACTCATGAAACTATGAGAACACAGATGGGGTAGCAGAGCCACGGGCCCTGGTGACCAAGCCTGCTAATGTCCCAAGTCTCAAAGCTGCAAAGGCCTCCAGGGGCCATCTGGTTGGGCCTTCAGCTTTCAGCCTTGAGGCAGGTAAGGTGATGGGCCTGGTGACTGCCTAGGTTCGTCAGTCCACCAGGGCAGTAGCGCTGGGGCTGGCACCGGCCCCACCTGCTGGTGGAGTGAGCTCCTCCCTGTAATGAGCTACACAGCACTTACTTTCTGTGGATTTCGTGAAGACTAGAATTTCCGTGGCGGCACTGAGAGGAAACAGTGAAATAGCAGGTGATTATATACAGGCTGTAATGAAACAGGCCAGGCCCTTGTAGACAAAATGAAGAGCATGGATTAAACGACTTCTCAGGTCCTTCTGAGCCCTCCAGTTCTGAGACTCAAAACAATTAGGGCAAAGGCTGGTTTTTTTTCTTTTTTATTAAAGTGTAGTTGATTTACGGTGCTGTGCCAGTCTCTGCTGTACAGCAAAGTGACTCAGCTATACACATGCAGACATTCTTTTTTTAATATTCTTTTCCATTATGGTTTATCACAGGATGTTGAATATAGTTCCCTGTGCTATACAGTAGGACCTTGCTGTTTATCCATTCTATATGTAATAGTTTGCATCTGTTAACCCCAAACTCCCAGTCCAACCCTCTCCCTGCCCCCCTCCACTTGGCAACCCCAAGTCTGTTCTCTATGGCAAAGACTGCTTTTATTTTTTTAATTTTTTTAACATCTTTATTGGAGTATAATTGCTTTACAATGGTGTGTTAGTTTCTGCTTTATAACAAAGTGAATCAGTTATACCTATACATATGTCCCCATATCTCTTCCCTCTTGCATCTCCCTCCCTCCCACCCTCCCTATCCCACCACTCTAGGTGGTCACAAAGCACAGAGCTAATCTCCCTGTGCTATGTGGCTGCCTCCCACTAGCTATCTATTTTACGTTTGGTAGTGTATCTATGTCCATGCCACTCTCTCGCTTTGTCCCAGCTTACCCTTCCCCCGCCCCCCATATCCTCAAGTCCATTCTCCAGTAGGTCTGCATCTTTATTCCTGTCTTACCCCTAGGTTCTTCTGACCATTTATTTTTCTTTGCTTTCTTCTTTTTTTTTGGATTCCAATATATGTGTTAGCATACAGTATTTGTCTCTCTCTTTCTGACTTCCTTCACTCTGTATGACAGTCTCTAGGTCCATCCACCTCACTACAAATAACCCAGTTTCGTTCCTTTTTATGGCTGAGTAATATTCCATTGTATATATGTGCCACATCTTCTTTATGCATTCATCCAATGATGGACACTTAGGTTGCTTCCATGTCCTGGCTATTGTAAATAGAGCTGCAATGAACATTTTGGTACATGACTCTTTTGAATTATGGTTTTCTCAGGGTATATGCCCAGTAGTGGGAATGCTGGGTCATATGGTAGCTCTATTTTTAGTTATTTAAGGAACTTCCATACTGTTCTCCATAGTGGCTATATCAATTTACATTCCCACCAGCAGTGCAAGAGTGTTCCCTTTTCTCCACATCCTCTCCAGCATTTATTGTTTGTAGATTTTTTGGTGATGGCCATTCTGATCAGTGCGAGGTGATACCTCATTGTATTTTGATTTGCATTTCTCTAATGATTAATGATGTTGAGCATTCTTTCATGTGTTTGTTGGCAGTCTGTATATCTTCTTTGGAGAAATGTCTATTTAGGTCTTCTGCCCATTTTTGGATTCGGTTGTTTGTTTTTTGGATATTGAGCTGCATGAGTTGCTTGTATGTTTTGGAGATTAATCCTTTGTCAGTTGCTTCATTTGCAACTACTTTCTCCCAGTCTGAGGGTTGTCTTTTCCTGCTTTTAAATCGAGAACACCATCTAGCTTCCTGCTCCCTGGTACCTCCTACATTCCAATTTCTTAGCTAGAAAATTCTCTGCTTCCCCACCCCGTCCCCCATCCCCACCTCCAGCCCTTATGCCCCTTGTCTCCAAGTCTTATTATTTCCTTCTTCAAATTGTTTCTCAAGTCTTTAGCTTCTCCTTCCAGTTATATTATTGCACACGCACCCTATCACCTCCCCCACACGTCTGGGCCACTCTTAGGTGCTTAATGTGAGACGAGATTTCCCTGCCTAAAATGTCACTTCCATCACGTCACTGCTCTGATCCACAGAGCACCGCCCCTCCCCATGTTCTGGCCTACGCCCCTGCCCACTTGTACTCCTTATTGCCTCCCTGATGTCAATCAACCCTCTCCTCCAGGACTCCACTCTCTAGCTCACTACACCCTGCTCGCTCTTGATCAGCTGTCTGTTCACGCTGTTTCTTTTCCTGAGAAATCCTTCTCCTTCCCCAACCCTTCCAAGTGTTATGGGCTTAACTGTTCCCTCGAAATTCATATGCCAAAGTCCAAACCCCAGAACCTCAGAATCTGACTCTACTTGGAGATTGTGTTTTAAAGGAATAATTAAGTTAAAATGAGGTCATATGGGTGGGGCTAATCCAATATGACTGGTGTCTTCATAAGAAGAGGAGAAGAGGACACAGACGTGCACAGAGGGGAGAGCATGTGAGGACATGAGGAGAAGACAGCCACCTACAAGCCAAGGAGAGAGGCCTCAGAAGACAACCATTTTGCTGATACCTTGATCTTGGAGTTCCAAGACCTAGTCTTCATAATTGTAAGGAAATAATATCTGATGTCGATGCCCACCAGTCTCTGGTACTTTGTTACACAGCCCCAGAACTCACACATCAGTATCACCCACTCACCAAAGGATCCATTTGAGTCCCACATTCCCTGACTGCTCTTGTCTATCCTGTTCTCCCCTTTCTCTGAATATCATGATGGAACTATTGAGAGTTCAGCTGGGCAAGGAAAGACATGAGGATGTGATAGTGATAAGAAGTAGTGACAGGGACTTCACTGGCAGTCCAGTGGTTAGGGCTCCGAGCTCGCTTCCACTGCAGGGGATGCGGGTTTGATCCCTGACTGGGGAGCTAAGATCCCACGTGCTGCACAGCGCAGGCAAAAAAAAAAAAAAAAAAAAAAAAAAATGTGTAATGTCAAATCGATAGCAACAATGGATTACAGGTCCAAGTTGGGTCAAAACTTGTGGGAGTTGGGAGTTCCAAAGATAAGTGGTCATAGTGGGAGATTGGGATGAGCAGGAGAGGCAGTCATGACAAGAGGTCACATCCAGTGGTTTGCTCTTCAACTGGCACTTTAAGTTGCACTTATGATCAATCTCTCAGAGGCTAGTTGCTAACAATTTTCGAATTGTCCCAGCTGTTCGGGCACCTCCCAGTTACCACATTCACTATTCAGTACTTAGTAGCCTCCAGCGGGGCAAGGGAAAGGAGATTTGTCAAAGGGCTCATCGATTCAGGGCTACAAGGTGAGGATGAAGCCTGTAAAACAGAAGATTAGGGGAGCACAGGGAGCTAACTTACACCTACCCCAGTGACAGACACTGGGGGCACAGCAGAGAAGAAGAAACCCAGTGCCCTCAGTGAGCTTACCTACTAGTAGGAGTTGCAAACGCTCCAGGGGCCACTGGTGACAGTACATCTATTCCCACAGAAAAGTCTAAACAAGGCATGGCACATTCCCAGTCCAGCTCATGAAAGTCTATTTTGAAGTTAGAAATGGGTCAAATAAACCATACATCTTTCAAATACAGCTCTCTTGCAGTCATCAAAAAAAAAAAAAAAAAGACTAAGGTAACCCTTTAGGTACTGATAAGAAATGAATTTCAGAAATGTTAAGGAAGAATCCAGGGACAGGGGCTTCCCTGGTGGCACAGTGGTTGAGAATCTGCCTGCCAATGCAGGGGACATGGGTTCAAGCCCTGGTCTGGGAAGATCCCACATGCCGCAGAGCAACTAGGCCCATGAGCCACAACTACTGAGCCTGCGCGTCTGGAGCCTGTGCTCCGCAACAAGAAAGGCGGCGACAGTGAGAGGCCCGCTCACCGTGATGAAGAGTGGCCCCCGCTTGCCGCAACTAGAGAAAGCCCTCGCGCAGAAACGAAGACCCAACACACCCAAAAATAAATAAATAAATTTATTTTTAAAAAAAGAATCCAGGGACACAACAGTATCTGTAGTATGCTTCCATTATGTAAAAATGGGCGAACATACACACACACTTGGACTTACACACACACGAACTTGTGTATTAGAATACTTCTGGAAAGTTATACAAGAAACAGGCAACACTGACTCTGAAGAGGGGAACTGAAGGACCAGGGTGAGAAGAGAACTTAACTTTTTTTTTAATTGGAGTATAGTTGACTTATAATGTGTTAGTTTCAGATGTACAGCAAAGTGATTCAGTTATATGTATATATCTATTCTTTTCCATTATAGTTTATTACAAGATATTGAATATAGTTCCCTGTGCTATAGAGTAGGACCTTGTTGTTTATCTATTTTATATATGAGTCTGGATCTGCTAATCCCAAATCCCTAATTTATCCGCCCACCCCAGCTATCCCCTTTGGTAACCATAAGTTTGTTCTCTATGTCTGTGAGTCGGTTCCCATTTTGTAAATAAGTTCATTTGTATCATACTTTAGATTCCATATATGTGATTATCATATGATATTTGTCTTTCTCTGTCTGACTTACTTCACTTAGTATGATAATCTTTAGGTCCATCCATGTTGCTGCAAATGGCATCATTTCTTTCTTTTTTATGGCTGAGTAATATATATATATATGTGTATATATATATATATATATATATATATATATATATATACACCTCATCTTCTTTATCCATTCCTCTGTTGATGGACATTTAGGTTGCTTCCATGTCTTGGCTATTGTAAACAGTGCTGCAATGAACACTGGATGTATATACCTTTTCAAATTATGGTTTTCTCCAGATATATGCCCAGGAGTAGGACTGCTGGATCATATGGTAACTCTATTTTAAGTTTTTTAAGTAACCTCCATACTGTTCTCCATAGAGTTTCCATCAATTTACATTCCCACCAAGACTGTAAGAGGAGAACTTACTTTTATTTTATTTCCTTTTTTACTGTTTGCATTTTTATCACACGGTGTTACTTTTTCGGTTAAAAAAAACTAATTAATAAAAAGTAAATATGCACACTTGGAAAGAATAAAGTCAGTTTAACTTTTCCTCTCATACTGTATTCAAACCAAAGTCCAGAAGGATTAAAATTGTTACATTTTTAAGAATTAATTATATATTGCAATCATCAGTGAAATAATTGATTCAAGCAAGAGCTATCAATGGATTTAAAAAGCAAGTAGTGAGAGTTTTTGGGGGGAACAAGAGAGTCACACAGTCTCAAAGCTTCACCCCACAGATTACTTTTTAATTGTGGAAGAAAATTTAACCTGATCTCTGGGTGAGGAAGGATGTTTTCAAGCATAAAAACAAAAGACGAAATCCACCCCGCCACCGACACACATACAAAACAGGTCTGATTGCACACAAATTCAAATTTTCTTTCCCTCAAGAAAATTCCACTGTAAGCCTAAGAAAAAGTAATCTTCAAATTTCAAAGAATAACTACTATGAATATGGTAATGAGTTAGCATATGTATTATATAAAAAACTGACACAAACTGACTTTTAAAAAGTAAGAACACAATAGGAAAATGGACAAAGGAAAAAGATATTTCACAGAACATATGATAATAGGAAAAAAAAAATCTTGCTGCATCATTCATCAGTCACGCCAAGTGAGACGAGATTGCACTTTTTACTTTTCAAATTAGCCAAAATTTGAAATGGGTGAGTACTTAAAGTAACAGGCACTCTCACTGAGGCTGGAGGAAATATAAATCAGTTGAAATGCTCTAAAAAGAATTTAGCCAGTGTACATCAAGAATTGAAAAACAGTTCATAGGACTTCCCTGGTGGCGCAGTGGTTAAGAATCCGCCTGCCAATGCAGAGGACACGGGTTCAAGCCCTGGTCTGGGAAGATCCCACATGCTACGGAGCAACTAAGCCTGTGCGCCACAACTACTGAGCCTGTGCTCCTAGAGCCCGTGCTCCGCAACAAGAGAAGCCACCGCAGTGAGAAGCCTGCACACCGCAACGAAGAGTAGCCCCCGCTCACCGCAACTAGAGAAAGCCCGCGCTCAGCAACAAAGACCCAACGCAGCCAAAGAATAAACAAACAAACAGTTCATATACATCAACTTAATAATTCCAGTTCCATGACATTAATCTAGATAAATAAGCCAAATGCAAACAAAGCTTTATCTAAACTATTCATCACATCATTGTTTATAATAGCAAAACACTGGAAGCCACTCAAACATCCAGTAATAGGGAAATAGTTAATTACATTACAATACTTCCGTACAATAGACTATCTTGCAGCCAATAAAATCAGGATTTTTTTTGGTGAGATAATAATAAATCAAATAGCAGCAAACAAAACCATACAGTAGGATACCTATTTGGATTTTTTTTTAAGAAAACCGTTAAAAAAGAATTGGAAGATTAACAATGATCATCTCTGTGTAGTGAGACTATACGTGATTTTTATATTCTTATTTATACTCCTTTGACTTTTCTAAACTTTTAATCGATTTTATAATAGGAGAAAATTTTATGTAACAATGGTAATAACAACATAAAAGCTAACGTTTATTGGGCATTTCTTACATGCCACGCACATTACCTGCATTATCTCATTTATAGATAATCCTGTGTTGGAGGGATTCTCATTACTTCCACTTTACAGATAAAGAGATCAAACTCAGTGTTAGCTCCAGAAATCAAATCAGGCAGTCTCTCTCCAGAGCGCACATGTTTGAAGAATTTTAATTGATGAAGCGAAATGCTCCTGATAATTAAAAATTATGACAATTTTTTTGTAATGAACAGAGAAAAATATTGACATCAAAATGTTAGCAGCGGTTATCTCTGGGGTTGGAATTTGGGATGATTACAATATTCATATTTTTAAAAATAATCATAGATTGATGATAAAGGAAAATGATAAAAAAATGAAGTATTAATATTATGGGTTAATTCAGAAAACTGACAGCCATGCAGTAGGAACATTTTAATTAGAAAGTATATTTTGAGTTCCAAAACATTTGAAAATACAGTCCCTTCATAGAGAGGTGGCTGGCTGTGCCATTTTTGACAACCCAATATGCTGATACAGCAAGATAATAGCACTTTTTCAGTACCTACCAAGTACTTCTTTGTATATACCAAAGTGCTAGTGCAGTTGTTTTTTATTACTTTCCCTTATCTCTCTTTTTTTTAATTTTGTAAATTTATTTTTTATTGAAGTACAGTTGATGTAAAATATTATGTTAGTTTCTGGTGTACAGCAAAGTGATTCAGATATATATATATATATATATATATATATATATAGTTTTTTCATATTCTTGTCCATTATGGTTTATTACAGGATATTGAATATAGTTCCCTGGCTAGCACAATATTTTGAACATAGAATTATCTCCATAAATGTCTATTTATGAAAAGTGGCAATACTAAAAGAAATGTTCTGGAAAAAAAATTTTTTTTAAATTAATAGGCACAATAACATAAAGTAAGCATCTTATAAGGTGAATTGATTCCTAGCTGAGTCATATTAAGACCTAAAGCTGCACTGCCTGTTATTCAGATTCTTTCCAAGACAATCGGATAAAGAAAGCTTGTGAATATAGAACATCAGAAAGAAGGAAAGCAAGATTCATTTTCAAATCCAAAGTTAGGTCCAAAGACACTTCCTCAGAAAAGTATCTGCTTCCTGCTGTGTTTTCACTGAAGAGTTTGCTGTAATTAAGTATACCCTCTCTTCTCTTTCACTCATTCTCTTCCCTTCCCTACTTCTAACTCAGTCTCAGTCCTCAGGGGACTGTCAGTGTCACTCCTTCCTCAAAAATAGAAGCTTGTACCACTTCTAAATTGACTTCCTGAGTCAGGAAAGCTACTGAGAGAGCTTGCGCACCTCCTAGAGGAAGCTGGCTAGCCTGTCAATCTGGTTTGGTTTGCAGAGAAACACTGCCATCTAGTGCAAGAAAAAGCAATGTTTCCATTCATTTCCTTGAGCTAATGGTGGATAAAATACTTACAGCACAATCTCACTTTTAGGCTGAATCACATTTAAGCTTTCCCAGGAAAATGTCTGAACTTCTTTCTACCGTAAAACGTACATTTCAGTGAATTGAAAGAATATGTGGGACTTCCCTGGTGGCGCAGCGGTTAAGAATCCGCCTGCCAATGCAGGGGACAATGGTTTGAGCCCTGGTCCGGGAAGATCCTACTTGCCGCGGAGCAACTAAGCCCATGGGCCACAACTACTGAGCCTGCGCTCTAAACTCCGCGAGCAACAACTACTGAGCCCACGTGCCACAGCTACTGCTGCCCACGTGCCTAGAGCCTGTGCTCCACAACAGAAGCCACTGCAATGAGAAGCCCGCACACCGCAACAAAGAGTAGCAGCGACGAAAACCCAACACAGCCAAAAATTAAATAAATAAATTTATTTAAAAAGAAAGAAAAAACACGTAATTGGGTGATTCTTTCCTATAGAAATCACCAGAAACCTGAGCTAGACAGGAAAGGGAATGAGGAGAGAATAAAGGTATCTTTAGTTCATGATTAATTTGCTGTCTCCCTCATTATTACTGCTACTTTCGCTTGTTTGTGTACATATTTTGATTCTTTGTCGAAAGCTTCACCTAACCCAGTCCCACGGACTCAAGATTACATATGTGTTCATGTCAGCAAAACTTCCTGATGTGACAGTCTGCTTTGGTAATCTCGTTTTGGGAATATGCTATTAAGAAATGACTTTCAAAATAGAGATGAACTAACACAACATTGTAAAGCAACTATACTCCAATAAAAATTAATTTAAAAAATACAGATGAACTGATGATCCAAAGCTCAGAGTAAAGACTTAAGATTTATGGGCTTCCCTGGTGGCTCAGTGGTTGAGAATCTGCCTGCCAATGCAGGGGATACGGGTTCCAGCCCTGGTCTGGGAAGATCCCACACGCTGCGGAGCAAATAGGCCCGTGAGCCACAACTACTGAGCCTGTGCTCTAGAGCCCACGAGCCACAACTACTGAGCCCGCGTGCCACAGCTACTGAAGCCTGCGTGCCTAGAGCCCGTGCTCCGCAAAAGGAGAAGACACCTCAATGAGAAGCTTGCACACCGCAACGAAGAGTAGCCCCTTCTCGCTGCAACTAGAGAAAGCCCACGCACACACAGCAAAAAAGACCCAACACAGCCAAAAATAAATTAATTTAAAAAATAATAATAAATAAATAAATAAATAAGATCATTGAGTGCTAGTCCAAAACACTTATTAAAAAAAAAAGAAAGACACCATTTAGTGTGAAGAGGTAAGCCACAGTGTGGGAAAATATATTTAAAATACATGTACTCAACAAAGGACTTATATGTAGATTAGTAAAGACCTCCTATAAAGTGATTTTTTAGAAGCTAGAAAACCCAATAGAAAAATGGGCAAAATTATGGACAATTATTCATTTCACAAAGAAGATATCCATCAAATAGTTATCAAGAAAAGGTCAACTAATATGTGGCAACCTGGGTGGGGGGCAGTTTGGGGGAGAATGGCTACATGTATATGCATGGCTGAGTTGCTTTGCTGTGCACCTGAAACTATCACAACGTTGTCAATCGGCTATACTCCAATATAAAATAAAAAGTTTTTTTTTTAATTTGAAAGAAAAAAGGTCAACTAAGCACACAATTCTATACCGCTATATACCCACTAGAATGACAAAAATAAATAAGACACTACCAAGTATGGATAGGATAAGGAAAACCTGGAACCTTCATATACTCCTCGTGGGAGTGTAAAATGGTCCAACCATCTTTGGAGAGTGCTTCACAAGATGTACTAAAGCTGAAACACTTGTGTATTCTATGACCCAGCAATTCCACCCCTAGGCATGTATTCAACAGCGATGTATACAAATGGTCACCAGAAGACATTCGTAAGAATGCTCATGGCCTCATTATTTGTAATAGCCGAAATCGTAACATAAGCCAAACGCCCGCAACGGGACAGGCCACAGCAGTGAGAGCCCCGAGTACCGCAAAAAGAAAAAAGAGAGAGAGAATGGGTAAATATATTGTGTTATATTCACACAGTGGAATAATATAAAGCAGTCAGTGAGAATGAGTCAAATGAATAGATCTTATAACCATCATGTGGAGTGCAAGAAACAAATAAAATACAAAAATAATGTTTCCATATATATAAGGTCCAAAAACTGGTATAAAATCAATCCAGGGTGTTCTAAGTCAGAGTAGTGGTTATCTGGGGGAGGCAGAAAGACTGGAAGGGGACTTCTGAGTCTGGTAAAGGTCTCTTCCTTGACCTGAGTGCTGGTGACAAAAGCATATTCAATTTGTGAGAATTCATGGAGCTTATGCACAATTAAGACCTGGGAACTCTGTTGCAAAGAGGTTTTATTCCAATAAAAATTTGCTTAATCAGTCTAACGAACAATGTGCAAGATCTCTATGGAAATGTCTCAAACTCTATTAAAAGACATTAAAGAATATTCAAATAATGGAAGTGTATGTCATATTCACAGTTAGGGAACGTCACTATCGCAAAATTCAAATTCTCTACAAATTTATCTACAGCTTTATTGCAAGCCTGATTTTTAAAAATCCTTAGGGGGTTTTCTGGGAAGTGTGAAAAGCTGGATCTAAAATTTTTAGAGAGGAGCATGGGTCTAGAGTAACCAGTACAGTACACTCCTGGAGAAGAGGAATAAAGTGGTATAAGGAATTTATTGGGATTTAAATCAATTAAGGCAATTTGATATCGGCACAGGGATACACAAATTTGCCAGGAGAATAGTATAGAAAGCAGAAACAATCTCAGACATAGACAGAAATTTTATGTTTGCATACCAATAAATGGAACTGGGAAAATGAGCTATTCACATAAAAATGGATACTTACATCATATCATGCTCAAAATTCGTTATAGATAGATTAATAACTCAAATGTGAAAAGCAAAACTTTAAAATGTTCAGAAGAAAATATTAAGAAATATCTTTAAAACTTCAGATTAGGGAAGGGCTCCTAGGGATCCCAGCCCTAGGATTCACTGGCTGTGAGATCCTGGGCAAGTTACTCCCTGTTTAGTTTCCACATCTGAAAAGTAAGGATACTTGTAGCACCCACCACATAGAGTTGTTGAGAGGTTTCCATGAGGAATACGCAAAAAGTGTTGAAAACACTGCCCAACACTTATTAAGTGGTATATAGGTTCTTGCTTTTGTCATTATTATTATTTGTTGTTGCTGTAGAAGTAGTTACACTCAGTTACAAGGGACAGGCATTCTCAACTTGGCAGATCTATGCCTAACAACGTTCAGAAATTTTAGTAACTAAGGGAAGAAAAGGATATTCAATAGTGGAGGGTAGCAAAGAAGACGGAAAAGCAACAGAAAAACATAATAAAGAAAGGACAAATTAAGAATTTATGATCCACTCCTATCAAAAGCCAAACATATGTAAATGGGTTGAATTACTCTAGTCATCATTTCATTTAATCTGTATCTGTGTGCATCCCTGCTACTTACCCCCAAACTGCCCCCACCAAGAATAAGCTCCGTGGGGGTGTATTTTTGTCTTCTCTCTGTCTACTTCCACATTCTGAAATGCACAGTGCATCGTGGAAATCCAATAAAAATCATTTGATCAAGGGGACAGAATCTCCAACCTTGATGGTGCAAACATGAACCGGACAACGTGTTCTTTGTCTATTTGGAGGCACATTTTCTGGTAAGATGCTGCAGAAATCAGAAACATAGCAAAACAGAATCTTCTTGGAGGTCCAGTAGACTTTGCAGTAAGTCTTTTATGCTCATCTATTATAACAAGTAAATATTTATGACTACCTAGAGTGTTTTAAATAGTTCTTTAATTTCACAGTATTTTTACTACATGTTCATAAAACATAGAAAAACTGCAGTGTACAGAATTATGACTCACCTGCCCAAACAAATGACATTACATAGATACAACATTTTGTGATTTTGCCGCTATAAGGGTGTGTTTTTTCTGCAGTAATTTTACTGTTATACCATGCTTTTTATTAAAAGATTTATTACTGTCATCCTAATTTTATCAGCCAGTTGAACACAGCATTTCCTGCTTTTGCAAGTGACATTTAAAATACTGAAAAACTGATTTTTAAAAAATTCTGTGAACCATAACACTTAATTTCATTTCTAACTGACCAAATAGTAACATTGCTTTGTCACCTAAAGCCAGTCAGATTCCACGAGTTTATAAAAACATTATTTGGGGCAAGTCCCACAAATGATAGTTCTATGATCTGAAATATCCAGTGTTTGCTAATTCCTCCCCAATAAACTTTAAGGGTTTATAATAGACACCCAAATCACCATTTGAGAGCTACATATTAGGAGAAATCAATCAGAATTAGGCCTACTCTTGACTACTAAGTGGTCAAAAGGCCTACAAAGGCCTACTCCCATCCTCTTGACTAGCTGGGCCCCCCTCCCCCTCCCATCAAAACAAGAAGCTGATTTTTGTTTCTGGTTTCATCACATCAGTGTCTGGTTTATAACTAAATTAATCTCTTATTGCTTCATGGATAGCATCTCTAACAGACATTAACTTTTTGTCAATAGTTTGACACTTCTAGAAGAAATGAGATCCAGCGAGTGCGAGCACCTCCTCCAACAGAGCCTTTGTTAAGGTAAGTGTTGCTGGCAAACCTTTGGGACAGCAGGGTTTAAGGGCTGATTCTGTGAGAATCCAGTGTCACCAATAGGTGGCGTACCTGGTCAGAAATCCATAGGCTGTGGGGATGTATGGAGGTTACAGAGAGCTACAAACGTTGGAAGCAGAAACTGAAGAGATGCTCATGGCCCAGATAGACTAGCAAATATCAGGAAGTGGGTATTTAATAACTGAGGCACAATACTAACCGAAAATGTAGGATGTAAGTGAAGGATGGCACCGCTAAGCTGGAGCAGCCCTCCACTTTGAGTGCTACAGCCGCTCTCTCTTGGGTGATGGAGCCCCAGTCTCCGGTCCTCTGGGCCAGGGCTCTCTCCGTCTAGCTGTCAGTGGATTCCAGCCACCTGCCCTTCAGCAGGCAGCCAGTAGATCCCCAGCTTAGCTGAAGGCACAGGCTTGGTGGGGATTCAGGAACTAGGCCCAGCAGGTTCCCGCATCTGGGATACATGAACCTACAGATACCATTACACTGGCTGTTTAAACCCAGGTCTCCTAAGAGTCCCCTCCCTCCTGGATGTAGATTTTGCTAGCTGGGCTCTCTGTACAAAGTTAATAAAAAAGCTAATAGGTGTCCATTCCCTTCCCCTTTCTTCCCCTGCCCTTCATTAGCTGTACCCTGCCCCAGGCAGTCAAATGCCCACCAGGTTTATACTTCAGTCTCCTAAGACTTTAGGTAGATTGAGCCAGTTCCTCAGAGCACGATCACTTCCCAGTTCACTGAAAAAATGGAACTTCTGTTGCCTCAAAATTTGACTAGATCCTGAGCCATGATCACCTTCTAAATGACCAGCCATCCACTTCTGTGGCATCTCTAAAATATCTCTATGTTCACAGCATAAAGGGTGTCCTTCCATTATCATATTCCAATTTTAAGTCCGCTTCCAGTAAAAAGAGGTGATACTGGTTTTAATGAATGATTCCTGCAATCGGCCGCAAAAAAGATGGAACAGTTATGCATGGGGGCTGCTGACTGTCAATTAATGGATATGCTGTTCCCTGGTTATACTGCCTTGAAGAAAAGGAAATTCCAAACTAAGCCAAATCATGAATATATCCAGAATTTTAAAATATTACAAGCAGGTTTTAAGAGAATGGATGTTGACAAAGTAATTCTTGTGGACAAATCATTGAAAGGAAAGTTTCAAGTCTATTTTAATTTGCTCAGTGGTTCAAGGAAACTTTTATGTGAGTACGATGGAAAAGACTATGACCCTACTGTAGCTGCTAGACAAGGTCAAGATATATCAGGAGCATCTTCCCTTGTTGTTAGAGTTTGAACAAACCAGCAGTGCAGCTCCTTGGAGGCCAGTTAGACTCAAATACTAATACAGGTTCTGGCTGGGAGAAAAGATCTTGGCTTAGGCAATGGGTATTATGAAGCAGTGAGATTAATGCCACAGGTGAATGTATTGAAAGAGCTGACAAGTAGGAGAAGCAAAGGATTTCTACTTTGGAAAGCTAAGGAACTTTGAACTGATTGCCAGGAGAATGAGGAAGAAGATTGCCCTGTATTGGGAGTGTGGCATCTCTGTACCACAGATGAAGCTTTGTGATTCCTAAGGAAGGGGCCCCATGGGAAGGACCAGCAGAGCATTAACAGCCTGGACAAGCAAAGCAGCAACATCTGGATGCTTCACTCCAAATCGTGCTTAACTGTAAAACACTCTCCTTTATTATACTTAGAGGACTTGATGGTTTCTTTCCATAAGCAAAAAGCACTTCTTAAAGTGCCCTTTGCAGCAGTGTTATTTTTTTTCCAATTAGTTTGAGTTGGGATCATTTTCCTTACAGCACAGTATTAACATCTAGTGGGTTCACCTCAGAAATGAAGAGGTTGATCTTGGGAGCTCTCCTTTGTGCTCCTGGCAAACGATGATTTCTGGGGAGGATGTGTTACGAGGTGGAGACTTCATAGAGAAATGCAAAGACTGAATTGAAGTAAGCTACAGTGAAATCTGGTTACAGAACATTTTAATGACTTTTACCACCATTAATAAGAAGGAAAAAAGAAATCCAATGAAAAATTTTCAGCTCTTACTTCATTTAATCTCTCTGTCCTTTTGAATACCATATACTCCTATCTCATTTGAGAAAGGATTTAGGATAAGGTTAATATTTTTGGAATGTATTATAATAGGTTGATATTTTCTTACTTTTTCAATTACTTTTTTAACAGCTTTACTGAAATATAATTCATATGGTATACAATACCCTTGTTTAAAGTGCAAAATGCAATGGTTTTAGTATATTCACAGAACTGTGCATCCATCACCATAGTCAATTTTAGAAACTTTTCGTCACCCCAAAAAGAAACCCACATGCATTAGCATTCATCCCTATTTAACCCCAAGCCCCCAGCCCTAGGCAACCACCAATCCACTTTATGTCTCTATAGATTTGCCTACTCTGGGTATTTTATATAAATACCATATATAAATATGGTATAAATACCATATAAATACCATATATAAATTTATATAAATACCATACCATATGTAATATTTTCAGACTGGCTTCTTTCACTTAGGTAATGTTTTTAAGGTTTACCCATATTGCAGAATGTGTCAGTACTCCATTCCTTTTATTGCCAAATAATACTCCATGGTATAAATACACCACATTTTATTTATCCATTTGTCAGTTGATGGATGAAGACAACGTGGGTTGTCTTCACTTTGGGGGTATTATGAATAATGCTTCTGTGAACCTCTGCGTACAAGTTTTTGTGTGAATGTGTGTTTTCATCTTCCTTTGGTACACACCTAACAGTGAAATTGTTGGGTCATATGGTAACTCTGCATTTTATCTTTCAAGGAACTTTCAGACTGTTTTCCAAGGTGGCTGCACCATCAATTACTTCATATCTAAAAAGTTTCTCAGTGTTCCAGAGATTTAATTACACTATCCAATTAATTTTCTCCTTATTTTTCTATGATATTATATTTTAAATTCACTAATCACATATGGACTTCATTCAGTAAATTTGAAGTTTGGATTTTCCTCCAAATTCCTCACCAGTGATTCCAGAATCATTGCTGAGCAATCTTTAATCTCCTCTTTGATATGTATTCTCTTCTTTTATATATCACATTTTTATATTTAATAAATGATAATTCTGAGTTGTTCATGCTGTTCCATCGATCAGTCCAAGTCAATACCACATTACCTTAAAGACTGTAACTTTTTTTTAATAATGCATGTTGCTAATCGTCCCTTATCACTCTACATTTTTGTAATATTCTTTGTTTATTATGTCATTTGAACTTCAGAAAATTTGTATTTACTCCTTTGAAAAAAAAATCCAACGGGATTTTATCACTATTGCATTAGCTCTGTAAGTTAATTTGAGATGTTATTATTTTTACAATATTTAAGTCTTCTACCTTGAAACATACAATTTCTGCAGGAGAAACTTCAGAACAAGTCTTGAGTACTTAGTGACTTGTTTCCTCTATGAACTAAAGGAAAAAGAAGAATCAAAAATGCTTCTGAGACTCGGGGTCTGAGTGACTAAGAGGACCTCAATACAAGCCAACAGAGTATTGCTAAGGGCTATCAGAAAGAAGAGGGAAATGTTTTCAATGTTACTTTGGAGGACAGAAAAACAGTCAATGTCTCAAAATTATGAGGAGATAGATTCAGACAAACATACTAAACCATTTTACATAGTAGAGCTCTCCAAAAATGAAAAAAAAAAAAAAAAGCTGTTGTGTGAGAAGGTAAACCCTTCATTTCCGGAGGCATTCAAATGAAGATGGAGTACCAAGTATCAAGATGACAGCCCTCTTATTTCTAACCATCTGTGCTGACTAGTTGTTCTCCAAATGGGCTTAGTATAATTGAAACAAGGAACTGGAATTTATGAAGAAGAAACGTAAAAGAAGATCAGAGTCAAGGATGGGCTTTGGGTAATGCTCAAAGGAAGGAGAAAGAAGAGATAAAAGAAGAGAAAGAGGGCTTCCCTGGTGGCTCAGTGGTTGAGAGTCCACCTGCCGATGCAGGGACACGGGTTCGTGCCCTGGTCCGGGAGGATCCCACGTGCTGCGGAGCGGCTGGGCCCGTGAGCCATGGCCACTGGGCCTGCGCGTCTGGAGCCTGTGCTCCGCAGTGGGAGAGGCCACAGCAGTGAGAGGCCCGCATACCGCAAAAAAAAAAAAAGAAGAGAAAGAGATGATTCGAATGATGAAGTAAACACTAGAGAAAAATCACAGACCCATGGATGATAATGGAGGACCAAGGAAAGGCTGGCTAATAGTCAAATACAACAGAGAGGCTTAGAAAGTAAAGTAGTAAGATTTACTTTCTAGTAAAGCTTAGAAAGAGTCACTAGATTCAAAAATAAAATCATAGGACAACCTGGCGAGTGAAGGTCCAGTAGATCTATTTGACAATAGAGTCATAGTTGAGTGACACTGTAAAGTCAAGTGAAGGTTTATTTTTTCCTGTTGAAGAGGTTGTGCACATCCGAAGTTCAAAGTCCAGACGGTACAGATTTAGAGATAGAAAGTACGATAGACCCTGGCATTTGTAACCTTGATACTCATGGTTCTTACTGTTTGTCAATGACCCCACGATCCAAGGCAAGTAGTAATTTTTAAATGTTGCCAAAGCACACACTGGAATCATGTCTGCTGTGAAAGTGCTGTGCAGGAGTGAGTCACTTTTTTGGAGAGCAAGCCTAGCCAGCTGCCCAACATCTGTATCATATCATGGCTTTGTTATTCTCTACTAATCTCTGAATAGGCTGTAACTGTCATGAAGCGGTAGGAACTCTACTTCTTCATAGATCCAGACAAGCTCATGGATCATGTTGCTATTACAGTGATGTACTATAACAAATTACTTTAGTCCAGGTGACGCTTGACCAATGTGGGGTTTAGGGGCACCGACCCTCCTCGAAGTAGAAAATCCTAATATAATTTAAGTGGACCCTCGGCATCCACAGTTCCTCCATATCTTCCCATCCACAGTTCCTCCTCCACAGTTCCGCCCATAGATTCAACCAACCATGGATCGTGTAGTGCTATAATATTTACTAATGAAAAAGAATCCCCATGTAAGTGGACCCACGCAGTTCAAACCATGTTGTTTAAGGATCAACTGTACTTTACAAAGCCACAGAAGTGCCTGAAAACATCACCATGATGTCTTGGATATTCTCTCCATTTTCTGGGGGGAATCATACATGAGAGATACTCAAAACAGTGCGATTTTTGAAGCTCTCAGGACACATTTCTTAAAATTATTAAGATTCTACTTACTGGAAGAGGTGAGGCTATCACTGTAGAAGAAAGCTCTCTCAGGAAATGGGAAGGGCTGGTTTTTAGCTCAGAGAAGGAAGAATTTGGAAAGAAGAATAAAGGATGTGTCTCAGACTATTTCCCCAGAGAGCAGACCTCAGAAAAATTGTACCTGCCTGTCCTTTATTGTATCTGCATGTGATCTCAAGAAGGAGTAAAAGAGAGTGAAGCAGTGAGAAGCTGCACAAGATATGTTACTGAGTTGCTTGATCCCATGGACCTCTTGAGAAGCCATATGACATCGTCTCAGGACTGCCAGTCTGGGAGGAGAAAGGAGGAAGCATTTATCCAGCAGCTCGCATCCCTCACTAGTCAAAGAACATTCCAGGAAGCATTAGCCCTCCAGCACTTCTGGGTTGTACTTATGAGGATACCGAGGGGTGCCTGCAGAGTCCCAAGCCACAGTGAAAACAGATAAGTCCTAGGATGGGAGGCAGGAGGTGCTGGCAGAATGTCTCCATGTGCAGTTGGTTGGGTGGCTGGAACAAAAGATACGTGTGCCTGAAAGGATCTGAAGTGGTACATGAGATGTGCCTGATCCAAGATGTTTGTGGTTTAAGAACACGTGTGTTGATGTGAATAGGATGATAAGAAAACTCAGACCACGTCCTGGCTCCACTCAGGGCAAAAAGATGCCAGGCGCTCTTACAGGAATGAGGATGCTGTGTTAGGAATGAGCATTCGCTATAAGTAGAGAAGAGTTGTCAAAACCACCAGGAAGAGCAGACTGAAAGGATAATGGGATAGTGGTAGGGGTCCATCTGATGCCAAGCATCATGAACTTTTAATTCTTTGCATTTTCTGCATGAGTGCCTTCACCCTAAGAGTAGGAACTGAGAAAGCAGACTCTGTGGGTCGGGTGGAGTGATATGGGGCATCTAGCAATGGTTGGGTGGGAAGGTCATCAGAGTGGTGGTGGGGGCAGCATGGAAGCAACTGATCAGAGAATCAAGAGTAGGTACAACAGACAGAGTAAAACCAAGGCCCCAATGTATAGAGGTTTCTGTGGCAATAGGAGCAGAGCAGGAGCATGGGAGAAAGAATAAAAAAGGAAGCAGTGGCATCTGGAAGGTGGAACAGAGCCGTACACCGATGACAAAGTCTACAGCACACTCAGTGCTACCAGGTGAAGACATGAGTGCCTGTATCCTGCAGTGAATGAGTAATATGGTTGTTGACATCGCCAAGAAGGAGTTGAGAAGGAAAGAAGGAAACTGACATGGTTCCTGAAGTTGTCCAGGACAGAATAGACAGTACTAGACGATACTGGTGATGATTTGGAGGTGGCTAAGCCAGTGGTAGTAGAGTCCTCAGATGATAATACATAGAAGAAAGCCTGTTGGAAGTGGTGGGGTGCGACCTCATCATAAAAGAGTTTAAGGAGCCAGCATGTGAATGAGCAATCAAAGCAGCGGCTGAAGCTTGAAGACAAAGCAAGATTTGCTTCAGTAAAGGCTTACACGAGCACTATTTCTCCAGGACGTGTCGGAGAGGTAGGTGTAGATTTTCACTCTTACTTAATACACTGGGTATCATTTGAATGTGCTAGCGGGAGCCTGCATTGCTCTTGTGATGAGAAAAAAAAATGAAAGAAGCAAAATTAGTCAACGACAAAAGTAGGATTCAAGCCCACAGGGAACAAATACTTTTCCACTACCCCCTTGACTCTGCAGCTGAACAGGACAGGCAGTGGCATGGTTTCTTTAGTCTTCCAAACACTTATCTTTGCTAAATCAACTTAAACCATGTGACCCCATTAACACGAAGAGCAAATGGAAGTGAGTGTTTCAGAAAGATGGAGAGATATATAACCTGTGGTAAATGTTTAACATGCCACACACAGAGATCCAGCCATATTTCATCGGCAGCTGTCTTTTTTTTTTTTTTTTTTTGGACTTCAAGTTTCCAGGGAGGAACCCACCCCTACACTCTCTGTGCCTTCATTCCAGCCCCTGACTCGGCAAGAGGTCCTGGAAAGCATCCATGTCATAAACAGAGAAGGTGACAAAGAGTAATGATTATAATAGCTACCATGATTGAATGCCTCCTCTGTGCACAGTTTAGGCTCAATACTGTGTGTAGTTTATCCCAGTTAGTCATTAAAATAACTGTGAGCAGGTTATATTAACTCTATCTTGAAGACTGGGTGGTACAGAGCTGCTGTAGGGATTCAGCAGTGTCCTCAGGGTACCAGGCTCCTTCACGTTCCTGCTCTGTCCTCAGTGATAGGAATTACTCCCCCAATCTGTGTCTGTGTTCAAGCAGGAAGAAGCAGCAGAAGAGGCAGTACCAGCAAACTTACCTTGTATTGGCCAGAACTAGTGTTTCACTCAGGGATCATGTCGATTAGAGACAACAGAGTCCATTTTAGCTGGTTTAAACACAAGGAGTTCCTTAAGATATACAGAGAGTTCTTAAATCATTGGGGAGGGCTGAAAAGACTTTAGCTGAACTCAGAATGCCACCGTAGAATTGGGTCATCAAGGGAGCTGCTGCCTCTTCCATCATCAGACAGTTGCTGAATTAAGAGGCCATCTTCTCCTACAGGAAGCCAGTGCCACAGTCATCGGCTCCAAGGCATCTGCCACAACCTGGAAGCAAGTCAATCAGAAAACACCCCCCACAGCACTAGCTCCCAGACTAGGCCAGTTCTGCCGAGACCCAGGCCAGCAACAGAGATGCTCACAACCCTTCTCTTGCTCCCCACTGAACTCAGTTCCCAAACAAACGCTCATGGTCTTCTCTCCTTGTGACTCAGTTCCAACTCAAGGATAAAGGATCAATAAATCTTAAATCATGTGTGGAGCCCCAGCTGCCATGGCAGTTGAGGACTCTGCAAATTGACTATTTTGGTTTTCCAATCTCTGTAGCAGAGGCAAGCGAGAGAGAAAAGCGTTGGCACAGAGGTTGAGTGCACCAAGCCATTGTATTAGCCACAATTTTCCTGGAAAGTTGGGAAAGCTGGTGTATGGACAGTCATCCTTCCCTTCTTCCATCCAAGGCATCCCGGCCACACATATCATCTCATTTAATCCTCACCTCAACCTCTCAATGACATATTGCTATCCCCACTTTATAGATGAGGAAACTGAGGCTTATAAAGTTTAAATAATAACGTTCAATATCCTTTCATAAC
This sequence comes from Monodon monoceros, assembly GCF_005190385.1. Classification (NCBI taxonomy): domain Eukaryota; kingdom Metazoa; phylum Chordata; class Mammalia; order Artiodactyla; family Monodontidae; genus Monodon; species Monodon monoceros. The sequence goes on from NW_021703767.1 coordinate 12,214,446, forward strand.
CTCAGTGGAATATAATCTGCAAAAACTAATAACTGGATCACTATGTTATACCCCTGAAACTAATGCAATACTGTAAATCAGCTAACTGCAATAAATAAAAAATTAAAAGGTAATAATGTTCTAGAAGGTAGCAGAATCGAGATTTGAACTGAAGTCCATGTTCGACCATCCTCATGTGGTAAAATTAATATGTTTGCTTAGCTGAAACTAAACACCAACAATAATGGATTCTCTCTATTCTTAATTCCCTTGCTTCTAAATATGAATCACTGGCTTTCAAAGAATACTCGTAGGTGCTCTCGCATCTCGAAACCTTTGCTCCAGCAATTTTCTTAATTGCCTGTGTTTCTTGATCCCATGGACCACCTGAGAAGCTTGATGATGTATGTGTCAGGACTGTATGAGGTGAGAAAGGAGGAAACATCCATCAGCTCACATCCTCCATCGGCCAAAGAATCATCCCATGAGGCATTATTGCCCTTTTTCTCCCATATCCGACTACTCATATCCAGCCATCCTTTCAGGCCCAGATCAAGCACCTTTCCACAGAGACTTCTCCGGTCTCCCTGCCAAAATGTAGTCCTGCATTTTCCGAATCTCCTACATGTTTTCTTTGTACCTCCCTTCAAACATTTCCCACATTCAACATATATAATCACCCCTTTCACATTATAACTTCCTTAAAGACAAGAATGACGGACGACATTTATCTCTATTGTCCTTTAAAACTTCTGGCACAATGCAGGAGTGTGGAAAGGGTTCACCAGGTGAATAATAAAGAAATGAATAAATTTCCCTAGGGAGGTGCTCCCCGCTTTAATGTATTGGATAATCTGTATCTGGGTAATTATAAATCAATTGCTCTAGTTTTCTAATGTTTTTAAGTAGAAAAGCTTTTCTCCATCACCATCATTCACCTGATTTCTTCCATAGTGAGCCCTCATCAATTAATGTAATAAAATGTTTTTTACATATTTATTTGATTTTAACATTTTTATAAAAGGAACTAAAAAAAGAGAGAACGGGACAACACCTTTGTTGTTCGTTATTGTTGAAGTATAGTTGATTTACAATGTTGTATTAGTTTCTGGTGTAGAGCAAAGTGATTCAATTATACACACACACACACACACACTCGTATGTTCTTTTTCATATTCTTTTCCATTATATGTTATTACAAGATATTGGGTACAGCTCCCTGTGTTATACAGTAGGACCTTGTTCTTCATCTGTTTTACATATAGTTGTTTGTATCTGCTAATCACAAACTCCTGATTTATCCCTCCTCCTCCCCTTTCCCCTTTGGTAACCATAGTTGTATGATGCTATCTGGGGGTTGGGGGGGGGGGTTGCGGGATCTTAGTTTCCCAACCGAGGATCGAACCGGTGCCCCCTGCATTGGAAGCGTGGAGTCTTAATCACTGGACCACCAGGGAAATCCCTGGTAACCATAAGTTTATTTTCTGTGTGCGTGAGTCTGTTTCTGTTTTGTAAATAAGTTCATTTGTATCATATTTTAGGGCTGGCTTTGGCAGCACATATACTAAAATCATATCATATTTTAGATTCCACAGATAAGTGATATCATATGATCTTTGTCTTTCTCTGTCTGACTTACTTCACATAGTGTAATAAACTCTAGGACTACAACTTTGGAGTTGAAATGAGTTCACTTTCTCTCTGGAACAACCACAATAGGACAATTTTTATACTAGTTCAGGCATTTGTCATAAGTAACAATTCATTGGACCAAAATGAGTGGAACAAATCATGATAGTGAAAGCATCAAGGAGTCTCCATGCTCTACACTTAATTCATTCAATTTCCTGCTACAGTAGAATTTCTTGCATTACTGTTAGCCCTTCAGGTCAGCATAGAGCAGCAGTCTCCTTCATTTCTTCTGGAAACTTTCCACTTTGGAACCCCCAAAAGAGTAGCCAGCAGTCTCCAGGGTGGGTTGTCTCCCACTGTGTGGTTCATGAAACTGGTAGGTGGGCAGCTTCCTTCTGGTTGCCATGGAAATGACCAGGGCCACTGGCTCTCTGAAAACGGAAAAGAACAGCAAGTGCAAGAACAGGCATTCCGTCCGTCCTGACTTGCAGATTATAGCAGCTGTCAAGCCAGAGTGAAGCATCAGGCAGAGATCTGGGAGTGGCGGAGCCAGCCTTGCAGTGGAGCTTGAGAGGTAAGTAATTTCTCTGTTCTTTTTTGAAAAGCATGTCTAGCTTAACAGTTTTAAGAGCTTCACAATTTCTGCTGCATGGCAGGAAAGTTCTGTGATGCTTTGAAGAATCACCATCGGCACCACCTTCTTCTTGTAGTGTTTGCATTTCCTGAATATAACGCGTACTTATAAGTCACTTTCACCGTGAAACACTCCTTTAAGCTTCCAGGCATATGAGTTGCTCTTTACTGAGATTCTGCCTTTAAAAGGAAATGTTTTCAGTACATTAAGCAAAGAATGAAATGATCTTCTCAGTCCCTAAATAGATAAACTCACTTAGGTTAATATTATATAACAAATATCGCCGTGGAATCTGAGCTTCCTGTTTCTATTTTTAAATCTGGCTAAAATAAAATAAAAAAAGAAAACAAACAAAAAAAATCCGGCTATATTACCCTGTTGGTCTTTAATGCTAAATAACAATTAAATGAAAGAGATTTGTGTCATATCTCTTTTCCTTACCGTGATCACCAGCAAAACTAGGAACTCTCAAAACATTGGCTTTTATTGTTTCTTCACTCTGATTTTATCTAATGGTATTATATTTACTGTTTATTTACACACTATTCATGAGAAAACATAGGAAGACAAGAAGAAACCAAATTTAGATGAGCATCAACATTTGGATTGGTTAACTTTTTAAAAACTTGGTTCTTGCATTCAAAAGTGAAACAAACACGATAAATACTGTAGCAAAACAGTGATGGGGATGTTTTAATCAAAACCAGTAATCCTTACACAGTTCTGCATATATTCATTGTTTAATAAATATGTTTTGGGGCAGTTTTTTAGCAATAAGTGTGTTGGTGTATATTGAGGAAAGGAAATGTTTCAAAAGAATTGTGCGTAATATTTATAAAAACCTGTCCTTAAAAACTACCAAAAATATCAGACCTCATTTGCTTGAAATGTTTTTTAATGAAAAGGATGATATTTCGCAAGTTTTTTACTTTTATTTTTATACCAAACAATTCAATGTGATGCATTATTTAAACATAATGCTTGAAAGGAAAAAAAGATTTCTCATCATGTTTTTTGACAGAAACTGGGCATTTTCTGAAAATAACAGATTCAATACAGTATCTATGGAAATGAATACTTTTCAACAGTTGACATAGCACTTCCCAATTTTCTTTTTCGCATCAATATTTTTATTGCTTGAACCTAGTGTATGATCCACTTTTAAAATTCAGGGTCTATGGAATTCCCTGGCAGTCCAGTGGTTAGGACTTGGCACTCTCACTGCCAGGGGTCTGGGTTCGATCCCTTGTCAGGGAACTAAGATCTCATAAGCCACACAGTGCAGCCAAAAAAAAAGAAAAAAAATTCAGGGTCCAGTGGCTTGTGTCTCTGTGTCAATGGAGAGAAGAGACAAACCACACAGTTCCATGGGTGTGTGATTAAGGGGGCCAGACCTGCTGAGATGGGGGTTGGAGCACCAATGATCTAATTAGCTAAACGTATAGCAAGCCATCCACAGGAAATGCTTGAAGGGTTTGCAACCATTGGTTAATAAACTCTCACAAGAACCTGTGTTGAGTAGAAGGGTGCAGTAGCTACATATTTTAGTTAAGACTTCCCACTGGCTTGCTCTCTGAGAATCTTTGTCCCACATTCCATGACTATGTTAACAGCAGCAGCATTCAACCAATGTTGTCCTTATTTTAAAATCTAATTTATAAGCCATTTCTTTTTTTTAAAAAAAAAAGTGTTCTGATGCTTGTGCATAATAGAACTCACTTCATTCCTTTTATTTCCCGTTCATCTAGCTTGAGGTTAGAGGCCACGGAATCTAGTAATAGAATCCTAGGCATGGAACGTCATGTGAGTAGGAACTTGACCCTGGGGTGGGAAATGAAACTGTAATTTCCACCATGACGCCTTAGAGTATATTTGGCTGTCTGGGTTCAAATCTCAGTTGTCTCTTTCTGGCAACTGTGACTTTGACCAAGCTATTTAACCTCTCTGTGTCTTCATTTTCTGATAAGAAAATGGGGCCATAATTTCTACCTTTACGAGTTTTGTAAGGATTAAATGAAATAAAACATGTAAAATACTTCAAACAGTACCTGGTACAAAAGAAGCACTTATTAAATATTATTAATCTTTGAAAAATATGTGTAGTTCCTGATTTCAGTCATTTTTCAACACACATGGAACTCCCACATTTCTTATGTGAAAGTACGTTGCCTCCTATCGATGACCATTTTCTATATTTAGCTAGTTTAGCCCTGGGAACACAGGGCTGAGGGGCAATAAAGGTGTGTGTAGTAAAATGTTAATACAATAACATCTGTTCTCTATCTAGTGGTCTGAACTCTCTTGGGAGTCAAGAGTTGTATATTTGACGAGTTAAGTCTGAGGTGTCTGTTAGCTATTCAGGTAGAGCTATTCAAGTGAGATGTTGGATACATGAGCACGAAGCTCAGGGAAGGGTGTGGGAGCGGTTAGTCATCAGCATGTAGATAATACTGAAATCCAGGGGTTAGCATGCAATCACCAAGGGAGTGGATATACACAGAGAAGAGAGCCAGGCGCCAAGCCAGGGGCATGCAACACTCAGGGAAGACGAGCAGACGTCAGCCGGATACCAAGAAGGAGTTGGCATTGAGGTAGCAAGAGAAACAGGAGCATGTGGCGTCAAGGAAGAACAGAAAGGCCTTTGCTCAGGAAGGAGGGAGCTGGCAACCATGTTGAATGCTGGTGAGAAGTCAAGCAAAATGAGACGAGGACATTAACCATTGGTTTTGGCACATTTGGGGGGTGGGAGTCACTGGGAATCTGATAACAATCACTCCAGTGGAATGACCCTAAGAACAGCCCGCTTAGAGTGGCTTAAAAAATCTAACATAAAACAGGCACTGGGCTCTCAGTATAATTATAGATTTGCTTGCAAAAGCTTGGTTTTAAATTTCTTTTATGGTTAACTGATGTGGACCTATGAGAGGTCTGAGGTAGGCAAGCACTGTCATCCATGAATCTAGCCAATAAAGATCCGTGAAAGATGTGAAGACAGTTTAAGAGATGAGGGTGGTTTCTTAGCAGAAGAGAAATAGAAAACACTCCTGACACAGGGGGCAACATAAGCAGCATGAGGGAGGCATCACACACACACAAAAGAAGACAATACACACACACACACACACACACACACACATCCATCAGGACTTGTTCTAACAATATTCCCTGATGCCTTTCCATTCCAGTTTTGATCCATTTCCCATAAAATGATCACTTCTCATTTGCATTTCTGAACTGCCTGGGCTCCAAGGTCATTAGGAAGCCAGGATCTTCTCTGTGTCCAGGAGTTTTACAGGATTCCTTTGGAGTCATGCCTAGTCACCATTTCATGGGTATTCAGTTTAGCCCCAATTGTGTTGCCCATATTATCCACTAGAGTTCTGCTCTTGTCACAAAAATAACCTTCAATGAGTCATCAATGAGGTCAGAAGGCATTCTTTTCAAATAAAATTCTTATGTTAGAATAGTTTTAGACTTACAAAAAAGTTGTGAAGATAGCACAGAAAGTTCCCATATACCCCGCACCCAGTCTCCCCTATTATTAACAACTTACATTACTGTATTATACATTTGTCACAATTAATGAATCAATATTGATACATTATTATTATTTTAGCTAATATCTATATTTTATTCAGATTTTCTTAGATACCTAATGTCCTTTTTCTGTTCCAGGATCCCATATTACCTTTAGTTGTAGGCACGTAAAAACCCTAAAAAATCTTCCAAGAAAGCAACAAGGTTCAAATGACCTTTGGTTCCAATACTTGTAACTAAAACCACTAAAGGAAAAATTTAACTCTTACTTGTCTAAAATCTAATGGTTGAATACAGATGAAAGGAAAAAGCTTAAGGCTTACATCTTAAGGAAATAGTTTAAGGTATTTTATGGGCTGTAATAATGTACAACTGTAAGTGGAAGGCCTGAATCCCTTTTTATTGTTCTGGAAGCGGGTAATTAAGATATTAAAGGTCTGCCAGCATTTTTTTGTTTCTCATCTCCTAGCAAAGGGATTACTCAGACTTATTTTCCTTGGCAACCTCACACTCATATAATACAGGCCCAGTAATTTGAGCAAAGCTCTCCCTGAATTGGTTTCACAAGACTGGATGCTTAAATGTTGGATTGTGGGGAAGTTTGCAGCAGGGGTTATTATAATCCCTCAACGGAGAGCAATTAAGGCAATGGCTTCTGATGCCCACAAATATCTGTGAGATCAATATATACTAACTCAACTCATGCCTCCCTGAAGCCTGGGGAAGCCATGTGGAATGAGGTAGAAGGACGGTGATCTGGGGTCCTGACTCAGGTCTCATGGTCCCTATCCTAGGTGAGTGTTTCACCCTTTGTCCCCATCAGATTCACAGAAAAGTTCCAAGGCAACTGCAAACTTAGACGATGCTCACTGGTAAAGTCACAAGAGGTTGCGGATGCCTCATGGGTCTTTTGCCAGATGTCATTCGATGACCTTCAAGGAGACTCACAAGCAAGGCGTAAGATATTGAGTTTAAATTGCCACCCTCTCACCAGTACACAAAATCTCCTTATACTTCCTCCGTCACGGCTGAACCACATGCTGAAATTCCTGCTAAAGAAGAAGATGGATTTTGCTTGCTAATTTGATATGATACAGTCCACAATTCCAGGAGGTAAAAGGTAAAAGAGGAAGCAAAGGATCAATAACATGCCTCTCTGACTTAGCTAATATAGGGATTTATTTGGATAATATAAATATTTACAGAGTGCCTCTATGAGTCAGGCGCTAAGGACTGGGGAAACCATGGTCAACGTGAAGACCAGGGGTCTGTCACATCAGAAATCTGACTGACACAGCGTACCAGCAGCAATTGTTCCAGCATCCAATAGACAAACTCGTGGGCGAAATCAACATTCAATTAAGCTGAATGCTTTCAAAATATAAAACGTCTGCTTTTCAGTTCGTTCTTTTAAAAAATAGCTTTATATATATAGCTATTTCTAAAAACTATTTATTTTCTTGGCTGCATCAGGTCTGAGTTGTGGCACGCGGGATCTTTGTTGCGGTGCTCGGGTTTCTCTCTAGTTGTGGCACACGAACTCAGTAGCTGTGGCGCAAGGGCTTAGGTGCCCTGCAGCATGTGGGATCTTAGTTCCCCAGCCAGGGATTGAACCTGCGTCCCCTGCATTGGAAGGCGGATTCTTTACCACTGGACCACCAGGGAAGTCCCCAGTTAGATCTTAATTATCTTAGTCTAGATGCTTTTGAGCACTTTAGTTCATTTCTGTCATTAACTACATTTAATCTGAAAGCAGTAATCCAATTGATACTTGAAGAGATCCTGGCTTCACCAACCAGTGGGCACAAATAAGTTTTAATTAACACTAATCGCTTGTATCTGGTTGGTTTGTGCTCCCATCTACCTGATACAGGTCCTTGCCTCCTTCCCACCCCCATGTCTACACAATAGAGTCTCCTCTAATCATTTCTTGGGGTCCCCAGGAGTGCCTCACCTGTATTCACAAATGGTCCTTTCATGTGCCTCTGTCCCCAGCCACCATTGGATGTTGACTGCCCCCCACATGCCACTGCCATGGGGCTCCCTGTTAACTTGTTGCCCGGAGAGCAGTGTCTGGGGACATCCCAGTCTGTCCTCCAGGAGAGGCCAAATGATGCTATCTGCCCCTTATCCCTCACTGTGCCAGAGCTGGGCTGCCCTCAGTGCAGAAGTGGGGAGAATGACTCTGTCCCCTGCTCAGTGTCACACTTTCTCACCTGGGCAGGTGCCACTGTGCCCCGCATCTCCAAGTTCTTGAGAGCCGTCCATACAGTATCTGCCTACAACTCCACTGGACTCAGCCCAAGGCTTTAATTAGTCTGGGTTAAGAAGAGGCAAGTGCTGTCCCGTCCCTCCACCCATTCCTGCCCCAGACCCTCACACATCATCTTTACTCTTCCTTCTTTTTTCTCAACAATTCCACATATACAAATAACCACCTGGATATGGTCACCCTCTGAACTCATGAGACGTGTCCAGATGCATCTGTTCAGACTGGGCTGGGTCCAATACAGGGCGGCTACTCTATGACAGCTCCTAGCTTGGTACTACAGAAGAATGGAAAGGAGATTAAGACATTGTTACCCTAAGAGCTTATGATCCAGTCTAGTGAGAGTAATAAGGCACATGACACAACTAGTGAATACTGCAGGGCTGTGAATAAAGAGGAGCTAGTGTGCTTGATCCAAAAGTGGTTTGATTGGGTGGTTTTGTTTCCCCATAATTTCCGTATTCCTTTCCTATCACCATTCTAACAAATTCCCACAAACTTAGTGGCTTAAAACAACAGAAATTTATTCTTTCACATTTCTGGAGGTCAGAGGTCCAAAATCAGTCTGACTTGGCTAAATTCAAGGGATTGGCAGGGCTAATCCTTCTGGAGACTCCAAAGGAGAATCCATTTCTTGCCTCTCCCAGCTTCTAGAGGCTGCTGGCATTCCTTGGCTTATGGCCACATCACTCCAGTCTCTGCTTCTGTTGTCACTTTTTCTTCTCTCTCTCTTCCTGTATCCCTCTTAGAAGGACCTTTGTGATTACGTTGGGCCTACCCAGATAATCCAGGATCATTTCCCCATCTCAAGATCTTTAACTCAATCACATATGTAAAATCCTCCTTGCTTTGTAAGGTAATATTCACAGGTTCTAAGGATAAGGACATGGATATCTTTAGGGGCCGCTATTCAGCCACCACAATATCCAGCAAACACAGTAGAAGACCAGAAAGAAAGTGTTTTGATCATATCCCATGCTCTTGCTGTCTCTGTAAACATTTTACACACATTTAAATGAGTAGAAATGGGAATTGGACAGTTATTTCCATTTACCAGACTTGCTTACTAATAATTTCAAGGCCTCGCATTCCTCAGAATTTACAGGAGGACATTTGTAAATTAGGTTCAAGAAAAAATGATACAGGAAGATCTTTTTGTTTTATGCTGAGCCTGTTCTCTGTTCAAATTTTCAATGCAAGCAGTGCATTAAATTAAGCATTACTTTGGATTTTTGGGAAGGTGGCTTTTGGGATGTTCTAATATCCCAAATATATATATATATATATATTCCTATTATCACTCTAATGCTGACATTACAAAATGCCATAGTTTATGAATAGTACTATAGTACTCTGTGTATTATAGTTGCTTATGAGTAGCAGTAATAGTACTTACGAACAGCACTAACAGACTATATATTATGACATGCACCTTGCTTTACTCTTATTATAACCTTGTGTGGTAGGTATTATCATTCCCATGCCATATTGAGAAAAATGACTCAGAAAACCTCTTTGGCCCAAAAATATTCAGTGAGTTTGACAATCACAAAAATGCTTTAAATTGTGCCCCCTGAAGACCGGAATTGGATGTTGAAGCTAATTTGGCCTAAATTCCAACTTATGGAGACATGAACTTGTATCTCCTCTTTTTCTAGATGAGGAAATCTATCAGATGATAGCAAATAGTGTAGGTCTTACTGTATAAATCAAATGAGAAATTGATCCCATCAGAATCACAGCGAACCCCGTTTCCTGCCTCTCACGATGAACCATGTGAACTTCGATGAAGGGGAAGTGATTGTTGTCGACAGAGACTTTACAAGGTGGTGACTTCAGAATGACTTGGAAGGGTGTGTGAAAATTCAGTGGCTCGTACCAGGGATGGGGAGTGTGCCGTTGTGGAATGTGAAGAAGAAAGAAAAGACAACACTTATCCTAGTAAGAAAACATGGGGGAGAAACCCAAATTCGCTTTCAACATTATAAGCTTTGAAATATTAAGCAATAAGAACATTATTCCTCTTTCCAGTATCATCTTATGTAGTGCTTCTCTCTAAACTGTCCCCTGCAGTGCACTTGTGGAGCAGAGCCAAGGAAAAGGAAAATGCTAAAAATCTTTTTTTTTCAAAAAATCATTCTCAAGATCCTCCACCTAAAGCCTTCATCCAGCATCTCTGTGAGCTTCTCACCCACAGAACACAGAGTAGCCAACATTTCCTCCCTGACCTCCATGGGAAGGGTGATTGCACAGCCACAAACGAGTGGGAACTGGGCCTGAGAACAGGTGGCCACACAATTCTGGGTCCTAGAAAGGAGTCTCACCCCACACTTCTCCTGTATTTCTATTTAACCCTCGCTATCCCTCTAACAAGGGGCAAGGTAGGGATAAGGCTTAAAGCGCAATCCCCTTGGGCAAGAATGTGTTTACTTAAGTCTGTACTAAGGCTTAACCAAGTGAAATTAGACCCCTGTATGAGTGGGCTTTTAGCACCAGCCATCTGAAAAGAGTGGATGAGGGGATGACCAAGGAATTAAGAGGAAGGCACAGCAAGGGGACAGTAGGGGCAGGAGCCTCGACCTCATTCCCACCTCCTCAATCCCACTCTCTTGTGCCCTCTACCCCCTCAAGGATTCCAGATAGTGAAATAAATTTATCTGGAGAGCCTGGAGTTAGAAGGAGCCAGCAAGTGGAGAGAGATAAACCTTCAAAGAAAATACAAAAGAAAAGCATTTTCTCACTTAGAACTCATTGTTTTCTGGTCTCTGCCCCTCTAATTCAATCTCCACCTGGCACCTCCATGAACTTCCTTAAGCACAGATCGACACGGGTCTCCCCTGCTTACAAACCTTCAGCGCCTCACTTTTGCCTCTAGCAGGGGCCTCCAAAGGGGGTGTGTACATCAAAGGGAGTACACGAGCCAGTGGGGTAGAGCTGACAATACTCAAACTTCCATTTTTAGTTTTCATCTGAAGTATTTAAAATTCTACTCTTCGTGTACAGTATAATTATGGTATTTCTAATACCTTTATAAATTAAAAATTATATCTACTGGGGAGGGGTTTTATTGGTGGGGTGAAGATTAGAAGCGTTTGGAGATCAAACCGCTTAGCTTGGCTGGCACAGCCCCGGCCTCATGGCCCCAACACATGCCAAGTACTCTAGTCTGAGATTTTGCTCAAGCAACTCCTCTATATGCAGCACCTCAGCTTTCCTCACCCCATCCCCTCTCTCCTCAGTCCACATAGCACCATCTCTGGGAGTCTTTCCCACTTCTCCCTGCCCAACACTTGGTCTGTGTCTTTAATAAGCACTCACCATGCACATCACCTTAAAGTTAGTTGCCCAGTTGTTTGTTCCCAGAGTACATGCAATGTTCCTTGAGCAACCCATTAGACTCCAGCAGTGAGCGAGGCCATCTTAACTGCTGTCCACGTCAGCAGGCAGTGTGTGCCCTTTTGACAAAATACACTCCAAGAGTATGGGTACACGTCTCACTTGGTGGGTTACACCTAAGATTCCAAATTGTCTCCTTTTCAGGAATTCCTCTCATTTTCACCACCTCCAAATCTTCAAGGATTTTTGCAGGGACACACACTGGGGATTACATCTACGAGAGACATCCTCACTTAGCTCCGCAAGTCCTGCTTCAAAGTGGGTTTCTTGGGATGCCCAGACGCTGGATTTCTTCTCCCTTTCTTCCCCGTGCTGTGTTCAGATTTATATTTCAGACTGTCTGCTTCTTGCTGGAGCATCTCATCAGCGTCTGCTTCTCTTCTCCAGTTTCTTCAATTGAGTCTTTCCCTTAATTGTCTTTGCACTTAAAAAAAAATCACTTCTAATTTCAAATTCAACTTACATCTGAATTAAAATTTGAAATCATTCAATTTTTGATTGCTGTAAGGATTTGGAAAGTGTCACTCTATTTTCCCACAATCGTTATGTCTTGTCTTTTGTGTTAAGACTATCGAATTCAAAGCATCATTCTTCATGACATTTCAAATCTGTTTCAGGCAAATGGTCCAAATGCTATCCTCCCGCTGACACAATATCTCCTTACTAGTAATACCTTCTTATAAACAAAACTAGTCCAGTTTGAAACATTCCTTTTGGAACCAAGTATAAACATTATCTACATTTGGGGTGTAATCCTAGATTGAGAAGGAATCTGTGTGGAATTTGTTTTGAAGTAACTGATGTCTGTATCTGCTCAATTCAGGAGTCTTTGCTTTCATGCAGCTAGCTGCTAGTATTAATTGCTCTCAGGATTTCTCCAACTGAGATATAAAAATATTTCAAATGAGTCTGAATAGGAGCTCTGGTTTCTAAACATGTTCAGTGATTCAATGATGAAAGATTTAACGGCCATACATGGTTTTCAGCATCTTGCCTGAAAAGTTTAGGTGGACTCACACCACCTGAGCTTCTTTTGTCATGGTTGCATAAAGCTGTTCATTGTATCTCACAACCTAGGTACGTCAGAAACTTCTAGTGCCCACCAATACCCATATTCTCCTCTCCTCTCCTGGCAAAGTGCTGGGCTTCATTTCCAAGCTGCTTGCAGCCACGTGGTACCATGTGGCTGAGTTCCAGCCCATGAAATGTGGGCAGAAAATACTGTGGAGGGGACTCCCCTACCAGTGCAGTGGTTAAGACTCCCCGCTTCCCCTGCAGAGTGCACGGGTTCGATCCCTGGTCAGGAAACTAAGATCCCGCATGCCGCGCAGTGCGGCCAAAAAAAAAAGAAAAAATATACTGTGGAGGAGCTGAGGGCCCTAGAAGTTGGCCTAAATAAATACATATATACATACATACATACATACATAAATAAAGCCTGAGTCGCTGAATGACTGTGGAGCGGATCACACCCTCCCTACCTCCACCCCCCTTTAATGGCATTAGGCTGTATGTAAGGGAGGAATGAACCTTTGCCCTAGTTTCACTGTGCATTTGTTCATTAGTGGGCAGACTCCAGCATGGCATAAGCAGAATGGTCACACATAAAACCCACACCCCCCTGCCCCTCCCTATGCCCCTGGCCCTCCCTATGCCCCAACCCTAGGGGTGTGGAGGGGGCTTATATTAGGACACAGTCTGTAAGTCTCAATGATGGAGCCCACAAAAAACTGGGATGCTGAGAAATGATCTGTCAGAGGAAGTCAGAGGATTCCAGCCCCACAGGACCCCTCGACTGCCCCTTCCCACTGCCACCCCTGCCAACCTCATATCCTGTCAATCTCTCTATCCTACTTTTGATTTTAAAAATTCTGGTCACTCTACGCTAATTACGTAGGTAATTTCCCTTTTATGTTTCTCACTCAAGAAATATTTCTCTAATCAGGTATTATGAACTTAGCCACTCCCAGGCAGTCCTAGGTTCAGACTTAATATCCCATACAAATTGTTATTATAGTCATCACATTACTCTGTGATCATTGGTTCCAGTGTGTCTTTGACTGGGGTATAACCCCTTGACGAAGCTCCTACTAGCTTTATCTTCTAGCACAGTGCCTGGCACAAAGCAAGCGCTCGACAAATGTTTACCGAGTGACTGAAAAAAGCATAGTTCGCCAAATGTCAGTGTACCAAGACAATTTTAATTGCTTCTTATAGATATCCCAGTTCAGATTGGCTTGAGTATGGAAAACAACTTGGCTCATATATTTTTAAAAATCAAGGAAGAAATAAAAAAACCAAAAAAAAAAATCAAGGAAGAATGTCAGGCGTGGCTTGATCTGGGCGCTGAGAAAAGGACTGTTAGGAATGTCTCTCTACTTCTTGTCTCTGTTTTCCTCTGTGTTGGCTTCATTCTGAAACTCACCCATTCTGGACACAAGGCAGTTACCAATAGATTCGTATTTCCCTTCTACAAGCTGAGCAACCCCCAGAGAAAGGAGTGTCTTTCCCAACAGTGCCCCCACTACCATGGGCAGGAGCAGGTCAAGGGGTGGGGGCAATGTGATGTATCTGTGCTCACTCTGCTTATGCCAGGCTGGAATTTGCCCACAGATGAATAGATACATAGTGCAAGTAGGGTGTTCATAATCCACGTTCAACAAACCTAAAGAAAGAAATCCATGATAAAGCTGAAGGAGATCCTTAAAAAACTAAAAATAAAGCTACTGTATGATCCAGCAATCCCACTCCTAGGCATATATCTGGAGAAAACCATAATTCGAAAAGATACATGCACCCCAGTGTTCATTGCAGCTCTATTCTCAATAACCAAGACATGGAAGCAACCTAAGTGTCCATCGACAGAGGAATGGATAAAGAAGATGTGCTCCATATATACAATGGAACATCACTCAGCCATAAAAAAGAACAAAGTAATGCCATTTGCAGGAACATGGATGGACCTAGAGATTGTCATACTGAGTGAAGTAAGTCAGACAAAGACAAATACCATATGGTATCGCTTATATGTGGAATCTAAAAAAAAGGGTACAAATGAACTTATTTACAAAAGAGAAGTAGAGTCACAGATATAGAAAATAAACTTACGGTTACCAGGGGATAAGCAGGGGGGAATAAACTGGAAGTTTGGAATTGACATATACACACTACTATATATAAAACAGATAACTAATAAGAACCTACTGTATAGCACAGGGAACTCTACTCAATACTCTGTAATGGTCTATATGGGAAAAGAATCTAAAAAAAGAGTGGATATATGTATATGTATAGCTGGTTCAGTTTGCTGTATACCTGAAACTAACACAACATTGTAAATCAACTATACTCCAATAAAAATTAAAAAAAAAAAAACTGAAGGAGAAAAATGTCCAACTAGCGTCTCTGCGGAAACCCCATCAATTGGTTACCAGGGATAACTTGTCCCCCTCTGTAACCCTTCATGAGCCTTCAGGCATCTGGCCTCCTTGTTCTGGCCTTCAAGTTCCCTGATGTCTGGAAGGCAGCGACCTCACTGCTGAGGCCCAGCCAGGGCCTTGACTGCTAGGAAGTTGCTCACAAATCCCTTTGGGGATCTCCAGCTCCACTGGAGAGCTCCAGGAAATCCATATCTTTTTCCCTTCTTACCCCTTGTCTTCTTCCATGCACGCCTCTGAATGGTAACAGCACCTGAAAGAATGAGGTAGACACTTTGATCACCAGGTTCCAGCTGATGTATAGATGCCCATCCCTCCCTTTCTCTCTAAGGCTGGGGTCAGAGCAGGTCATCGATACTGATGACAGCATTCCTAGTTCTGGGATGCTGGGGTTACTGGGACATGAAGTCCTAGAAACCTCCTGTGGAATCTGGGACAGGTGATCATCTAAAATTATCTGTATTTAATAAATTATGCACTGTTCCTTACTAAGTGGGGTATTTGCCACCACATTCTAACACAATTTAAAATTGTTAAGCCTCTCGTTCAGGGAGAATTCTGGATCTACATGTTTCTCAAAGCCCTTTCTTTTACTACAAAATGAACTAATGAATAAATCCTTTAAGAAAACCCTGTGCCATGGACCTAGAGGTTGTCATACTGAGTGAAGTAAGTCAGACACAGAAAGACAAATATCATATGATATCGCTCATATGTGAAATCTACAAAAATGGTACAAATGAACCTATTTACAAAACAGAAACAGAGTTACGGATGTAGAAAACAAACTTACAGTTACCAAGGGGAAAGGTGGGGGAGGGATAAAGTGGGAGATTGGGATTGACATATACACACTACTATATATAAAATAGATAGCTAATAAGAGCTTACTGCATAGCGCAGGGAATTCTACTCAGTACTCTGTAATGACCTATATGGGAATAGAATCTCAAAAAGAGTGGATATATGTATAACTGATTCACTTTGCTGTGCACCTGAAACTAACACAACATTGTAAATCAACTATACTCCAATAAAAATTAATTTAAAAACCTATTTGAAAAATCCATTTTTAGAAAGAATAAAAACACTACTTATACTTAAAAAAAAAAAAAGAAGAAAACCCTGTGCCAACTTCAAAATAAACACAAACACTCTCAGACGCCTTATCCAGTCTCCCGACTGGATTTTAGCCTACCTCTCCCCTATGATCCTATATTTGTGCGTACATTCAGGAGAGCTTTCTCGATTCAGCCTTCCTGGTCTTCCTCTTTTGCAGATGAGCCCTTGGGGCAGGGTCCGGCTCTTGCCCATTTTTGTTTCTTCTGCTTGGCCTTACCTGACTCCTGCCTTTGCCTCCTTCCCCTTCCCTACTCTCATAGCCTCTGGTCCTCACACGTAGGCCTGACCCACCTTGGGCTCTGGAAGCAGAATCAAGTCCTTTAGAACATAAGCTCATTGTCTTATTCTGGGCTGTATCCCCTGGGCTAGCAAAGTGCCTGCCACCTAGTAAACTCCCAATGGGCATTTGCTGAATGAATGAATGTATTAGGATTGCTGTGAACCAATGTCTTACCATCCATTCAAGTTTACTTGGCTGAGCTGATTTTTAATCTCCCAGCACTCACGCCACCAACCTGCTGATGGACTTGTGCTGTCTGCCTGTGTACCTGATCCCAGCGTTTTTAGCTCTGCCCCCCACCTTAGATTTCACATTGACTTACTCTGCCATCTTGTAGCCTCATCTTACTCTCTGAGGGATGCAGGTCTGCCTAGCTTCTTTCCTGCTGTCACCATCCTCTTTGGACACATGTGTAACTCCCTGGAGTGACCTTCCATCAATCCTTCCTTACCACGCTTCCTGCAAGGGGCCATCACTAGCTCTGGACTCTCCTATTCAGAGGTCTTATCCCCAGTGTCTTGCCATGCCTACCACCATATGTATAGATGCACTGAACTGTGTTGTTTGGTCTGTCTGTTCAGTCATCAGCTAACTCAGGAGAAATTTCCTTAGTTTTGCAAAACTGAAATCTGGTGCCCTATTTCATAATGTCTTATTCCACTCACACCATAAGAGAAGACCACACGTCTATTATATGCCAGGCACTGTAGGGCATTTCCCCCCAAATTGGACATCAGTGTTGCTCTTTAAATTAAACAAGCATTCCTACCTTATTTAGGTCATTTAACAGTGCTTATATATTGCTTCCTTTTGGAGCCCTATAGTAAGTTATTTAATAAAGTCAATTTATAAAATTTGTTCTGGGAAAGGAGTAGATAAATCAGGATCATTGTGATTAACTGGTGTGTGTTTAATCTTTTCATTGTCGAGTAACACAGTTAAAGTGGATTCTAATACTGGACTAGGAGACCAGGAAAAGTATGAATGGTCCTACAAACAGATTAATATGATCGAGGGGAGCATGTTTGTCTAGTTAGAAATTGAAGTTTACCATTAACTAAATGTTTCACCGGTATTCATGCTGTGTTAACAGGTAGCACGTGGGTAGCTGATTCCGACAAGGAACTGTTTGTCTCCTGAATTCCAGGAAGTCAGATATTGAGGGGAGGGTGGGGATATGTGCCTGTTTAGAGAGTAGACAGGTATTCAGTACTGGCAACGGGAAGTTTGGAGGAAGTTTGGAAGTACGCACTTAGATCACTCCAAATCCCTGCCCACAGACAGGCTGCGGTAGGTCTCCTGTCCGGCATCTGCTCTTGCTTACTTGTTGGCATGTTAGTCTCACTACCAACAGACATCACGGGGAGTTTTACAGCTCAGGTGAGCAGAGTTCATGGAATTGGCTGAGGCCTCCCAGGAGGTTCTGAGAAAAGAGCATTGCCTGCACTTGGGCTCCTAGCATTGTCTGCCTTTGCTAGAAACTGCAAGAGAGAAAGTTTAAGACGGGTTATTTAGGGGGCTCCTTTTCCGGAAGCTGCACGTTTCTAATGAGAGGCTGTGATCACAGAGCTGCACATTTTCTTTCAGGTGAGTTCCAATGAATCGGCTCATGAAGGGGAAGCTCGCTGGCCCACCCTGAGACAAGAATGGCACCGCCCTCTGGGTGCAGCCTCCTTGTGATCGGTGCACTGGGCGTCTTTGCACTTGACTGCTTCGTGAGAGCTCAGAAGAACAGCACGCTAATTTTCACGAAGGAAAACACCATTCGGAAGTGCAGCTGCTCTGCAGACATCCGGGACTGTGACTACAGTTTGGCCAACCTGATGTGCAGCTGTAAAACCGTCCTGCCTTTTGCAGTCGAGCAAACCAGCTACAATGACCATCTGACCATCTGGTTCACAGACACATCTGCACTGGGACCCCTGTTGAACTTCACGCTGGTCCGGGACCTGAAGCTTTCTCTGTGCAGTGCCAACATTCTCCCCACTGAGTACCTGGCTATTTGTGGTCTGAAGAGGCTTCGTATCAGCACCGAGGCCAAGCATCCCTCCCCAGAGCAGAGTTTACTCATCCACGATGGTGGGGAGAGAGAACCCAGAGAGAAGCCCATGCTGTTACACCAAGGCTGGCAAACCTGTATGTCCGTCTCCTTCTTAGATATGGCACTTTTCAACAGGGAGTCATCCTTAAAATCATACAGTATTGCAAACTCTGCCAGCATGGCCAGCAACTTCCCCTACTTTTCCTACTTTAAAACCTTCCCAGTTCTAAGCAACAAAAGCTATGTTGTCACATTCATTTACTAACATTGTAGCTGTGTCCAACCTTTGGGACCTTTGGCACATTATGGATCATTTCAACAAGGAATCTGTGAACAAGGTCACGGGTATTCCTATCCTCAACTTCACTTCACCCCCAGCCCCCATTCTGCCGGCCCTCTCTGCTCTGCCCATGCCCATCCATGGTAAAACAAAATAAAAAAACCAAAAAACCTACTTGATTCAGTCCAGAAACGAGCCTTGAGGGCCAGCTAGAGGCTAGGTCCTTGCTCCTGGGGGCAGGTGGAGAAATGTCAGATCAGAAATGGAGAGACCAGTGCACCCCAGGAACTGCTTAGTGGAGCTCAGCAGAGGGGATGACCCCCAGGAAAGGCGGCTTCCTTCAAA
This sequence comes from Monodon monoceros, assembly GCF_005190385.1. Taxonomy (NCBI): domain Eukaryota; kingdom Metazoa; phylum Chordata; class Mammalia; order Artiodactyla; family Monodontidae; genus Monodon; species Monodon monoceros. Next base: position 12,233,398 of record NW_021703767.1, read on the forward strand.
ACATTGCCTTAAGTTTTTTTTTTTTTTTTTGCTTCATTTTGTTAGATAGGTTGGAATTCCCCTAAGTAGAGAATGATAGACTTTAGCATTTTGAGACTGTGAGTGCCACAGAATGATTAGGTTCTCTTAGACTGGTATTTTCCAAGTATCTTGTTAAGAATATTCACATTGAGAAAGGGGAATCTTGTGAGTGTGCTTAGTGAGGGAGGTTTGAAGCTTGGACGATAGGGTGGGACCTTAGGACTGAACGAGGGCACTAGGGTCCTGAGGAAGGGATACAGAAATCAAAATTGGAAGTCACAAAAGCCAAGTGCATTGGGTTTTTTCCTTAGAGCAAGGCCTAAACCCAGGGAAAGTTTTCCTCTTCTAGCCCTTCATGTCCCTCTCTTGTCTTGCCTACTATCGTCGGCCCCGCTGTACCACTTCCCCCTTTCTCCTCTCATTGTCTTCATCCCCCACCTCCTTCTCCTGCTCCAGAAATCAGAACTTAGATTAATACCAGAACTATGTTTGACTACACTAGGGACTAGCCTGGGAATGTAACAGTCCCTTATAACATTACTCCCATGGGTAAATATGCCCAGATTACTAATAGATAATAACTAATAATTAACGAAAGAACTTAACGAAAGTCAAGATACTTTGTATGATGGGGTTAACACAAAATGGTTTTATGTGCATTGATACAAGGAACTAACATAACATATTTCTTTTTTAATTAAATTGACTTGGGGATTCCCTGGTGGTCCAGGTCAGGATGCTGCAGTCTCACACCTGAGGGCCCTGGTTCAATCCCTGGCTGGGGAAGTAGGATCCTGCAAGCCATGTGGCACAGCCAAAAAATAAATAAATAAATACATTTAAAAATTAATTAATTAAACTGACTCATCCTTGTACGAAGAAAATCTTCTCTCCCAGAGACCCAACTTACCATTAAAGTGGAATATAAAGAATCTGTGGCAATTATGGTATAAATGTCTAAATTCAGAGTGCAAAGAATTTGAAACATTACTGAATTTATGATATCATAATAAGACATAGTTCTATTATGAAATGACAGGCTGTCTTGGAATTGATGACTTTATATCACATTCATCACATTTTTCTCTTAACCTTAACACAGGGTGACTGAAATAACCTGAAATGTCTACATTTGCGTAATTGGTGGGGGATTTGGCCATTAGGGCTAATTAGCATGCATCTATAATGTCAGTGTTTAAATTAGACCAAAACTAAGACCAAAATACGAATTTTAATAGAAAAATGTAATGACCTCATTACTGACATTGTGTTTGAGAGGTAAGATTAAAGTGATGGAAAAAGACAAAGAAGAAAAAAAGAGGGAGAAAGAATGGCAAGAGGGATACAAGTGAAAAGATTAATAATAAATATATTTACTGTCATTAGTTACTGAAAATGTAACAAATTGAATTTTAATAGATTTTTATTAATAAAGTATAAAATTAACTGACGTTAGACATTATGAGCATCTTAATGTGTGCATAACATGTGATTCTTATAAGAAATAATTGTGGATCAATGGGACTTAAATCAATAGAGGAGGAAAGCTAATTAAGTTATAAATCAAGCCTGAGGTTGCCAGGTTTCTAGACTGAAATGCGGTTCAGGTTGTGCTGACAGAGGACAAATAAGCATATACATGGGGAAACATGGCATCCGGTGCTCAGTCACAGGGTTGGGAGGACAATAGGGAGCGGTGGGGATTGTGGCAAGCTGAGCATGCACATCCACCTGAAGGGTCCACAGCAGTGCCAGCTGGCTGAGTGTCACTGCCATGGGAGAATACAGCAGGGCCAGACCTGATCCTTCAAGGGAATTAGGAACTCCAGGTGCTTTGTAAACGTTGGCACATTATTCTGCTTTTTTGTTTGTTGCTTTAAATACCACTGTGTGGGTCAAACTGTGTCAGTGGTCCCCATGGAGTCCGGGACTAGCCATTTGTCGCCTCTGATCAGTGGTGTGCTAGTGAAAGTTTAACCGTCAGCTCTCCCACCAAAAGTCTGTGTGTAGATATAAATGTGCATAAGTTTATTATAAATTTTATTGATAGAAAGGATGTGTAGCACACAATTTACAAATGATAATAAAATGTGTAATGCTCTTTATTATAAACTCTGTACGCAATTAACTCTCAAAGAATGCGTTAGTTGATTTTTGCCAAAATCTTGTATCCAAAGCCACCCTAGGGCGGTAACTGATGAGCAAGTATAATTCTGGCATAAGTGTTGGTTGATATTTTCACTTATGTTAGGAGTAAGAGGAAAGTTAAACAATAAAGACGTATGTGGGAATGCCACTTGTCAGTCAATGATGTAAGCAACTTCTTTGCTGAATCAAATAATTGGTTTCAAATACTGGAGGAAATTTTCCTCAATTTAGGGGACTAGTCACAATGTAAGGGCTACAGACATGATACATTTTTAAGTTCAGTCTGCACTGTTAACATTTTTCCCATCACACTCAACAAAACAATAAATAAAACCCTGATATGTAGTGTTTTAAAAGACATTTTAAAGACATATTTCTTAGCTTTATCCACTGAGAGGGCCAAGAAGCAATGACACTCCTGTAGCAAAAAGCACACCGATACCTACATTTTGGTTCCTCAAAACCATTCCGCATTAAAACAAACAAAAAAACAACAACAAAGAAAATAGGACCCCGGGACTTCAACGCAGGGAGCCCGTGTTCGATCCCTGGTCGGAGAACTAGATCCCGCATGCCGCAACTAAGTCTGCATGCCGCAACTAAAAGATCCCGCAGGCCGCAACTAAGACCTTGTACAGCCTAAATAAATAAATAAATAAAAATTTTTAAAAAGAAAATAGGGCCTTGAAGAAATAACTGATTCCACAGGGCTAGGGCAGCAAAAATTTAAGGGTGAGCCTGGAACATCTTAATGTGACAGAAAGTAAGAAAAGCTCAATAACTTGATGGGGACATATAAAAAAATATAGAAGTCAGCTTAAAGAATTCCACCGGTCACAAAGGGACCATCTGAGCATCAATATGATCAATTACCAGAGTGGATTTTAGCATATTGACTTGAAAAAAATTCCATGAGTTAGTACTGTCAAAACAAAGGAAGGAAGGAAGGAAGGAAGGGAGGCAGGGAGGGAGGGAGGGAGGGAGGGAGAAAAAGAAAGAAGTGGGAATGGGGAAGGGAAAGTACTACTTTACAGAAGAATGGCAACAAATACATATAGAAGGAATAATAGAGATACAAAATCACCATTTTGCAAACACCACCATAATAATTAATTCTGAAAAGAATCATTAATGGATGCTAAAATGATTGGATGAAATATTGTCTAAAAGTATTATCATCCTGCAGATTATTTGTAAACCACAAATGGTACCTGTATGATGGAGAAAGGTCCCTAAATGAGTGACTGAACTTAATGGGACAAATTGGCATCATGGACTGCCTGATGTGATACACTGAGAAGGACACATTAACTATGTAGTAGTATTCTTGCCTAAAACGTTAAACCTGCATCTAACCCAAATCCAAATTGAGGGACATTCTGCAAAAACAACAAATAAGCAAACCAAAAAAACTGGCCTGGACTTTGCAAAACTATCAGTGTCATGAAAGTTTAAAAAAAGGGATGAGCTGTTCTAGAATGAAGGAGGCTAACTAGTCATGACAACTAAATATAATGTGCCATCTTCATTGGATCCTGAATTGGGGAAAAACCAACAGCTATCAAAGACAGGAGAATGGGACTTTCCTGGTGGTCCAGTGGTTAAGACTCCCGTGCTTCCACTGCATGGGGTGCGGGTTTGATTCCTGGTTGTGGAACTAAGATCCTGCATGCTGTGTGGCATGGACAAAAAAAGGGGCAGGAGAAGATAGACGTCTCAGCTCAAGCATAGAGAGTAAATTTCTCTTTCTCTGACTTTTGGTTATATTCAGGCCCTCAAAGGATTGGATGATGCCCATCCGCACTGGTGAGGGTGATCTTATCTCTACCAGGCACCCTCACAGACACACCCAGAAATAATGTTTTATCAGCTGTCTGTGCATCACTTGGCCCAGTCAAGTTGACACATAAAATTAACTGGCACAAACAGGAAAAGGCAACTCCGTAGAATAAGCATCCATTTTATCTAGTGAGAACAAACTACTGTCCCCTTCATGAGGGAAAGGGTCTAGTATAATGAAACTGGCTCATCCTCCCAGGGAGTGTTCCATATTGGGGGATCAAGATTGGTCTCTGCCGTTGACAGGTTGGATGCCAAACAGATCAGAAGTCCATTTGAATCCATACAGAACCTTCATCCCTGACACAATGGCTACTTTGTTCATGAGTCCATTGGGTAAGCACAGGAATAGCTAGGGAAAGAGGTAGACTGGTATCTATAGAATGAGTCATCTCATCCACCTTATTATTGGGAGCACCCTTTTTGGTGGGGGCACTTTGGAGTATTCACATAGACACAAACGTCCTCTTACCTGTGCCCATTCTGAGTCTGTCCTTGTAACTCTTCCCCACATCTCCTTGTCTTATTCCTTCCACATCCTGTAACATTCACCCCAGCCTTTCTTCCTCTGGGTTTTGTGAGAGAAGTAAATCATATAGAAAATGATTTGGGAAGATGGCGGAAGAGTAAGACGCGGAGATCACCTTCCTCCCCACAGATACACCAGAAATACATCTACACGCGGAACAACTCCTACAGAGCATCTACCGAACGCTGGCAGAAGACCTCAGACCTCCCAAAAGGCAAGAAACCCCCCACGTACCTAGTTAGGGCAAAAGAAATAAATAGAGACAAAAGGATAGGGACGGGTCCTGCACCAGCGGGAAGGCGCTGTGAAGGAGGAAAAGTGTCCACACACTAGGAAGCCCCTTCGCGGGCAGAGACTGCGGGTGGCGGAGTGGGGGAGCTTTGGAGCCGCGGAGGAGAGCACAGCAACAGGGCTGCGGGGGGCAAAGCGGAGAGATTCCCGCACAGAGGATCGGTGCTGACCGGCACTCACCAGCCGAGAGGCTTGTCTGCTCACCCGCCGGGGCAGGCGGGGCTGGGAGCTGAGGCTCGGGCTTCTGTCGGAGCGCAGGGAGAGGACTGGGGGTGGCGGCGTGAACACAGCCTGCAGGGCGTTAGTGCACCGCGGCTAGCCGGGAGGGAGTCCTGGAAAAGTCTGGACCTGCCGAAGGGGCAAGAGACTTTTTCTTCCCTCTTTATTTCCTGGTGCGCGAGGAGAGGGGATTAAGAACGCTGCTTAAAGGAGCTCCAGAGACGGGCGCGAGCCGCGGCTAAAAGTGCGGACCCCAGAGACAGACATGAGACGCTAAGGCCGCTGCTGCCGCCACCAAGAAGCCTGTGTGCGAACACAGGTCACTATCCACACCCCCCTTCCGGGGAGCCTGTGCAGCCCGCCACTGCCAGGGTCCCGGGATCCAGGGACAACTCCCCCGGGAGAACGCACGGCGCGCCTCAGGCTGGCGCAACGTCACGCCGGCCTCTGCCGCCGCAGGCCCGGCCCGCACTCCGTGACCCTCCCTCCCCTCGGCCTGAGTGAGCCAGAGCCTCCGAATCAGCGGCTCCTTTAACCCGGTCCTGTCTGAGCGAAGAGCAGACGCCCTCCGGCGACCTACACGCACAGGCGGGGCCAAATCCAAAGCTGAGCCCCTCGGAGCTGTGAGAACAAAGAAGAGAAACGGAAATCTCTCCCAGCAGCCTCAGAAGCAGCGGATTAAAGCTCCACAATCAACTTGATGTACCCTGCACCTGTGGAATACATGAATAGACAAGGAATGATCCCAAATTAAGGAGCCGTGTGGATGAAAGGCTCTTGGTGCTGCAGCCAGGAGTTAGTGCTGTGCCTCTGAGGTGGGACAGCCAACTTCAGGACACTGGCCCACAAGAGGCCTCCCAGCTGCACATAATATCAAACGGCGAAAATCTCCCAGAGATCTCCATCTCAACGCCAGCACCCAGCTTCACTCAACAACCAGCAAGCTACAGTGCTGGACATCCTATGCCAAACAACTAGCAAGACAGAAACACAACCCCACCCATTAGCAGAGAGGCTGCCCAAAATCATAATAAGTTTACAGACACCCCAAAACACACCACCAGACGTGGACCTGCCCACCAGAAAGACAAGATCCAGCCTCATCCACCAGAACACAGGCACTAGTACCCTCCACCAGGAAACCTACACAACCCACTGAACCAACCTTAGGCACTGGGGACAGACACTAAAAACAACAGGAACTACGAACCTTCAGCCTGCAAAAAGGAGACCCCAAACACAGTAAGATAAGCAAAATGAAAAGACAGAAAAACACACAGCAGATGAAGGAGCAAGATAAAAACCCACCAGACCTAACAAATGAAGAGGAAACAGGCAGTCTACCTGAAAAAGAATTCAGAATAATGATAGTAAAGATGATCCAAAATCTTGGAAATAGAATAGACAAAATGCAAGAAACAGTTAACAAGGACCTAGAAGAACTAAAGATGAAACAAACAATGATGAACAACACAATAAGTGAAATGAAAAATACTCTAGATGGGATCAATAGCAGAATAACTGAGGCAGAAGAACGGATAAGTGACCTGGAAGATAAAATAGTGGAAATAACTACTGGAGAGCAGAATAAAGAAAAAAGAATGAAAAGAACTGAGGACAGTCTCAGAGACCTCTGGGACAACATTAAACGCACCAACATTCGAATTATAGGGGTTCCAGAAGAAGAAGAGAAAAAGAAAGGGACTGAGAAAATATTTGAAGAGATTATAGTTGAAAACTTCCCTAATATGGGAAAGGAAATAGTTAATCAAGTCCAGGAAGCACAGAGAGTCCCATACAGGATAAATCCAAGGAGAAATACACCAAGACACATATTAATCAAACTGTCAAAAATTAAATACAAAGAAAGCATATTAAAAGCAGCAAGGGAAAAACAACAAATAACACACAAGGGAATCCCCATAAAGTTAACAGCTGATCTTTCAGCAGAAACTCTGCAAGCCAGAAGGGAGTGGCAGGACATATTGAAAGTGTTGAAGGAGAAAAACCTGCAACCAAGATTACTCTACCCAGCAAGGATCTCATTCAGATTTGATGGAGAAATTAAAACCTCTACAGACAAGCAAAAGCTGAGAGAGTTCAGCACCACCAAACCAGCTCTGCAACAACTGCTAAAGGAACTTCTCTAGGCAAGAAACACAAAAGAAGGAAAAGACCTACAATAACGAACCCAAAACAATTAAGAAAATGGGAATGGGAACATACATATCGATAATTACCTTAAATGTAAATGGACTAAATGCTCCCACCAAAAGACACAGATTGGCTGAATGGATACAAAAACAAGACGCATATATTTGCTGTCTACAAGAGACCCACTTCAGACCTAGAGACACATACAGACTGAAAGTAAGGGGATGGAAAAAGGTATTTCATGCAAATGGAAACCAAAAGAAAGCTGGAGTAGCAATTCTCATATCAGACAAAATAGACTTTAAAATAAAGACTATTAGAAGAGACAAAGAAGGTCACTACATAATGATCAAGGGATCGATCCAAGAAGAAGATATAACAATTGTAAATATTTATGCACCCAACATAGGAGCACCTCAATACATAAGGCAAATACTAACAGCCATAAAAGGGGAAATCAACAGTAACACATTCATAGTAGGGGACTTTAACACCCCACTTTCACCAATGGACAGATCATACAAAATGAAAATAAATAAGGAAACACAAGCTTTAAATGATACATTAAACAAGATAGACTTAATTGATAGGTATAGGACATTCCATCCAAAAACAACAAAATACACATTTTTCTCAAGTGCTCATGGAACATTCTCCAGGATAGATCATATCTTGGGTCACAAATCAAGCCTTGGTAAATTTAAGAAAATTGAAATTGTATCAAGTATCTTTTCTGACCACAACACTATGAGACTAGATATCAATTACAGGAAAAGATCTGTAAAAAATACAAACACATGGAGGCTAAACAATACACTACTTAATAACGAAGTGATCACTGAAGAAATCAAAGAGGAAATCAAAAAATACGTAGAAACAAATGACAATGGAGACACGATGACTCAAAATCTATGGGATGCAGCAAAAGCAGTTCTAAGAGGGAAGTTTATAGCAATACAATCCTACCTTAAGAAACAGGAAACATCTCAAATAAACAACCTAACCTTGCACCTAAAGCAATTAGAGAAAGAAGAACAAAAAAACCCCAAATTTAGCAGAAGGAAAGAAATCATAAAAATCAGATCAGAAATAAATGAAAAAGAAATGAAGGAAACGATAGCAAAGATCAATAAAACTAAAAGCTGGTTCTTTGAAAGGATAAACAAAATTGATAAACCATTAGCCAGACTCATCAAGAAAAAAAGGGAGAAGACTCAAATCAATAGAATTAGAAATGAAAAAGGAGAAGTAACAACTGACACTGCAGAAATACAAAAGATCATGAGAGATTACTACAAGCAACTCCATGCCAATAAAATGGACAACGTGGAAGAAATGGACAAATTCTTAGAAAGGCACAACCTGCCAAGACTGAATCAGGAAGAAATAGAAAATATGAACAGACCAATCACAAGCACTGAAATTGAAACTGTGATTAAAAATCTTCCAACAAGCAAAAGCCCAGGACCAGATGGCTTCACAGGCGAATTCTATCAAACATTTAGAGAAGAGCTAACACCTATCCTTCTCAAACTCTTCCAAAATATAGCAGAGGGAGGAACACTCCCCAACTCATTCTACGAGGCCACCATCACCCTGATACCAAAACCAGACAAGGATGTCACAAAGAAAGAAAACTACAGGCCAATATCACTGATGAACATAGATGCAAAAATCCTCAACAAAATACTAGCAAACAGAATCCAACAGCACATTAAACGGATCATACACCATGAACAAGTGGGGTTTATTCCAGGAATGCAAGGATTCTTCAATATACGCAAATCAATCAACGTGATACACCATATTAATAAATTGAAGGAGAAAAACCATATGATCATCTCAATAGATACAGAGAAAGCTTTTGACAAAATTCAACACCCATTTATGATAAAAACCCTGCAGAAAGTAGGCATAGAGGGAACTTGCCTCAACATAATAAAGGCCATATATGACAAACCCACAGCCAACATCGTCCTTAATGGTGAAAAACTGAAAGCATTTCCACTAAGATCAGGAACAAGACAAGGTTGCCCACTCTTATTCAACATAGTTTTGGAAGTTTTAGCCACAGCGATCAGAGAAGAAAAGGAAATAAAAGGAAACCAAATCGGAAAAGAAGAAGTAAAGCTGTCACTCTTTGCAGATGACATGATACTATACATAGAGAATCCTAAAGATGCTACCAGAAAACTACTAGAGCTAATCAATGAATTTGGTAAAGTAGCAGGATACAAAATTAATGCACAGAAATCTCTGGCATTCCTATACACTAAGGATGAAAAATCTGAAAGTGAAATCAAGAAAACACTCCCATTTACCATTGCAACAAAAAGAATAAAATATCTAGGAATAAACCTACCTAAGGAGACAAAAGACCTGTATGCAGAAAATTATAAGACACTGATGAAAGAAATTAAAGATGATACAAATAGATGGAGAGATATACCATGTTCTTGGATTGGAAGAATCAACATTGTGAAAATGACTCTACTACCCAAAGCAATCTACAGATTCAATGCAGTCCCTATCAAACTACCACTGGCATTTTTCCCAGAACTAGAACAAAAAATTTCACAATTTGTATGGAAACACAAAAGACCCCGAATAGCCAAAGCAATCTTGAGAACAAAAAACGGAGCTGGAGGAATCAGGCTTCCTGACTTCAGACTATACTACAAAGCTACAGTAATCAAGACAGTATGGTACTGGCACAAAAACAGAAATATAGATCAATGGAACAGGATAGAAAGCCCAGAGATAAACCCACACACATATGGTCACCTTATCTTTGATAAAGGAGGCAGGAATGTACAGTGGAGAAAGGACAGCATCTTCAATAAGTGGTGCTGGGAAAACTGGACAGCTACATGTAAAAGTATGAGATTAGATCACTCCCTAACACCATACACAAAAATAAGCTCAAAATGGATTAAAGACCTAAATGGAAGGCCAGAAACTATCAAACTCTTAGAGGAAAACATAGGCAGGACACTCTATGACATAAATCACAGCAAGGTCCTTTTTGACCCACCTCCTAGAGAAATGGAAATAAAAACAAAAATAAACAAATGGGACCTAATGAAACTTAAAAGCTTTTGCGCAGCAAAGGAAACCATAAACAAGACCAAAAGACAACCCTCAGAATGGGAGAAAATATTTGCAAATGAAGCAACTGACAAAGGATTAGTCTCCAAACTTTATAAGCAGCTCATGCAGCTTAATAACAAAAAAACAAACAACCCAATCCAAAAATGGGCAGAAGACCTAAATAGACATTTCTCCAAAGAAGATATACAGATTGACAACAAACACATGAAAGGATGCTCAACATCACTAATCATTAGAGAAATGCAAATCAGAACTACAATGAGATATCATCTCACACCCGTCAGAATGGCCATCATCAAAAAATCTAGAAACAATAAATGCTGGAGAGGGTGTGGAGAAAAGGGAACCCTCTTACACTGTTGGTGGGAATGTAAATTGATACAGCCACTGTGGAGAACAGTATGGAGGTTCCTTAAAAAACTACAAATAGAACTACCATATGACCCAGCAATCCCACTACTGGGCATATACCCTGAGAAAACCATAATTCAAAAAGAGTCATGTACCAAAATGTTCATTGCAGCTCTATTTACAATAGCCCAGAGATGGAAACAACCTAAATGTCCATCATTGGATGAATGGATAAAGAAGATGTGGCACATATATACAACGGAATATTACTCAGCCATAAAAAGAAACGAAATTGAGCTATTTGTAATGAGGTGGATAGACCTAGAGTCTGTCATACAGAGTGAAGTAAGTCAGAAAGAAAGAGACAAATACCGTATGCTAACACATGTATATGGAATTTAAGAAAAAAAATGTCATGAAAAACCTAGGGGTGAAACAGGAATAAAGACACAGACTTGTTAGAGAATGGACTTGAGGCTATGGGGAGGGGGAAGGGTAAACTGTGACAAAGCGAGAGAGAGGCATGGACATATATACACTACCAAACGTAAGGTAGATAGCTAGTGGGAAGCAGCCGCATAGCACAGGGAGATCAGCTCGGTGCTTTGTGACCGTCTGGAGGGGTGGGATAGGGAGGGTGGGAGGGAGGGAGACGCAAGCGGGAAGAGATATGGGAACATATGTATATGTATAACTGATTCATTTTGTTGTGAAGCTGAAAGTAACATACCATTGTAAAGCAATTATACTCCAATAAAGATGTTAAAATGAAAAAAAAATAAAATAAAATAAAAAATTATTTGAATGACTATTCTTTCAATTCTCCCAAGATGGAACACGCCTAGATGCATACAAGATAAGTTAATTTATTACGTAAAATGGATACCTTAGGACATTAAGGCTAATTGTCTCTAGGAACCCCAGTTGAGAAGTGGTGATCCAGCCAAGCCATTAATTACTACTAATGAGTCAGAATAGATCTGTAGTTCTACCCATGTTCTTTCCAGGCAAAGCAGACAACCAAACCAACTATTTCCCTCATGCCTACGCCCGATTGGGGCTATAATGCTACTGAGCCCACTTCAGATGGTGCCAGCACATCATGTGGAACCATGTGTGTTCTAGACTTGAATTTTTTCTTCCTTAATCAATTGGTCATAGGTATGGCTCAAGGGACAGTTAGCAATGCATCAAGAGTAAGAGCGGGCTTCCCTGGTGGCGCAGTGGTTGGGAGTCCGCCTGCTGATACAGGGGATACAGGTTCGTGCCCCGGTCCGGGAAGATCCCACATGCCGCAGAGCGGCTGGGCCCGTGAGCCATGGCCGCTGAGCCCGCGCGTCCGGAGCACAGAGGCCGCAACAGTGAGAGGGCCGCGTACCGCAAAAAAAAAAAAAAAAAAAGAGTAAGAGCAACAAAGCACAGGGAACAGGTAAGTACTCTTTCAACTTGCTTGTGTCTTCAAGACCACTAGCATCCAGTCACATATATACGACTTCCACTCATGTATAGTGGGCTGTTTTTCATGCCCATCATTATATTTTTAGTAGATCAGATAACTTCAGTTTATTTGGGGCAGCTAAGATCATACGGTCACTTGGCATCCCATGGTTAAATATTCAGTCTCTATTAGGGCTTACATCAAGCCAGGAGCAATTTCTCAAAAGGAGAATACTTATTTGTCATTTAATTGAATTCAGCTTCAGCTTACTACCTGATCCGTACTGGTCACAGGCCTAAGATTATCCTTACTATAAGAGTATTTAAAGCCACAGGACTTAATTTGGTCACCTAACAAGAGAGTGCAAAAGAGGGCCCAGGATCAAACAATAAAGCACCTGAATACTTAGGGATCACTTAGAGGAGAGCCAATAAAGGGTTGACAAGGTTAGTGAGGAAGGAAATAACAAGAGCCTGGGGTGTTTTTGAAGGAATGGTGTTCTGGTAAATGTTTAATAATCAGCTCTCAAGGAAAAAGAAGTCCAATTTGAGGCATTTGCTGGTTTCCATGGTGTAAATACTCCTACCGTGGCCAATTTCAAGCTACAATGTGGCATCACTGAACTTGAAGTTGGGAGATCAGGATCAGCTCTGTAAGCTAGACGAGCCAGCCCCAGCACACCATAGACAGGACAGTGTTTTCAGTAGGAGAGTGGGGTCAGTTCCATTGAAGGCTGTTGATGGGTCAAATAAGGTAAACATAGGAGGGTCCTCTGGCTTTGCGAGAGGTAAGTCATTGGTGACCTCAATAATGGAAGTGTTAGTGAAGTTGTAAGGACAGAAGTCAGATTGGAGAGGTTTGAGGAATGAATGGGACATGAAAAAGGGCTGGAGTTAGTGAAGACATATGTGTGGAGAAGTCTGGCTGTGAAGGAGACCAGAGAAACAGAGCAGTGGCTGGAAAGAGTGGTCAAAAGAAATTTTAGGATGGACTTACTAATATAGTGTGCATGCTGGTGGGCATGACACAGTACAAAGTGTTGATGAGGCAGAAGACAGGAAGGCCAAAAGAGTGAAGGCTTTAAGGGGATAGAATTCTGAGCACAAGTTGATGAACACATCTTTGATAGGGAGAAGGCCACGTTTTTCATTTTCATGAGTGGAGGCAAGGAAGAGGAGTACAGATGCAAGTTGGTTTGTAGATGTGGTTCCCTCTGATGATTCTCTCTTTTCAGTAAAGAATTATGTAGTTATTAGTTGGGGATAGCATGAAGGTTTTGAGAACAGGTACATAATAATCTCCTGGTATGGGAAAGCAAACTGACCAAGGGAACATTAAAAATACTAGATAGATAAATTTGTTGAAATCCCTAAGGTGCAGATGACTCTCTCATGTTCTCTTCATTGCCATATGTTTACACATTTTAAGCCTTTGCCATTGTTTCATTGGAGTGATGGGAGAAGGAAATGATAAAAACCTATGGTTATTCCCACATCTTTAACTCAAAGTCGATTTACCTCTTAAAGACTTTCCTGCTTCTTCTTTGCTTATTGGTTTGCTAAGAGCTATTAGGTTCTTCTTAAGTCAGTTGTGAAATTTGTATTTTGCTAGAATACACATTTTCTGTAGAATTTCAAATGTATTGTCACTGGGTTCCGTAGCACATTTTCTCATAATTAATTCGGCTCTTCCTCGTGTCAGGTTATATGTAAAGTTGTGGGGATATGTATGTGTGCTCTGTATTCTTCCTTAATTAAGCTTGGGTTTTTCCTTGTAATTCCTATGTTTGGGGATTTACTTTTTTTATTTTTTATTTTTTTTGTGCGGTACGCGGGCCTCTCACTGTTGTGGCCTGTCCCGTTGCGGAGCACAGGCTCCGGACGCGCAGGCTCAGCGGGCATGGCTCACGGGCCCAGCCGCTGCGCGGCATGTGGGATCTTCCCGGACCGGGGCACGAACCTGCGTCCCCTGCATCGGCAGGCGGACTCTCAACCACTGCGCCACCAGGGAAGCCCTTGGATTTATTTTATTATTTTCTGATTTATTAATTACTGTTTTATCTTTGACTATTCCTACTCCACACATTCTTGAATTGCTTTGCTGGGTTTTTCTTTCCTTTGTCATTTCTGAGGCTGAATACTTTATTTCTGTTTTCACTTTGGTAATTATAAACTTAAAGTTATACATTATTCTCTGTGTACCCCTTTAGCTATGTACCATATATGTTTATATGGAAATAACATTTTTATTAATTTCTAGAGTTTTAGATAATGTATATTTTATTTCCTCATTGATTCAGAGATTTAGAAGATGGTTTATTAATTCCAAAGTAGTTAAGGCTTTTTTTTTTTTTTTAATTAGAAAGTGTCGCTCAACTTCTTGAATTTGGTTTGTCATTTAACTTTTTCTCTGGTTGGAAAACGTGCCCTATAAAAATCTCTATTTTGAAGAATTTGTTCAGGTTTTTGTTTTTTTTTTGGTAGCCAGGTTAATGACTGATATTTATAAATGTCTCACAGATGACATAGGTGATTAAATGGACTCTTTGGAGAGTACAAAATTCTATCTATCTATGTATTTGAGCTCACTGATTATATTATTAAAATCCCGTATAAACTTACACATTATTTGACTACGTCGTCTGCCTGATTGAAACTGAGAAGCATATTCAAATAATGTATTACTAAGAAAAATAATGTATTTAGTGTCCATTTGAAGTCTATAGTTAATTTAAGAAAAATTAGCCACTCAGGGACAGATAAAGAGAAGGCCACAGTCTGGCTCAACTATGACTAGGGTTTTGCTGGGTGAGTACGACAAAGCAGGAGGGGGAAAGGGAGTTGAAGTTGTTGCAAGGGAGTGACTATAATCTGGGCCCCATGAAATCCAATCTGGATAAGGAGGGAAACAAAGACAGAAGCAAGAGGATGGGCAGTGAAAAGTGATGGGTTCATTGGACTGGAGGTAGAGTAAGCAAACTAGAAGGATGGAAGTGAAGCTTTCACTGGGGAAGACTCCCTGTAACTCACTAGTAACTTGGAGGAGGTCCAAGATGCAATGATTATGATAGGATGACTAGAGTCAGGAGGTTAGAGAACTAACTCCAAGTAGATATTGCACTGGAATGTTGAAGCCACTAAGAATGAATGAGTGAATGTTCATAAAACAATTCTGGAAAGAAATTCACCAAAAATTAACTGTTAAGATTATAAGTGATTCTTATTTTCTTCTTTGTATTGTTCTACATTTTCTAAATTTCTAAAATGTAGTAATGCAGGTAGTACTCTTAAAATCAGACAAAGGTTATTTTTTAAAGTCAACTTAGTTTTTTCAAAAATTCAAAGCTTGGGCTTCCCTGGTGGCACAGTGGTTAAGAATCTGCCTGCCAATGCAGGGGACATGAGTTCGAGCCCTGATCTGGGAAGATCCCACATGCCGCGGAGCAACTAAGCCCAGGCGCCACAACTGCTGAGCCTGCGCTCTAGAGCCTGAGAACCACAACTACTGAGCCCGCATGCCTAGAGCCCGTGCTCCGCAATAAGAGAAGTCACTGCAATGAGAAGCCCGTGCACCGCAACGAAGAGTAGCCCCCCACTTGCCACAACTAGCGAAAGCCCGCGCACAGCAACAAAGACCCAATGCAGCCAAAAGATGAATAAGTAAATATTAAAAATAAAACTCAGGGCTTCCCTGGTGGCGCAGTGGTTGAGAGTCCACCTGCCGATGCAGGAGACGCGGGTTCGTGCCCCGGTCCAGGAAGATCCCACATGCCGCAGAGCGGCTAGGCCCGTGAGCCATGGCCACTGAGCCTGCGCATCTGGAGCCTGTGCTCCGCAACGGGAGAGGCCACAACAGTGAGAGGCCCACGTGCCGCAAAAACTAAATAAATTAAATAAAATAAAATTCAAAGCTTGATTTGATGCTTCCCTCTGTAATCATACTATAATGTTACTGTGTATTTATTGTATAGTTTTGCTGCCCTAGAGTAAAACTAAATAACACAGAAAAAAGAAACATTCTTTTGTCTTTATACCCAGAATAGATACTTATAACTTTGTTGTCTTTTTTTTTTTTTTGCGGTACGCGGGCCTCTCACTGTTGTGGCCTGTCCCGTTGCGGAGCACAGGCTCCGGACGCGCAGGCTCAGCGGCCATGGCTCACGGGCCCAGCCGCTCCGTGGCATGTGGGATCTTCCCGGACCAGGGCACGAACCCGCATCTCCTGCATCGGCAGGCGGACTCTCAACCACTGCGCCACAGGGAAGCCCCTCTTTTACATTTTAACACTAGAAGGTATAAAATACTAAACAGATAAAATTATTTCAGCTGCTCCTCATTTTGCATGAAATATTCAAAGAAAAGTTTACTAAAAGAGACATCCTGGAGCTACTAATTGTAATCATCTTGAAGGAAAATGCTCTGCACAATCTCAGAAATCTTTCCATATTTACTAATGATGAAGGTATTTAAATGGCCAGGGACTTCCCTGGTGGTTCAGTAGTAAAGAATCCCCTTCCAATGCAGGGACGAGGGTTCGATCCCTCGTTGGGGAAATAAGATCCTACATGCTGCAGGGCAACTAAGCTCACGAGCCTCAACTAGAGCCCGGGTGCCACAAACTGCAGAGCCCACACGCTTTGGAACCCGTGCACCACAACTAGAGAGAAGGCCGAGCACTACAACGAAGAGCCCACGCACCTCAACGAAGATCCCGTGTGCCGCAGCTAAGACCTGATTCAGCCAAAAGTAAACTAAATAAATAATAAACAAATCTTTTAAAATAAATAATTAAATGACCATTGGCACAAAGGAAAAAATGAATCAAATTGAAATTTATGATTTTGTATCTGTGGTTTTTGCATTATAATATCCTATTGACTTCATAATATTAACTGCAATTGTAATAAATTTTTGGCTTTTTACATGTTTTATTATCTGTCTTCAGCACTTAACTAAAGATCCAGAAGGTGAAAGAACACACCTTTCTTGTTCATTAGAACAACACATCTGCCTTGTTCATATTGATTCCTATTGCCTAGCATAGTGCCCAGACCATAACAGATGCTCAATAAGTATTGTTGAATGAATGGATGATAATAGCATTACCCGGTCTAAGTAGAAGATTTTTTTTTAAATACTTATCCTTACTATGTGTACCTATATGGTGTTTTACATTTTATCTATTTCATTTTTTTTATTATTTATTATTTATTTATTTTTGCGGTACGCGGGCCTCTCACTGTTGGGGCCTCTCACTGTTGTGGCCTCTCCCGTTGCGGAGCACTGGCTCCGGACGCGCAGGCTCAGCGGCCATGGCTCACGGGCCCAGCCGCTCCGCGGCATGTGGGATCTTCGCGAACCGGGGCACGAACCCGCATCCCCTGCATCGGCAGGCGGACTCTCAACCACTGCGACACCAGTGAAGCCCCTTAGTTTTTAATTAATGGAAATAAACTTGAACTACTTTAAGCAAACATGCACACAAACAAAACATCATCAACGACAAAACAAAACAAAACAAAAAGACAGGGCTTCACTGGTGGCGCAGTGGTTGAGAGCCCGCCTGCCGATGCAGGGGACACAGGTTCGTGCCCCGGTCCGGGAAGATTCCACATGCAGCGGAGCCTATGCTCCGCAACGGGAGAGGCCACAACAGTGAGAGGCCTGCGTACCGCAAAAAAAACCAAAACAAACAAACAAAAAACATTTATTCTAAGGATTCTGGGGGTATCTAAGGGAACCCACAGACAGGAGTGCAGTCCTGCTTTAAGAAGAGTTGAGAATAGGAACCGGGAAACGCACAAGAATCCCATATGTTATTCTTTTTGTCCTCTTCTGCTTTCTAGCACATCTGCTTCATCCTTCTGTCCTTCTACACAGACTAGCTTTCTCAGCTCCTGAATTGACATGGTAATTCATGGCTTTCCTACAGCTTCTGAGTTCACTGCAAGTCCAGCCACAAGCAGGGACTCATTGTCTCTGTTTCAAGTGCAAAATCTTGGGAGAATCTGTTTGGCCTACCTTGGATCAGGCCTCCATCCTTTGCCTAGTCAATATAATGTAACCAGGCTTCCAGCCTTCGCTGGGTGGGGTTTAACCTTTCTCCCAAAGGAGGCGGTTCCCAAAGGCAGAGGGGGAGGTATCTATAACTACTTTAAGAACTAATCTACCCAGTAACTTATAACTAATGTCTTGTGATCTTGTTTTGAGAATAAAGAGATGTAAACTGTTGAAAATATTGATTTATATCAACATAGGGTAAAACATTTATCACTAATTAAATACACAGATAATGTCTAGTACCATTCGGTCAACAAATATTTATTGCCTACTGTGTGGCAGGCACTATGGTAGGTACTCTCAAGCTAGCAGTGAACAAAACATAAAATCTCCTCCCCCATGAAACTTACATTTTACTTTAAGTTAATGCACAGCTGTCTGCGCCAAGGCAAGGGCTAAGATAATTTAATTAAATAATTAAATGATTTCTTCAGCTTTTTTTTTTTTCCAGAACAGAATTATTGAGTTATAGTTTTAGGAAGAAAAGAAAAATCTGCAGATCAGGGATTCATAGACTATTAGATTAGACTATTATTTAGACTACTTATTTGCCTGCCAAATAAAATTTTTAGATAAAATAAATGATTTGGGAGGACTCATACCTTTCACTACTTTTTAGTTTGCCAAATAAGTGTATAAAAACAAACAAACAGGGCTTCCCTGGTGGCGCAGTGGTTGAGAGTCCGCCTGCCGATGCAGGGGACGCAGGTTCGTGGCCCGGTCCGGGAAAATCCCACATGCCGCGGAGCGGCTGGGCCCGTGAGCCATGGCTGCTGAGCCTGCGCGTCCGGAGCCTGTGCTCCTCAATGGGAGAGGCCACAACAGTGAGAGGCCCGCATACAGGAAAAAAAAAAAAAACACACTACCATATACTATCATCATTATTTCATATAAGGAAAGAGATTTCAGTATCTTAACATGGAAAGAGAAAGACAATCTCTGAATAAAGGACCATTTTTTCCCAAGAGAGGACATCTGGCTACTCTACATGAACAGACTGTTCTTACTCTTCTCATCTGGCAGCTGCCTAGGGAAAACTTCACAGGTTCATAGACCTGCATTTGGTAACTATCGTTCCAGGCTATAGAGTCTGAGTCAGCAAACAAAACAAAAGTGGTTTGCCTTTTTTGTCTGAATTTATGGGCCAGTTAATCCATGTATAGTCACAATTTGGTGGAAAAAAAAAAAAAACAACTAATCAGAATTATTGCTTGGAAAGATAACTTTAAAAAAGCACTGAACTAACTGATTGATTCAAACAAAATGATGGATGTAAGAGTTCTTAGGAAGCAGTCTTTGTCTTCCCAGATACTAAAATCATTCCAACATTAAATAGTGATGACACACTTGGGACTTCCCTAGAGGTCCAGTGGTTAAGACTCTGAGCTTCCACCGCAGGAGGCTCGGATTCAACCCCTGGTGCAGGAACTAAGATCTCACGTGCCATGCAGCATGGCCAAAAAAAAAAAAAAATAGTGATGACATACTGTATTCAATAAACGAATTAGTCAGTTTAATACTCAAAGCACAGAGCATTTTATAAAATAATTAGTTTCATATAATATACTGGATGACAGGCAATTAAAGCAGCTACTCAGTTTCAGGAATTTAATTTCCACAGGGTCTATAACCTCTAGAAGGACCTCTGGCTTGCTTTGGCAGCAAGATAACTTCTAAGAGTTTAACTTTGCCCTTCAATTATCTGAATAGGTAGATTGTCAAAGTTATAAATACATGTTGTCTTTTCATTTGTTAGCTTGCTTTAAAACGACCAGTGGTCTCCTCTCTACCCATATTCAATCACCACTTGTACAGTGGAAGATCTTTTTGAGGTTTTAAGCCAAAATATTAACATAGTCCTTAAGTCCTCCGGACCTTGTCTTTGTTACCTCTACCCTAATCAAGTTACTGCAAATCTGTCTCTTGGCTCTGGAGCTGGTGTCTAGAGGCTGACCAGGCACAATTTGAATCTTTTGTGATAGGAATTGGAGTTCAATTTCACCAATGAAACACTGTTGGAATCAGAACTTAAATCAATGCTGAATAGCCAGAATATAAGAACTTAGAGTAATTTGAGTAGAATGGAAGCTAGATGTTATTAACGTTCCCTATTAACTGGAAGAAAATGTTACAGAGGACGCTCTCAGCCTAGATCATCTTGCCAGTTTCCAAAAGTGAGTGATGGGCGGGCAGATCTCAAATCCAATCAAAGAAAACCAGAAGATATGTATGATATAGAAATTCTTGAGCTTGGGATATTTTTCAACTTGGAACTTAAATCTCAAGTGAAATTTTGACAGGATGGTGTAGGCAAGTAGGCACTTTGGTAGGAGTACAGACTGGCACAGCTGCTATAAAGAACTTCGAATTAGCCAAATTACAAACGCACATCTTTGGATTTAGCAATTCCACTACTAGTTCATCCTACTAGTGACCATTTTTCGAAGCTTTTCATTGCAGCATTGATTATTACAGCAAGACTGGAAATAACAGTAATACCAATTTTTTAATGGGACTGGTTAAATAGATTATGGTACAGTCTAACCATGGATCACTATGCAGGTGGGTATTAGAAGAGACGTTTTATGAACAGATATGAACTGATCTCCAATTTATGTTAGACTAAAAATGCACTGTTTGCACATTGTGTAAAAAGGCTAATTCATAAAATATACATCTTTTCTTTTATGTTCATAGAATATCTCTGGAGGGTCATAAGAAACTTTTAACATTGCTGGTGAACTGGAAGGCTTCTAGAGATGGGTGGGCTTTTTTCACTATATGAATGAATGCCCCTTGTTACCTTTTGAATTTTGAGACAAGAAAATTCGCATATATGCACATAGGTGAAGGACAAGGCCCTACATTTGGTGGCACAATGAGAAAGCAGGTGAGTTCCACTTCAAAGTCAAATACCCGGTTCCGCCCTTGGCAGTTAAGATTGTTACTGTGTGACACAAGTCTGAAATGTGTCACAACCATCTCCAACCCTCAAGTCGATTTTTCCTTCCGTTTGTTTCTGAAATCAGCCAGGTTTCGGAACTGCTAGCAAACCTGGCATTCTTTCGAAAACACCAAAAACACTTTTGCTTTCGTTGTAACAGAGGGAAGGTGGCTAAAATATCAGGCCAAGGAACATTTTATCCTAAATGAGATTCAGTGTTTTTGAAAGTGCTCGATAGCCATAAAGCTGTAGAAATACGAAGTGCTACTCAGTAGAGTTAGTTATAATTATCATACCACACCTCAATGCAGTCTCGAGAGTAACATCCCACCCTCTGGATTGCACTTTCCCTCGCCAAACCTGGCTTCCTCTTCTGGCTCCGCCACTCCTCCCTCCCCTCCTCCCTCCCCTCCTCCCTCCCCTCCTCCCTCCCCTCCTCCCCCTCCTCCTCCTTCTCTATTTGCCCCTCCCTGCGCTTGGCGGGACGTTTCCTCGCGTGACTACGTAAGTGCAGAAGGCGCACTGCAGCTCCCTGGGCTGAGGGACAGCAGGGTTTACTCTGTCCTCTAATCTCTATGATCCTCTTTGTGACCCGTCGGATAGCACCGACGTCTCAGAGTTCCATGCCGATAATCCTCCACGCCGACAGAGGACAGTGCAAAAAGCTGATGTTCTCGCGAGAGGCGCGGAGTTCTCCCCAAGTACTGAGAGCGGGAGCGCAAGCGCGCTCAGGGGTGCACTGTCGCTGGAGGGAAGACGCGACTCGGCTGAAGCTTGGGGGGAGCGCGCGTGCGCCTTCGCGAGTTCTGCGCTGCCGGGGCCGCGGTGTGAGTGCCGGTGGGAGACAGACGTGCGGGCCGCGGGAATGTTCCGAAAGGCCCGGCGAGTGAACGTGCGTAAGCGGAATGACTCGGAGGAGGAGGAGCGAGAACGCGATGAGGAGCAGGAGCCGCCGCCGTTGCTGCCGCCGCCGGGCACCGGCGAAGAGCCGGGCCCCGGCGGCGGCGACAGGGCCCCCGGGGGGGAGTCGCTGCTGGGCCCGGGGCTGCCTCCGCCTTCCGCGCTGACCTCGGGCCCCGGGATTGAAGCCGGGGGCTGCTTCCCGGGAGGCGCGGAGCCCGGCAACGGGCTGAAGCCGCGCAAGAGGCCACGAGAGAACAAAGAGGTGCCCCGGGCCAGCCTGCTCAGCTTCCAGGATGAGGACGAAGGTAACCTTCGCGCTTCGACCTCCCAGATCCCGACACCCCTACCCCGCGCATCCACCTCGAGTCCCCGCATTCCCTGGGCTCCCAGCTTCAGCCCCCGGCAACGGAGCCTCTTCCCGCCCGACCCGCTGCACACTGTCCCCGCCTCCGGCCTTCTGCTCTGGCTGGGGACGTGTTCCCGCGCCGCCACCAGCCTTTTCTTAACTACCGCCTCCTTCTCATCGTCCTCCCGTGCATCTCCTATTCCTGGATCTCAGATCAGTCATTCTGAGTTTTTCAAGTGGAAATTCAGTGTTCCCTGTCCTGCTTCTTTTAACTGGCGGGTGTGTTTTAGGGAGAACTCGAGTCAGGTCCCCAGACTGCTCTTGGCACGTTCTCTGAGCCCTCTGTAGGTCACCGTGCCCACCCCTTTTGCCGTTCTCGTCCTGGTTAGACATCCTTGACCGGGAAGGCCGGGTGTGTAAGGAGTACTCGGTCTGGGAACAGACGCCCGGAGTTGAAGCTCTGGTTCTGAGCCACCTGGGGCCAGTCCCTTGCGATCGCGGAGCCTCAGTTTATCCATAAAAGTAAACAGGGGTACAGATGTGCGGCCTTCCTCGCATTGACATTTGGACAATGAAGAGAGAGAGTGTAATGGTATTTCAGGGCAGTTTATCCAGTCTGGTGTGAGGGGCCAGGCTACAGTGGATTTAGATTTCTGATCGTAAATGAGCCTTAAATCTTAAACCGTTTTACCTCCCGAATTGTTGAGTATGTGTTTATATAACCCAAGTAAGTCCATGTTATGAAGCATCTCGATGCGGGATGCTTTCTTGTTTCCAGTAATAGGCAGTTTCTCTTTGGCTTTCCTGTTGTTTTTTATCTTAAGTTTGAGAGGAGTACAGCCACATTTTTGTTTTTAATGATACAGGGACAACTTGGCAAAGTGTTTGCGTTTGACTTTTAAAGTTTTCAAATCAAGGATGATGGATACGTCATCAAAACTTATTTTTGAGACGTGATTAGCTCTCAGCTTAGTCTTGAAATAACAGTATGTCAGTTTGTGATGAATGTAGAGTTACTCGGATTTGACAGCTCTGTAAACTAGCACCTTTTGATTTTGGATGTTTTGTTTCGGATACCTTAATAATATGATAATCAGGTGCTTTTTCAATGACTTTTTCTTCCTCCTGCAATAGATGATTCAAGGAAGACAGTAGGACACAGGAACATTTTTTGCAGTTACATGCGTTTTGCCTTTTAAAAAGTCTCAAATTGGCATTATTCCAGATTAACTTATGAAGTTGACTCAGTTTTTGAGAACCTATTACAGATTTGAAATAATTTCAAGTTATGTAATGATTTGGCGTGTATGAGCATATATTTGGAAGAATTTGAAAGTTAGAATGGAAAACACTGTCTGAAAATGGTTACTACAGACTTCGTTTAATTTCTTTTTCTAAGAAAGTGAAGAAGTTTTCAAAGTGAAGAAATCAAGTTATAGCAAAAAGATAGTAAAATTGCTTAAGAAAGAATATAAAGAAGATCTTGAAAAATCGAAGATTAAGACAGAAATCAACTCATCAGCTGACAGTAAGTACCAAACGAATATGATTCTTTTGAAATGACAAAATGAAACTGTTTCTCACAGGGTTTGGATGGATTTGGTAATATATATAGTGAACTTGTTCAGTTGACTTTGTCGTTGTCAAGGGTACAAATTGAGTAACGATACAGTTCTTTTGTTTAATTATAACACAGTATATATAGTGAACTTGTTCAGTTGACTTTGTCGTTGTCAGGGGTACAATCTGAGTAATGATACAGTTCTTCTGTTTAATTATAACACAATTGCATTGTAAATGCATTTTTTAAAAAGACAGAACCACAGGAATGTTTCTGCTGCAATGACTAAATTGTCTCCCAATTTTCCTACTAGTGTTCCAACTGCTGTTGAACAGAGAAGGGAGGTTTCGCACTTAAACCTGAGATACAGGTTTATTCCTATTTGAAGGAGTACTGTGCAAATTCCCGTACTTGTATTTTGTAGAGACAAGCTTTCGATTCCTTTGGTGTTATTTACACAGTTGGCTTAATTCTTAGAGAACTTTTAGGAATGCCCTAAGTCTAATGTTGATAATACTCCCATTCAGCAACCTTATCAGCTACACAGATGAAGACTCCTCAGTGTGTGGCCCCTGCCTGCGTTGTACAGACATCTCTCATGTTCTCTCACAATCTAAGTTAAAATTTTTAAGCAGTTATTTGTCCTTAGGAAAGTGGTTCCATTATAATATGCTAATATGACTGCAAGTGCTTTAGGGAAATATTTTTATTTTATGGAATTAAAGATAGAATTATTATTTCCCAGTTCTCCACTATATGCTTAATGTGGAAAAGTATGTCCTTATATCTCAAATTTGCAATCTTATTTTGGAGACAGCATCACTTAAATGTATAACTGGACCCAGTATTTGGCAAAGTGTCCGGTGAAGGTTAACTACATTTTTTTTTAGAGGTGGGTGAAGGAATGCTTCCTAGATAAAGTGGAATTTGAAGCTGGCTTTTTGATAATTTAAATACCAAAGGCTAGGGGAGCTATGGGGATATTAAAGATTAATGTGACCTAGGCTGTTTTGGAAAAGAGCAAGTATGCCTGACAGGCCAAAGTAGACGATTTGTGGAGGAAGCGGAGGTTTAGGGTGAAAGGTACGTTGCTAACAGAATGTGAAGGATGTTTACAATCTAGTAAGGGATTTAGGGTTGCTGTTTCAGTGGGCTGCAAGATGCCGACATGATGAATGCCTTTTGAAATCTTAACCTGGTGTTAGCATGCAGCATGGATTGGCACAGGGAGAGATTGGAGGCCTAAAGCAGTTTAAAAGCAAGGGCCAGCTTTAATCCATTAGTAGTGGGTTTAAAAAGGTCTCAGTTGAGCAAGACGGAGGCTTTTCCTGACTCAGTGGGAAATTGTGGATGAGTTTAAAATGTTTGCTGTGGGTGTGGGAAAAGAAATAGTAAAAGATGATATGAGAAGTATTGCAAGGGAAGAATTGGTAGACCTAATGTATGAGTCAGCTGTTGGATTTAAAAGAAATAGTCAGATTTGAGCTTTTGTGCCAGGTGACTGAGATAATAATTATGTATGATATACAGAAATAGGGAATGCAGGTGGGAGGAGGAGGGTTTTTAGGGGAACTGATTATTTTTGACTCTAGGAAGCTGCTTCATTTTTTCCAGATCTCTTGAGAACCAACTGTGTACGATGAAATCGAACAAGGAAGGTCAGGAAAAGTGAGAGCTGAGAAAGGACCATTTACTGTTGGGTTAAGAAATTGAAGCAAGCACAAGGTTTTTGAAGCCACCTTCTGTGACCTCTTCTATCCTCTACTTTCATATAACAGATTTCCTACTCACCCAATAACTCAATTAATGTCCTCCCCAAAGGTGGAGCCTCTGTGTTATATAGATCGTCATCCCTGAAGTGATGGCGCTCTGTAGCTCTTCTCATTCATCAAATCACAATCCCAGGCTTTTCCTACCCCAGCCCTCCTTAGACAGGCAGAGGTGCATTAACTTGAAAACAAGGGTAGTATCAGTCTACTTTTGTGATATTCCTAAAATAATGAGTTTACCTTTAAACTTGAATTTGAGTGGAAATGGCCAGTGAAGAGTTGGAGATGTAGATTTAGATATGGTGCTCATTGAGGTGATAATTAAAACCAGAGTAAATGGAGTTGATGAGGGAGTAGCATAAAGGAAAAATTCCTGAGGACCAAAGACTTCTACCTGTAATAAGCATATACATAGAGAAGAGGGTTTACTGAAGAGATAAAAAGAATCATAAAGTCCAAAGGAGAAAAGATAGGAAAGTTTCAAGATGATGATTGTCAGTTGTGTGAAATAGTATCAGAAAGGTCAGGAAAAATAAGGGCTGAGGAAGGGCTATTGGCAGGGTTGCTGTGTTTTTTTCCGGAGGCGGGCATCTGGCAAAAGAGGCTAGTTTACTTGCCAAGCTCTGTGCCTGTTTGAAGGAAGGAACATCTTTTACTAAATTGCTCAGTGACACTGTATGAATTAGCTGTGGCTGCAGCCTTTGGGTTAGTTGGTGAGCTTGGAATGGGAGAAATCAAAGGCTGTTTGCCAGGGTTGAGGCATGCAAATTGGTGAGGAAGGGGTGGGTAGCAGGTCTGCGCTGCTGCTTTGGGAAGTTTGGCAGAGGGAGAAGGAAAGGACGGTAGAGAAACAATTGGGATCAAGTAGAAGTTCTTTTGCTAAAGAGAAGCCTGTGTGTCTTTGTAGACGGAAGAGAGGAGAGGGAGAGCCTGACCCCCACCTCCTTTCAGATTATGTTAAACTCTGAATCTGTCCAAATGAGTTCACTTCCATTTTCAAATTTGGAGCAATCATAATTTCAGTTTATATATTCTTAATAATATTATGACCAAGAATTTTATCGCATTAATTTTTCAGTGTAGTTTGTTGTTTAAAATCATGTAATCATCCAAATGATACATAGTTACACTACTATTAACTAGACTTCCATATATCAGTGTTTATTTCCTTGTGTTAAATGTATACTTATAAATAAAACAGCTGCAAACCTAAAAAAAAAATCATTCAAAGTAGAGAGAATATTTGTGACAGCAAGTTTCTTAAAGTAGTAGTCAAAGAAATTGAGGCACAAGAGGAGCCTAGAAAAGGTTAGTTAGCATCTCTTTTTATAAAGCTGTCTGGAAGGATAATATATGACCAAGTAACAAAAATTCACCTGTCAGCCATGTTTTGGACTTGTATTTGTTCAATCACAAGCAAATACTTATCAACTTACTGAAACACTGAATCTTTTGAAGTCTGCAGAAATCTTTATCTGGGCATATCTGATCTAGTGAACCTTCTTGTAGTTCTGTTTTGTCTATAAAAGCCATTGATGTAGTGTAGATTGAGAGCAGAAGGAAATGGGTAGTTCTTGACTACATCTATCTTTATACATCTGATTAAACTGAGTTTTAAAATCTCATAGCCTTAGAAGTCACTTCAGAGGGAGTCTGTGGCTAACGAGGTAGGATGGTAAATTTAAAAAACTAAAGAGCCTTAAAGCAGAATGACCTAAATCTTCTCAGTAAAGCTGGGGGGCGGGGGGAGTCATTATCCCCAGCACTCTTCTTTAGGGAAGTAGAATATGGTTTGAGAAGAATTAAGAACTTTTGAAGCAGTTTTGGGGAGGGAGGGGAGCATGCCAGGGAAACAACAGAAGTTTATCTTTCATATTTAGAATGAACTGTTGTTTTACTCTTCCATTATATTCATGGTGCCTCTTGTGTGCATTGCCAGGTTCAGTGCTTCAAGGTGAAAAACACTGATTTTCTGAGTTTTGCCTGGGAAGGGTGTAATAGGACTATTTAGTTATAAGTAAAGTAAACCATTTGGTGTGAAGTAAACCACTGTAACAGTCTTGAAACTGGCCTCGGGAATGGCCTGAGAACTAGAGAGCTCTCTCCTCTGTCCACGCGGCCAAGTACGGCTACTCCACAACTCCCTTCCTAGTTTGCATATGGTTTTTAGTGCCACCTAGTCTCTGACTTGTCTCTGTGTCCCAATTCCAGATTGCCAGAAAAATCAAGTTTAGTCACACATCCACTCTTAAACATTCAGTCATGGCAATGGGGTCAGGGGCTTACACAGTGTAAATGTGACTTTTGGGTCTCAACCCTTCAGATGATGGGTGACAAATGGCTGTGAACTAAAACGATACCCCATAAAGTGTTCATTACAGAAAGGTTTATCTGGTCTGTAATCTTTGTTCTTGATAGAAAGCTGCCTCAAGTGGGCTTAGAGTTTAACGAAATACTGACATGTAAAGTGAAATAATGCTTCCAAGAGGTTTGAACAGTTACCTATGAGAGTTTAGAGGGAGAAACAGTTAGTTTTGATAAACTAGTAAAATTTTGGTAAAATTAAAGGTAGCGAGCTTCCCTGGTGGTGCAGTGGTTGAGAGTCTGCCTGCCGATGCAGGGGACGCTGGTTCGTGCCCCGGTCCGGGAGGATCCCACGTGCCGCGGAGCGGCTGGGAGCCACGGCCACTGAGCCTGCGCGTCTGGAGCCTGTGCTCCAAAACGGGAGAGGCCACAACAGTGAGAGGCCCGCGTACCGCAAAAAAAAAAAAAAAAAAAAAAAAATTAAAGGTAGCTATTGGGCAGGCCTCATGCATCCCTGTGTCCCCTGTATTGTTGTTACCTCCCAATTGTGTTTATTGTGATTATTCATTTTCACACATCAGTGGTTTTAGTTTTTTATAAACCATTAAGATAGTTCAGGCTTTAATGAATTGAGCCCATAATTGCATTAGAAGTGACTCCTTAATTTATGGATCTTGTTTTAGATATATTTTATTACTTTTTTCAAAAATGTAGGCGAACCTCCTTTGGACAAAACAGGTCATGTTAAGGACACCAGTCAAGAAGATGGAGTTATCATCAGTGAACACGGGGAAGATGAAATGGATATGGAAAGCGAGAAGGAGGAAGAAAAGCCAAAGGCTGCCGGAGCCTTTTCAAATGCTTTATCTTCTTTGAATGTTCTCCGTCCAGGTGTGTACTTGCAAATTCTCCTTAGAACTGAAGTAAGCCCTCAAGAATGAGCTGTCTGTAAAGGTGGTCGTTAAGGAAGGAGTTAGCAAAGTGGTGTTTCTTATGACATCCCTCTTTGAAGCCAGGTTGTTTCATTTTGCAAATACAGAAAGTAAGAAAACGAGAAACTTCCCAACTTTCCAAGTTCATTGTCAGACAGGCCGTTTTATCATCAAAGCAAATGTAGGGCTTCAAGTAAATGGTACTAAAGTCCTTTTTTTATGTATTTCAGATTAAGATTTTAACTTTTTTAAGAACTGCTACCAAAAGCAATTGCTGCTAGTTTTATGTTCACACTTTTTTTTTCTTTAACTTTTTTATGGAAATAATTTGTAGATATATTCACTGGCTAATCAGCTTTTGAATAGATAAATGCTTAGTAGCCAAATTTAAATTATGAAGAGTAACCATTTAACTCATTATAAAATCTAAAAATACTTATTCTGTGGGAATTCCCTAGCGCTTTCACTGCTGTGGGCTGGGGTTCAATCCCTGGTCGGGGAACTAATATCCCACAGGCTGTGCAGGGTGGCCAAAAAATAATAATAAATTAAAAAAAAATAAAAATGCTTACTCTGGGTTTGTAAAGTTGTGAAAAGTTATGTATATAGTTCTAGTAGCATTCTAATTGGTACAGTCTTTATGGGAAGCAGTTGGACAATATGAATCAGTAGATTTCAGATGTTCTTAGTCTTTGACCCTGTAATTCCATAGCGAGAAATTTATCCAAGGAAATAATGTTCTTATTGCAACGTTATTTGCAATGAGCAACATTTAGAAAATGTCTAGCAGGAGAGGAATGGCTTAGTAAGTTAAGGTGCATTTACATGATGGGATATTACATAGCTGTTTAAATAACAATTTGAAGAGTAGCAAGGCATTAATTTTTACTGTAGGTGAAAATGTCAATTAATTTGATTATGTAGTAGATTATGCTTTATTGAGTGAATGTTGTAAACCACTAAAAATTATGTTTATGCAAAACAACATGGGAAAAAGCTTATGTTTTAATATGAAGAAAAAATTAGATACAGAATTATATATTCAGTGTGCTTACAGGTCAACTGAAAACAATTTGCAAGAGAAACATACTATAAATCTAATAGTGTTTTTTAGCGTGGAAGATTGTAGATACCTTTTTTGTTTTTATTTGTTTTCTGGTTTAGTAATAAATGTGATTTTATTGCTTTCGTTTACTTCTTAAAAATGAAAGAATATACCATTAAAATAAAACTGCTTTGGTGGATTTTCCCTTCCCCCCCTTCCAGTACATATCGCCATTATACATATTTTTTAGTTTCCCTAGCGACTTTTACTTTCATTTACACTAAACTAAAAATAAATCAGTTGTTTTGCAGGTGCAGTTTGGGAAGGGGGGGCGGGGATGCCAGCAGATAACATTAGAACATCACTGTGACAAGGTTGTCTTGATGAGATTCACTTATCTTTCATATTTTCAAGAAAATGGGAACTTTATTCCCTAATATTGCATAGTTTATAATCCTCACCATTTGTTTCCAGGAGAAATTCCAGATGCAGCTTTTATACACGCTGCAAGGAAAAAGCGTCAGATGGCCCGGGAATTGGGAGATTTCACTCCTCATGATAGTGAGCCTGGTAAAGGCCGCCTTGTTAGAGAAGATGAGAATGATGCCAGTGACGACGAAGATGATGATGAGAAACGCCGTATAGTCTTTTCTGTGAAAGAAAAATCACAAAGACAGAAAATTGCAGAGGAAATAGGTAACTTGATTTAATGGGACAGTAAGCCTGTTTCATTGCTATTAAATACAATTTGATACTACAATCAACTAAAAAGTACCTGTACTTATTTGACTATGTTTAATGTTAGAGAACTGTTCTTGCTTGGGTGTAAGTGTCTCATTGGAATTTTTTGAAAAGTGTAGCATGATTTTGGTAGCTAGTGTTTGTTGAGCACTGTGTGACCAGTATTGTGCTAAGCACGTAACATACATAAATACATGTAATTAGCTCTTCATTCTTAGGAGGCATTAGGTTTCCAGAGGTTAGGAAACCTATCTGAGGTTTTAATTGTTACATTGATACTGCCTTTTGCTTAAGGTATGCTGTGTGTTAAAACAAGCAAAAGCAGAAGTATCAAATGCGGGAGAGATCATAATAGACATTTTAACTTTAGTAAGATTGAGTTAATGCCAATAGTTTTGCTTGATTTTTGTGAAATATCAGGGTAGCATCTCTTCCCTCGCTGTTTTTTTGGAATTATTTACTTTGCTGCTTATGGCTGTAGGTATTGAGGGGAGTGATGATGATGCTTTAGTAACTGGAGAACAAGATGAAGAGCTCAGCCGATGGGAACAGGAGCAGATAAGAAAAGGAATTAATATCCCTCAGGTAAGAACCGAAGAATTAAACTTCAAAAATTAAAAAAAAGAAATTAACAAAATTTTTAGCTTATTTTGTTAAAGTAAAAACATATTGCACATGGAATTGATCCTTTGTCATTCATTCAAGTAACGTAATGAGGAAAATTATATAAAGTTATGTATCCAGTAAGCTGTTAGAAGAAGCTATATTATATTTTGCCTTTTACCATCCAAATGATGGAAGAATTTCTGGTTTCTTAGGTAACTGTTTCTCTAACTGGTCCTTCAGCCTGCAGCATCAGCATCATATGGAAGCTTGTTAGAAATGCAAATTCTCACCCTCCCGAGTGAGACCTAATGAATGAGAAGCCCTGGGGGTGGGGCCGGGCCATCTGTTTAACAAGTCCTCTGGGTGATTCTGTTGCTCCTAAAGTTTGGAAACCACTGTATAGATAAGGTGTTTCTTTCCTATAGAGCTCATTTTTTTCTGACTTTAAAAATTATTTTGTAGAAGATGGATTTCTCAGGAATGCAAAAATCTTATTGTAGATGAAAAATATCTTCCTCAATAGTTGTAACAATTTATTTTATAGAAGTAAGTAGTACAGTGGAAATACCACATAAAATTTTTTTTGTTGCTAGTGTTTTGACACAATTTAATGTCCCTAACTCTAAACTTCTTTGTTATTTTCCCGAAAGTTACTAGAAATGAATCCATCAATCGCATAGGATTAGAAATGAATCCAGCCCTACTTTTATCTGATTTTGAGGAGCTCTGCAATTACTTATTTTAGTTACATACTATTTGGAAAATGGGTATAGTTTTTATTGTTAGTGGGTTTTTTTGTTTGTTTGTTTAACACTAAAGGCATGGGATTTTTCTTTTCATAGTTTCAGCTACTAGTTTTAATATACATCCCATTTCTTTTCTAGGTTCAAGCAAGTCAGCCCACTGAAGTGAACATGTACTACCAGAACACTTACCAGACAATGCCTTACGGTTCATCCTATGGCATTCCTTATAGTTACACAGCCTACGGATCATCCGATGCCAAATCTCAAAAAACAGATAATACAGTCCCTTTCAAAACTCCCAGTAATGAGATGACTCCCGTTACTATTGATTTGGTAAAGAAACAGCTTAAAGACAGGTAGGGCAGATCAACTTCTTAAAGACCTGTCCTCTAGCTTTCCGTTCCCTCAGGCAACATGTAGTCTGGGGTAGCAGATGCAGAATATCGGCAAAGAAGATTCACTGGCCTGTCTTCAAAAGCTAAACAGAAGATGACTTCATACTTTGTTCTGCTACCTTCTTGGATTACTTCTGTGGAAGCCTCGAAAAGTTTTTAAAAATACCACTCCGTGATCTTGTTGAAGACAGTTCTGAATTTGCACCTCTTGGACTCTGAAAAAGTGTAGTCAAGATATGGGGGGAAAAACAAAACAGTGAGATTTTGGTTAGCCCACCAAATAACTTTATATGAAGTCTGTAAACTGCTGTTTCTTTGAGGAAAAGAGCAGTACAGATGAAAAGATCCACTCCAAGCATTTTTATATTCTAATAGTGGAACTAAATGCATTATTATAAATATTGCAAGAGTCCTGACAGCATAGACTTTCAGATGTAAATGTGTTATATTTATCCTTTTCTGTTCTTAAGGTTGGACTCCATGAAAGAACTGCACAAAACAAATCGACAGCAGCATGAGAAACATCTGCAAAGCCGAGTGGACTCCACCAGGGCTATTGAAAGATTAGAAGGGTCTTCTGGGGGTATTGGTGAACGGTATAAATTTTTGCAAGAAATGCGAGGGTATGTCCAAGACTTGCTTGAGTGTTTCAGTGAAAAGGTAAGAATGCAAAAATATTAATCTCTTTGAATAAGGCAAAATTAAGGAGGTCTAGATTTCTATATTTCTCAGAAAATATCCACTGAATTCAACTTTAGAAGTGATGAAAAGTCATGCTTCATTTTCTCCACTTCATTAACAACCTTCTATCTTGGGGTAATCTAGTGCCTTGTAGAAAACAAAAAAAGATAATTCAAAGCATATTTAAATAAGACTTTGGCAAATCCTGCCTTAATTTAATGGTAGATTATTATTGGCCTGTCCTGAATTATTAAAATATAAGGGACTCATGAAATTTTCTTTTTTATGGTTCAGATCTAAACTTGCCTTTAAACTGTTTCTACAAGTAATTCCAAATATGCCTAAAGTTGCAATATTTTATTAGCTTTTTTTTACCCTAGATAAAGTTGATTGCCATTACTGCTAATAGCTTTCATCTAAATAAGCCTGTGCTTTATCCATTTCAGAAACCATTCATTGGCCATAATTTCTGTTAAGGTCTCATTTCTTCCAAGTTCATTTTTTTTAGTATGACAGTCAGTTGGCACAATTATTTGCATCCTACTGTACCATTTGTTTGCATTTTTTGTTAGCTGCCCGCAGAATCCTCTTCTCAAACAGCCTTTTAATTGATTTTTCTTTAAGATAAATGTTATTGTTTGATGCATTGGTTTATAGGCATTTGTGGACTTCACAGCCTTTTCTTTAAAAAAAAAAGTAAAATCGTGGTGCTTTTGAATATCCTGTCTCTATAAACTTGCAAGTGATACAGGATTAGAAGGCACATTTTCTGTTATTCTTGGCCATATGAATTAGCATAGAATCGGTAAGCATACAGTATTTTAACTTTTTATTATCTCCGTTGATTACTTCAGTATCTTAAGGCCAAAGGCTGGCTAAAGAACAGTGCCAAACTGAGTCTTCCAAATGGATCTTAATGGTTCCAGCCAGTCTGGTCAGATCCACCAAGTCTTCTCTGAAGGATTCATGTTCTTGTCCTTATCACCTGATTTCTGGAGAAGCAGCTACATTCTAAGCTACGACATCCCTTGTGGCAGATCTGTGGCTTAGGGTGACAAATACAGGGGTGAGAAAGAAACATAGGTTTGACTGCAGAGGGGCTGGAGTCAAGAGGAGAAGTGGACATAAATGTCGGACCTGGCAGTTGTGTCCTTCCTACTAATAAAGCCCTTATGAGCCCAGGGGACATGGTGCCGGGAGCAGGTCTAATAACCTTTTGTGACTAGAGAAAGGATCTCTGTCTTAAACCATACTTTGTAAGTGAGATTTGTCCCCGTGGAGCTTTTTCTTGAAGTATCTGGGTCTTTGCTTTGGAACTTACTTGAGTAAACTTACACGCTTGTAATTGCAAACTGAAGTCTTAAAAAATATCGACAGTAATATGATCAACTAGATTGTACCATTCTTGAGTTAAAGAGATTAGTAGAATATCTAGTTCATATAGTTTTCAATTGCTTACTCTTTTAAAAACACTTAGTAGTGTACTTTATCTCTCCTTGATTACCCTGTTCCTAGGGAAGTATCCCTCAGACTGTGCTGATACGTTTTTACAGTCACTTAGATAAATGTTTATGGAGCAGATCTTAAACCGTATCTATTATATAGTGACTACAGTTTAATTAAAAGAGAAGTAGATAATTCCCTTTTAAAGATGAGTATTTCATTTTTGACAGTTTCATATGCATTTGATTTTATTGAGTGCTGCTGAGTTAATAATGTCATAAGTTGTCATTTTGGAAATACTGAGGAATAATTGGATAGATTTGAATATTCATTCCAGTTATACTATCAAAATATTGTTTCAGGGTAAGACCATCAAAATAGAAACATTCTTTTGTTTTTTTCTCTTTTGTTATAAAAGTTCAAGTGGTTTTGAACTTAGATTTTTAATTATTTTGCAGATTATTTTAACTTTACATTGTTTTGTTTTCCTGCCGTCATCTTCCTTCTGTGTTCTTTGTCTTAAATTTGGCCTTGAAATAATGATAGTCAATAACAATTTCCAGTTTGGAGTGGGTAAAGAAATTGTCATGGTGCGCTCTTGAGATAAATTAGTATTGTTAAGAAACATGAATGAGAGCCGAAAATGTGTTTTAGGGCTTTTATTCTCAGTAGAATTTTCTCTGGGCTTTGTTAAAAGGCATTTTAATTACCTAAACAGGAAAATCACGTTATCGGAATTTTAACTATAAATTGAGTAATTAAGGTTCTGTCTGATGCAACCTCAGGCGTGCAGCTCTTATAGTAGAGGAGTGTTAATGATCTCCAGGACTAAAGGAATGCATAGGTACATTTGTCTTTAGTCCTGCACAGTTTGAAAAAATGAGGGGGTAGGTAAGTGTAAGTCACAATAATATGACAGTAATTGCTTCAGAAATCGATTCCACTTAATTTTAGAGTCTGTGGGCTCAGCTCATATCACCAAGATAATCAGTGCAGATTTGGGGACATTGTTGCCCATGGTGTGGCATATTAAAAAATAAAATAACTCCATCAGTTTGACCTTTCTGTGAACATTGGCTGCTTTTGCAATGGGATCATGCAAGTGTATAAAATTGCTTTTATTACAGACATCTTTGTATTCCACCTGCCTTTTTTTATTTTCCATTTACAGTCTGTTCAGTTCAGGACGCTGCTATAACACTTGGTGCCAGTGTTCCCAAACTCTAATGTGTTTTTTCATTTGCACTAACCATCAGGAAACTAGAATTTCTGGTTTCCTCAGGTATGTGTAGTGGTTGTTAGCGTTTGTGAAAGTTTCATAGCATTTGGTTATAGCATAGGTATTTATAAAGAGAACGTTTTCTGGTTTTTCCTTTTAAGTTAGGTCTCATTCCGTAAGCTTTTTGTATTCCATATGAACCCAGTGAATGCTTAGCTGTGGCTATTAACCTGGAAAAATTTGTTGACTTTGTAAACTGACAATTTATGCAAAGAATTTTATTATTTTACTTACAAATATGGAGAAATTTAAACATTTGATAGGAAGAGAAGAACTTTCTGAGTTTTAGATAGATTGATTTTAGACAGGTTAGTGATAGCTAGAAATTTTATTCACCATATTAATGTAAATGAATGCAGTTCACGTTTTAAATGTGTAATAAAGCCACAAAGGTGCCATTGCATCTTTTGGTATTACACAGCAATAATGGTTTATTTTAAACTACAGAAATTGGCAAGGGAGATCATGCTGCTAGAAAGTTAAAAATGGACTTTTAAAAAGGACTTTCAAGTACTTTATTCTAAAAGAAGCACTAAAATTTCTGACAATTCTTTACTCGCTCTCTTTACTAATGTTAAAGTGTTTAACCTAACCAAACTTTTGCTCCAATAACTAGGCACTGGACATTATAGCTCCATATACGGAATAAAAGAAGAAGTGGTGTTTCCCAGAAATCATAAAACTGAATTACTATTTGTGTTTCATTGAGAGTTCATGATTATTCTGTCCAGAGGGTACTTTTTCAGAAATCCGGAAATAATATGGAACCCTCAAATATATAAGCAGCTGAGGAGTTTGGTGTTACGGAGTGTGTTGTATTTTTACAGGTGCCACTGATTAATGAACTTGAATCAGCAATACATCAGCTGTACAAACAGCGAGCTTCCCGCCTTGTCCAAAGACGACAAGATGATATTAAAGATGAATCTTCGGAGTTTTCAAGCCATTCAAGTCAGTCCATCTTGAAGGTTTTTATTATTCATTAAACAACCTTGTTTACTTAGTGCATCCTAATTGAAAATTAGACGTCTCAGAGCATTTTTTCTTTTTAAAGAAACAAATTTCCTTGCTCTTGTGTCAGGTAGATCTAAAATTAGCATGTGCTTGGATTGTGTTTAAGAAAATATAGCTTTGCGAAGGAACTCAAATCATGTACTAACATTCTATCGATCTTATTCTTCTTTGGGCATTCTTTCATTCCTTATAGTAAAGACATCATCAGTATTTTATCTTAAAACCAGTACCTATTTGGCCCTAACTGATTTCCCCCCATTTTAACACCAATACAAACGCTGTTGTTGATCACAACAAAGGTTTTGAGTTAGGGGCTGGGAAATTCTGTATGGGAGAGGGGGCTTTATTACATAACAAATGATACAACTCCAAGATTAGGGGAGTTTTGAGCTTCACCCCTTAGATAAAGCAAAATTTTTTATATTTAAAATTTTTTTGTATTTTCTAGTTTGCCTCATATAGTGGGGTTTTTTTTTAGTAAGTCAGTTGGTGCCTACACTTTTTGAAATTTTAGTGTAAAAATTTGGAGATTTAATTTATATTCCTTTCATTATGATATGTGTTACGGAAAACCAAAATTAATTGGAAACCTCTTATTAAATAGTTGAGCTGAAATTCTTTAACCAGACGTTTTAAACATTTTAATTCTGCTTTTTCATTGCCCTCTATATTCTCGGGTGCTGTAATAGGAATTTTCCTACGTTGGATTTCTCATGGCTTCTTTTGTCATCTCTTCGGTCCCTATGTCAGCAGTTCTTAAATGGAAATGTACATCAGAATTACCCATGATATTAATTTAAAATGCGGATTTCTTGGTCCTGTCCCCAGAGATTCTTGCCAGGTCTTGGATGGTGTCCAGTAATCTGCATATTAAACAACCACCCCAGGTGTTCCAAGTGCAGAGGGCCCTGTTATTCTTTCTGAAAACAATGCTTTGTCATATAGTGTGTCCTCTAAATTAGAGAGACATTGAATCCCTGAGAAAGCATTCTTCTGTGTGCTGGATGGGTTTTGGAGCATCGTAAAGAGGTGGTAACGTGGCCGTCAGATGAGTCAGACTCAGATGTAAGCCACATGAATGGCTTTGACCTTCTGTTTTTGCCATACACGTTTAAATTGGATTAGTACCATCTGGGGCACCTAAATAACTAATGCATCCCGCCCAAATCACTTTTGATCCAGACAGAACCAGATTTCTGGGGCAAATTACAGGTAATCATTGTACCTATGACGGGAAGTAATTTCCTTTTAAGTTAAATGGTTGGGTGAGCCATGCATTTCATCAGATACTTTTTCCTGCCTATAATCTGTTCTTTATAATTTGGAGGTATTTACTTATATGGAATTTGAAGTAAGGGTTGAATGATGGATGTTAATTAGATTGATAGCTGGAAAGAAGTGAAAGGTAATGAGAAAGTGAAAAGTATTTTCCTAGAGGGAGTATTCATTAATTGCCAAACATTTGAGAAAAATTGCATGGGGTACTGAAGTATCGATTCTTTTTCTGATCTTTTTTTAAAGAAACAAAAATACAGCCAGAAATTCATTTGTTTAGATTTGTAAACACTTATCACAGTTACTGCATATAATTCTGACCGAAGTGAAGGAGGCTATCTCTTGAGTCATCTACTCTCTTATATCTCCCTCAATATATATTTTACAAAATCTGTAAATATAATAACATTTTAAGTATTTATTATAGTAGAGAATTTTCTTTAAAATATTTCTTTAATGAAGGGTAGCTCTTAAAGAGGCAGGAATCATTTCTGTAGTTTGGGACTCTTTAGCCAATTCATCTATGGTGTGTAGTGGAGTTCCAGTTGAGGTAGAGCTGGGGCATTTTGTTTACTGACCTTTTTTTGTAATTTGAACTCTGGAACATACTTCCTAATATCCAGGCTATTTTGGAATATGAATGAAAAATTCAGTAAGAGTCAACTTTTAAAAGTAGTAGGATCTAGGGTAGTTAGGATACACTGAAGTGGATACCAGCTCATTTTTGGTTTTATTTTTCCTGTTGTTGCTATCAGTGACACACCTTTGATATCAGGAAAAAAACTATGGAAAAGCCTTAAATTGACGTCTTTCATTTTGCACGTGATCTCCCCCTCCCCCGCCACCACCCTTTGGGTTTTGTGCTTCTCGTTACTGTCCCATGTAATACAGAATATCTCCATAGCGTAGAACTTAAATGTAGACATGAGGAAGCATCACAGACAGATGTTTGCCCCACTCTTCCTTCTACCCTAGGCAAGAGATTCGAAGATTCTTCTCTGGAGAAAGAGAGTGGGTCCAGAGAAAAGACCATGAGACGCTATAACATCTGGGGGCCCCAACAGAAAGTTGACTTGTACCCAGGGATCTGATGGAGATGCCTCTGTTAGACAGCTCCCAGCTACATCCACGAAACTTCCAGTCTCATTCTTACGTAGGAGGTAGTTAATGATCATGGTGATCAACACAAGCAGTTAGAACCAAAGGGACTGAGGAAACAAAGACAATGCAGGTGACGGGAGAAAATTTGAAACATAATTGCTGTCCTCAGGGAGATGTTGGAAGGGATCCTACGCGTAGCACAAGTAGAGGATGCTATAGAAAAGGAATGTTCTAAGAAGAATAGCTGTATCTCAGAAACTAAACATGTGGTAAGTGAAATATAAATTTAAATAGGAAGGTTGAAAGCTAAAGCTAGAAAATTGCCCTAGAAATTAAAAAAGGAGAGATGGAAAATAGGGGAAAAAAGAAATAAGGGAATTGTGCTTTGAAAGTAGGGTTTGAGAAAGCACAACTTGGTCCTATCAGATATGGTTTTCAGTCTTTATGTTGATTCTGCCCTTGTTCTTAAAATAGTAATAGAGAATAAATTTCTGCAAAGAAAAATTAGACTGAACTAGAATAAATGATTAAACTCCTGCAACAAAGCTGTTTTTTCATCCTTCCTACTTGTGTCTCTGCTGTCACATCATTCAACGTGTGATGCCTAAGTTCGTCCTTAAAAAAGTAATGTATTATTTTTCCCTTTACACAAGTAATTTAGATTTTTAATTTATTTGGTCATCATGATAGCATAAACTAGTTCTGTTACTTAGACATAAGAACAGGGATTAAGCCCATTTGCATTTGTGTAGTGTTGTTGAACTCTCCATTTATTTTTCTCTTCCTTTTCGTGGGAACACAGATGAATATTGAGATTTGCTCTAAACTAGAAAACTATCCAGTTTATCGGTTACTGCAGAATCCTGCTGTTGAGGTTGGAAAGCAGTCTATCATTATGGCTTATTCTGTGCAAACTCTTTCCTCGAGATTGTTGAAGGAAGGCTTTTAATTTTAACCATTGTTGTTTTACAGATAAAGCTCTGATGGCACCAAATCTTGATTCCTTTGGACGAGATCGGGCACTGTATCAAGAGCACGCAAAACGTCGGATTGCAGAACGGGAGGCGAGAAGGTAATTCTACAGATGCTTGCTGTTGGTTTGTTTGTGAAGGGAGGAGTCTCTTTTATCTGGTTTGGGAACTTGATATTTGTTATTTAGGACTCGTCGTAGACAAGCCAGAGAGCAAACCGGTAAGATGGCAGATCACCTTGAAGGCCTGTCCAGTGATGACGAAGAAACATCTACGGATATTACAAATTTCAATCTGGAAAAAGGTTAGACATTTATTTGGAAATGAGCTTCATTGTCAATGTGCTTTCTCCTTGGCTGTGGTTTCTACCATGAAATAATTTGAAGTTTTGTGGCCTCTGCTTTAGAACTAGGCACTTTGGTTTAATTATTAAAACTCACACCCATTTTTATTGATGAGTTCTCAAAATTAGTGGTAACACTTTGTTGTGGGGTTCATCTAGTACTTGCATTATAAATGGTATCACTCTTTGAATCACAGAATTTTAAAAGTGACAAGAAAATGTTTCGGATCCCAGGGGCAGCCCTAATGCAGCCTGTCTGGTCTAGAAAGGTAAAGGTTGGCAGTAGGGCATTCAGCCCTGAAGGGAATTCCTGATTTTGGGAGCCCCGAATAATTCAATCAAGAGGAATAGTTAGTTCTGTTACATGAAGACATCTCCAGAAGGATCCCCAAGTAAAAGTCTTTATTTCCCACCACTGGCTGTGATTATTTGGAATTATATTGACTGCGAGCCCTTTGGAACTTAGTTGGATAAGCTTCTTTTTTTCTCCCACTCTTTTTACAGTGAACATTTCCAAACATACGGAAAATTGGAAAGAATAGCACAGTGATCACCCATATACACCTGTCACCCAAACTCAGCAATTCTTACCATCATTTAGCCAAGTTTGCTTTGGATATGTGTGTGTTTTGCTGAAACATTTGAAATTAACTTACGGACATCATGGCACTTCCCTCTAAAAACTTTAACATCTTTAATGTCTTCTTTAAAAAAAAAAAAAAAAGATGCTTTTCTACCTAACTGCCACACTATTGTCACACCTGCGAAAATTACCTAGAAGTTTTAGTATCATGTCTGCATTCAGTTTTCCTCCGTAACAGCCCCCCCGCCACCCCGCCCAGAATTCCTGGGACTGTTTCTGTTACTCTGTATTTTCTAAACCTGGATCCACACAAGGTTCCTGCATCGCACTTGGTTGTTACATCTTTTTATGGAGAATTAGTGAATATCATGATAGCTTATACGCATACACACACCCCTTTCTTTATTTGTTTAAGGCATTAACTTCCTGAAGAGACCAGGCCACTTATCTTGTAAAACGTCCTACATTCTAAATTTGTCTGTTGCCTCATGGTTTTAACTTGTTCTTCCAGTCGCTATATTTCTTGTAAACTGGAAGTTAAGTCTTGATTAGATTCAGGTTAAAGCTTTTTTGGCAAGAATACTTCACACAAGATGCTGTTACCATCATGATACCAGATGGCAAATGTTAGGTTGCCCACTATTGGTGGTGCTGAGATGGATCTTGAGAAGTAGGTTGTCATGACTTGGTCTCCTCATTATAAAGAGTCTGCTGTTCCAAGTCATATGGAGCATTAAATAACCTTTTACTTAAAGATCCTAGCATCCATTGCTGATTCTCGTCTATGTCAGTTATTGCAATCACCAACAGACTTTGAAAGAAGAGATATGATTGGTCACTGATAATGCTACTACACATCGGTTATTTACATGGTGATTTGTGGGCTGAAGAGCTAGATAACAGAGTTTGTACTTTCTGCAGTTACTCACAGTTACTCTTCCATGGTGCTTGAAATTTGAACTGAGTTTTTGGGGACAGGTGTTATTTAGACTGTGGTGACAGATAATAGTACATATTGGAACTATGCAGAACGGAGACTACCTGCACTGTGGTTTGCATGATAGACGTTTGGAACCTAAACTTACCTCTGGTGCTTTTCTTTTAAGTTGCAGTTAACAATTATTCCTTTGCTAGTGAGCCTATCTTATTGATACTCAAGCTACAAAGAAAACACTGAAAATATTTGAACTGTGTTTTTTCTACTGCATACTAAGTTTTGATTCTCTGTGGGGTTTTGTTGTTGTTGTTTTTAGATCGCATTTCAAAAGAGTCCAGCAAGGTATTTGAAGATGTCCTTGAAAGTTTCTGTTCAATCGATTGTATTAAATCCCAGTTTGAAGCATGGCGTTCAAAATACTACACATCCTACAAGGATGCTTACATCGGCCTTTGCTTGCCAAAGTTGTTCAATCCCCTCATAAGGCTGCAGCTTCTCACTTGGACTCCTCTTGAGGTGAGTGGCTTCTATCACTGTTGAAAAGCAATATACTGGACTTCCCTGGTGGCGCAGTGGTTAAGAATCCACCTGCCAATGCGGAGGACGGGTTCGAGCCCTGGTCCGGGAAGATCCCACATGCCGCGGAGCTACTAAGCCCATGCGCCACAACTGCTGAGCCTGAGCTCTAGAGCCCGCAAGCCACAACTACTGAAGCCCGCGCACCTAGAGCTCATGCTTCGCTACAAGAGAAGCCACCACAATGAGAAACCCGTGCACCACAATGAAGAGTAGCCCGCACTTGCTGCAACTAGAGAAAGCCCGCGCACAGCAAGACCCAGGGCAGCCATAAATTTAATTAATTAATTTTAAAAAAACAAAAACAACACTTTCTTCTAAAAGAAAAAAAAGAGCAATATACCATGATGCCTTGGGCAATTGTAATCTCAAAGCTAGAGATGTAAGCCTCAGCAAAGTGTTTTTCAGGGGAGATAGGTCACCCACAGGGCTATAATTGACACATTACCACTGGACATAATCTTACGATCTTTCCTT
The DNA here is from genome assembly GCF_005190385.1 of Monodon monoceros. Classification (NCBI taxonomy): domain Eukaryota; kingdom Metazoa; phylum Chordata; class Mammalia; order Artiodactyla; family Monodontidae; genus Monodon; species Monodon monoceros. Next base: position 12,276,530 of record NW_021703767.1, read on the forward strand.
TTATGTTCTGTCCCTTCTCAAGAGAACTGTCTCTTGCTTTTCGATTTTTATACAGTGTCTTTCTCAGTCAACTAAAATTACATGTAGTGACGCTGAGATATGAACATGAATGAATAAGAACTTGGTTCTTTGATTCCAGAAAAATAGAACATCATGGGAAAGCTCAATGAGGAAGATGAGAAATGGGACCCTGAACTAAGTCAGTGGTGATGGAAATCAGGAGGATGAGATAAACTGAAAGATTTTAGAGGTGGAATCAATAGGACCTCTTTGCCTGTTACATAAGGGAGGAAACTCAAATTGTCTGTTTACATGTAGTGGTCATGCTTATGATACGGTTTTGGAAGTTACCAACATACGGATGGAGCCGTGGGCATGAATGAGATGGGCTGGGTTGAATATGTGAACTGTAACGAAAAGAAGACTGAGGTTGAAGCCCTGAAAACAAGAGGAAAAACATCTAAGCTCTGGGAACCATTCAGCTCCCAGCTCCTGATTGCTCTTTGCCAGACCTTGTGGAGTCCCACCCTGTGCACGTGTTTCTCAGTGTCCAGCAGAGGCTCGGGGACACTTGTGTGCATCTGGGAGCTCTCCTGTGTAGCTCCTTCCTCTGCCCCACAGCTACTAGCGTTCCAGCCTTCCTGAGCTTAGATTGTCTCCTAACTCAGCAGGACTGCTCTGCTTGCAGTTGCCTACCCTGATCTCCTCTTCTGACCAGGAGCTCACCTCATTTGATTCCGTTCTTTCAGGGGTCATAGTCCTATACTGCCTGTGGTCCATTGTCTGAAAATAGATGTTTCATATATTTGTCCAGTTTTTAGTTTATGACTGAAGGCTAAATCCAGTTCCTGTTACTCTTTTCATGGCTAGAAGCAGAAATAGCCACTATTTTAAATGTTTGGGTAACCTTTTAAATATTTTCTAGGCAAAATGTCGTGACTTTGAGAATATGCTGTGGTTTGAATCTTTGCTGTTTTACGGTTGTGAAGAGCGAGAGCAAGAAAAAGATGATGTAGATGTTGCACTGTTACCTACCATTGTGGAAAAGGTGATTCTCCCTAAACTAACAGGTAGAGATTACTGAATTGAACATTCAAACACATTGGGTTTTTCAAATCTATTTTTAGGAGTTTTTAATCAGAACATATTTTCTCATAGAAATTACAGTATTAATAATAAAGTTACCACCAGACCCAGAGATGGCTAAAGGGTACCTATCTTTTAACTTGGGACTTAAAGACCACCTTGGGGAGGGCCTGGAATTGGGGGCAGTAATTGATCCACAGGCAAATTTCAGGCTCTTAAGGACTGCCTGAAGCAAAACTGAGTGTGTAGTTTCAGGGGGGATATGCATTTTTCTGGGGAGCAGTTTCATTACTTTCATCCATTTCTCACAAAAAAATTAGGAATTGTTGACATAGGGACCTATTTAAAAAATTGATATTAAAAATAAAGCTCAAGTTCAGTTGGAAATTCTTGATGCTGGCACAGCATCTCCTAGGATACAGAAATCCTGCTTTCCCGAATCTTCATTTTCACCAAGAAGCAGAAAACCATAGGAATCTGTCCCCTCGCCACGTGTGCCTAATCTTCAACACTCCCGCGGTTAAGAGGACGAAGAAGACTGACGCTTACACTCTAGAGGAAGAAAAAAGTCATGATTGGCATTTCTGAGTTGGGGACTGCTTGACATCAGATTCAAGTCAGCAGCAGTTTACTTCTGTATCTCAGTACATTCTGCTTTTTTTTCCCCTTAATAGTGATAGCTGAAAATATGTGGGACCCCTTTTCTACAACACAGACTTCAAGAATGGTTGGAATTACTCTAAAATTAATAAATGGGTATCCTTCAGTAGTGAATGCAGAAAACAAAAATACACAGGTAATTTAATTATTATCTATGAAAGGTTTTAAAAATTTTTTTTTAATTTATTGTTTTGTCTTCTCCTTTCCCTTTGAAAATGAGCAAGAGTTGAGAGAATGAGTGGTTATATTCTGAGCCAGCGAGAAAATCTGACTCTCCCACTTGAGGCATCTGTCCTTTATAGCCTGAAATATACAAAATTTGAGACAGTAGCTTTTAGTTTCAAAATATCGATTGGGAAAGATGATGTAATTAGTATAGATAGCCTCTCGTTTGTACTGTTTTCACCCTCCTCACCACCCCACCCCCATTCTCAATGGGACTAATCAGACATCCCTTGAAGACCTGTATTTTTTTCGGGAAAAGAAAAACTACTGGAAAGGGTAACAATTGATAATTTAAATGCTGAAACATTTAAATAGCATGTAAAATAACGAGGTATTGTTTTATAAAGTTTCAGAACTTCAGATTGCCACTGCCTGCACTGAACATTCTTATGAGCTATTTAGATATGAGAAAGTACTCCTTATCATTGTTTTATTTTCACTGACCTCATTTTGAGAGGAACCAGATTATAGGTCTGGTCTTAAATCTCTATATAGTAGATTAAGAGGTTGGAAGATTTCTAAATGGCTTTATTGCTTGGTAATTCATGAGGGCTGAACGAAGAGTAAGTAGTAAATATTAAAGACCTTAGAACCTTCAGTGGGGAAAGTTAAAAAATTTGAGATGCTCTTCACTCAAAATTGAATACTCTGTATGATTTGGAATATTGCTTATTTTTATTTACTAAAATTTAACTTTTATCATAACCCTTATTAAAATGCATGATCTATTTTTAACTCTTTAGGTGTACCTAAAAGCACTTCTATTGAGAATGAGGAGAACTTTAGATGATGATGTATTCATGCCCTTGTATCCCAAAAAGTAAGTAACTCCTAAGAACATTAAAGATGATAATATTCTCCATTATTTTTCAGAGAAGGCTTCTTAAACTCCGGAAAACTAAGCATAGCTTGAAATACAAGCTTTACCTACATAGTATAAACGTGTAGCCCAAAGAGAGTGGCTCAGTGGGGAAATTGCTCCCTTACGCAGCATAACCCTTAGTGTCTCACAGTAAATTGCCATTACCTTTTAAAGTTACTTTCTGGAATACAGTTGTTTGAAAATTTGAAATATTAGTTAACTTCTTATGTTCACCCCTTTTGCTTACAGAAGTCTTCTAGGAATCAGATGGCATTTAACACACAACTTTGATCATGATGTGTTTCTCTTTTTTTCTTAGTGTCTTGGAAAATAAAAATTCTGGGCCTTACTTGTTTTTTCAACGACAGTTTTGGTCTTCAGTTAAGGTACGTGTCTGTAGGCTATCTAAAAGACTTCAGATTTTGTTTGACTTCATACAAACTAATTTTATTCCAAAAGTTTATTCAGGTTTGATGTTTGCAGAGGTGAAAATGTATTCTGAGTTCCAGTAAGGTCCAAACTAGCCAACAAAATGCCTTACTAAACCACAGCAAGGAGAGTACCAGATACTCTTCTAAGTTACGGAAATATAGCACTGAATTAAGATAGAAGTAGAGCCTTCATGGCGTTTATAACCAAGCTCAATTGGCAGTAGCAAATAAGTAATCTCAGGTGTGATGAGTTTTGAAAAAAATTCAAAGTTGTATGGGAGCATATGACAAGGGTCACAAATACCTTGATGGATGAGTCACAGAAGATTTCCTTCCACCCTGAGGAAGTGATATTTAGGTTATTAGTTGGCCCTGAGGTAAGGGAGAGCAGGGTATACTAGAACTGAGAAAAGGCCAGGGTGGCTAGAGTTAGGGAAGAGATGAGCAGTTCAGATGATATGGGAGCTCTAATTTACATGTAGACATGTAATCACTCCCTAAATCAAGATGTATAATGCTTCCATCATCTCCCCCAAATTCCCCATGCCCCTTTGTAGTCAAGCCCACCCCTACAGCCTGGCCACCCCTTTTTATTGTCCTGTAGTTTTCTTTATAAGAATGTCTTAGGAATAGAATTACATACTAACTAGCCTTTTGAGTCTGGCTTCATTCACTTAACAGAATGCATTCGTGATTTATCAGTGTTGTCTTGTGTTCACTCCTTTTTATTGCCAAGTAGTATTCCATCGTATGGTGGATATCCCACAGGTTTTTTTTTTGGTTTTTTTTTTTTATCCATTCCCCAATTGAGGGACACTGGATTGTTTCCAGTTTGGAGTAATTATGAATAAACCTGTTTGCACACAGGTTTTTCTGGGTATATAAGTTTTCATCACTTGGGTGAATACCTAGGCAAAGCTGTTTTCTAAACCAACAATATATTAGCGTTCTAGTTATTCTTCTTTCTCACCACTCACCACACTTGGTATCTTCAGGGTTTTTATTTTTTTTAAGTCATTCTCCTAGGTGTATATTTGTGTCTTGTTATTGCTTTAATTTGCATTTTCCTAACAACTGATGATGTTGAGCATGTTTCCTTTTTTTCCCCTCTTTTTTATAAATAAATTTATTTTATTTATTTATTTTTGGCTGCGTTAGGTCTTCGTTGCTGCTTGCGGCTAGCGGGGGCTACTCTTCGTTGCAGTGCACGGGCTTCTCATTGCAGTGGCTTCTCTTGTTGCAGAGCATGGGCTCTAGGCACGCGGGCTTCAGTAGTTGTGGCGCACGGGCTTAGTTGCTCCGCGGCATGTGAGATCTTCCCGGACCAGGGCTTGAACTCATGTCCCCTGCATTGACAGGCGGATTCTTAGCCACTGTGCCACCAGGGAAGCCCAGCCATGTTTTCATGTGCTTACTTGCCATTTGTATATGTTCTTCGATGAAGTATCTGTTCAAATCTTTTGCCCATTTTTAAAAATTGGGTTTTCTTATTATTGAGCTTTGAGTTTTGTATTCTTGAAACAAGTACTTTATCAGATATGTGATCTGTAAAGAGTTTTTCCCCCCAGTCTGTGTCTTAACAGTCTTTCAGAGTGCAGAAGTTCTTCATTTTGATGAAGTCCAACTTATTATCTTTTCCTGTTATGAGTTGTGCTTTAGGTGTTGCATCTAAGAAATCTTTGCCTAATACAAGGCCACAGAGTTTTTTTCCTAGACATTTCATAGTTTTAGGTTTTACATTTAAGTCTGTGATCCATTTTGAGTTAATTTTTATATAGGGCATGAGGCCTTGAAGTTCCTTTGTCCCAGCACAGTTTGTTGAAAAGACTATCCTTTTTAAAATTAAATTGCTTTTGTACCTTTGCTGAGAATCATTTGCTCTTATATGGGTTGTGGAAGGGTTTTTGTAGGGAAGTGACATGAAAATATTGCCCTTTTTAACATATTCTGGCTTCTGTGTGGGGATAATGAAATGAAGTAGGTGAGGATAGTAATAATGAAAATGGAAATTAGTACTTATTACATATTTACTGTGTGCCAAGCACTGTAGCACACATTATCTCATTGAATCCTCACAGCAGCCCTATGAGCTTGACTCTGCTGATGGGACAGTGAGGCACAGAATAACCTGCCCAGACTCATCCCTTTGTTAAGTGGCAGAGATGGGAGTCTAACTCAGGCCAGTCAAACTCTTGAGCAGCTCTTCTCAGCTGGGTTTCTGTGGAAGAATTAATACCTGATGCCCTAAGGCCTCCATTGCGTATGCAGCTAGAATGGTACTAGCTTGTACCATCCTTGGGAAAATTATGTAAGGAGTCACTCAGATCATTTTCTGTAGGTTTTAGTTCTCTCACCGAGCCCTGCTGGAGGAGAACTTAGACCAGCGCTGTTGCTCGTAGTCAGTTGAATAACTGCAGGGCCCACAAAGAGATGACGGTAGCTTCGATCAGGGGCATGGCGGCAAGGACTGAGAGAGAGGCACAGAATGGGGAGAGGTGGGGTTCGACAGCTTGAGGGCGAGGTCGAGAATGATAAGGCTCATGTAGGCTCTGGCTCGATTGAATTGTTGGATAGTGTTGCCATTTCCTAAGATGAGAAATACTGGGAACTTAGAATTTTATGGTGGAATGGGCGGGGGCTTCCATTTTATATGTATTGAGCTTAAGTAGTTCCAATATCCAGGTTCATAAAGTCTGGTAAACATGCAATGTGGTAGTCAAAAAAAGAATTTCCATCTTTTTGCAGGGTCACAGGACTGGTTTAGGCATGATTTTCAAGGGAGGACATTTACCTAAGACTCATCATTTGCCCACCAGTACTTTCTGTTATGATGGGAAATGTTCTGTATCTGCATTGTCCACTATAGTAAACACTAGCTCCATGTGGCTGTTTAAACTTTAGTTAACCTCAGTCATTATCGGAAATATTCAGACCCTTCAAAACTGCTTATTAGTGCTTTGGCAAGACATGGTCCAGGGTATTTCATAAGGTGTTTTATTGTGTAAGTAACTTACTTTGTACTTAATTGCTTTACATTGCCGCTCAATTTTTTTTCCTTCTCAAAAAACCAAACTTTTAGTAATAGAAATGAGATTTGTGGTTGCCACAGGTGGGGAGTTGTGGGGAGATTGGATAAAGGGGGATCAAAAGGTACACACTTCCAGTTGTAAGATAAGATAAGTTCTGGGGATGTAATGTACAACATGGTGACTGTAATTAACAATAGTGTATTGTATATTTGAAAGTTGCTAAGAGAATAGAAAAAAGATTTGTAACTGTGTGAGGGGAAGGATGTTAACTTATGGTGATTATTTCACAATATATATTTAAATCATTTTGTTGTATGCCTTAAACTTACACAATGTTACATGTCAATTATATCTCAATAAAACTGGGGGAAAATAATTTTCTTCTTCTTTCTAGCTCTTAGGGAATTTTCTTCAATGGTATGGCATTTTCTCAAACAAAACTCTTCAGGAATTATCAATAGACGGTTTATTAAATAGATACATTCTCATGGCTTTTCAGAATTCAGAATATGGCGATGACAGCATCAAAAAAGCCCAAAATGTGAGTTAAATGACACATATGGTAGTTTTTAAAGCACACGAGTTAAGATGGATTAAGTTTTCCTTGTTTGAAGAGATTTGAGAATTTCATGAAAACCCCTTTGATTATCAAAGTTGGTGTAATGTTGACAATCTCCCCTTAGCATTTTTTACATAAAAAGTTGTACTGTTATATATGTGTATATTTGTCCTTCTATCCATCTATCTATATCGATATTTTTATAGGTATTAATAAAAGTTTTAATTGGGGGATAATTTTTTAACAGTTGAATGAATGCTATTTTAAGTGTTACTAAAGAAATGGTCTCTTCTCTCATTTAAGAAATAATTTTAGTTAATTTTTTTTTACTTCATATACGTGAGTTATACACTTTTGATAATTTTTTAAACTATTTTTTAAACAGTCATATGATTAAAGAAAATGTGCAAGTACAGTACAGTTTTTCGACCTAACCACATCAGAGTAATTCTCTGACATGATACTCCCTCACCCTCAAATAGTTTTGTGTCTGTTTCCTATACACATGGATTTTCTTGTACACGGTTACAATATGACCATCAACATCAGGAAATTAACATTTATATATTACTGTCACCTAATCCTTAGGCCCCTTTTCACGTTTTATCAGCTATCTCAATAATATCCAAAGGAACTGGCAAAAGACATTCCCAGATCATCCTTTGCATTTAATTGTCATGTCTCTTTAGTCTCCTTTAATCTGGAAGAGTGCTTGATTCCTTGACCTTCATACCTTCTGAAGATGATAAGCCAGTTATTTTGTAGAATGTCCCTCAATTTGGGTTTGTCTGATATTCTCTCATGAAGAGATTCAGATTTTGCATCTTTGTCAGGAATTGTCCTAGACTTCATTAGTGTGAGTCCCTTCAAGTTGACCTCTGTGACCTTGTGGCATGTCCTCTAATTTGGGGGGAGCACTTTCTTGCTTTCTGGCACACGACGTTCCAGGCTTATCTTGTACCTGCTTGGCCCAGCTCTGGAACCAGTTGTTTCTCCAAGCATCCCTGGGTTCTTTGGTGGGGAGCTGTCTCTACCCACTGGCTGCTTTCTCCCGGGTGGGAAACAGTCTCCCCTTGCTCGGGTTTTGGTACCCCATGCCAGGTTGCCACCATGCCCTGTTCACGTCCTGCTTGGGCTCTTGCCCTAGGCTGCCCCTCCGGTGTGATGCTCTCTTCACTCCTCTGGGCCAGCACGGCTCCTACTGCCAGCAAGGATGCCTACTTACTGAACTGTTTGGCATGGGGAGAGGCTGCAGTTTGGTACTTATGCTATACATGTTTTTACATCAAAAGCTGCTGATCAAAGGACAGTTCAGTTCATTTAGGGCTTTCTGGAAGACTGGAAAATGAAGCAATTGGTTATCAATTTTATGTCCCTAATTTACTTAAATATTGGAGAAATTATCTTTTGCTTTGAGTGTCTATATATTGAAGTTTAAAATTAGGGTATATCTAGGTGTATTTGTGTAGTTTATGTAGAAAATCAGGTTTAAAAGAATATCCCTTCTGAGTAATTAGTTATATGTTGCTCAATAGCAAGTCTTCTAGTTAAATACGTTATACGCATTATCTAGACTCAGCTTTTAGATGCTTTAATTTATTTTTGTTTTAACTGTTTACATCTTTCTTCTTCATAGGTGATCAGTTGTTTCCCCAAGCAGTGGTTCATGAATCTGAAAGGAGAAAGAACTATTTCTCAGTTAGAAAACTTCTGTCGATACCTTGTACACTTAGCAGATACAATTTACAGAAACAGTATCGGGTGCTCTGATGTGGAAAAAAGAAATGCAAGGTAATTATTTGTAATTATTGAATGAAACAGTGATCTAGAGTCTTTAGTTGTTAGGTTTAGTATTATTAAAATGTTTTCAGTAGAGACATGGTTATATTTTACTTTAATTTTTATTTTGATTCTTTTCTTTCTTTTTTTTTAAATTAATTTATTTAGTTTTGGCTGCTCTGGGTCTTTGTTGTTGCGTGGCCTTTCTCTAGTTGCAGAGAGCGGCAGCTACTCTTCGTGGCGGTGCGCAGTCTTCTCATTGTGGTGGCTTCCCTTGTTGCAGAGCACAGGCTCGAGGCACATGGGCTTCAGTAGTTGTGGCTCGCAGGCTCTAGAGCGTAGGCTTAGTAGTGGCGGCGCACGCACAGCCTTAGTTGCTCTGCGGCCTGTGGGATCTTCCCGGACCAGGGCTTGAACCCATGTCCCCTGCGTTGGCAGGCAGACTCTTAATCACTGTGCCACCAGGGAAGCCCTATATTTTACTTTAAATTGTAAACATTGACTTAGTATTGATAAACCTACCAAAAATACACATTATTTTTTTCATTTTTGCAACTTTTACCTAATCTTTTTTCAATATTTTATTTATGAAGATATTAAGGGAAGATTTCTGGTAAGTGAATCACTGCTTTTTCTGTCTCCTCCCTTGAATAATTGGGGAAATCTCAGGCTCTTAGAATGTCATGGATCTTGGTCTTTGGAGGTTCATTTTACAGATATAAACCCTAGAAAAGATAGCCACTGAAACCCAAAGTATATTGAAGGTTATATCTCAATTTTGAGATGTTTGTGCTCTATGTTGAGTTTTTCTATATCCATATCATAGACTAAGTCATCACTTATGATTTATGGGAAGCAGCTTATACATATTTTTTATCAAGGTTTCAAGGAAGGAATGAACAAACAAACCATTACCCCTTTTTCAGTACATTGTCTTGGGTGTTCATGGAATTTGGGGGTAGATCTCTAGCATAAAAAGTAAGTAATAGTAATAATAACAACTAGTACCACCATTTGGAAGAATTTTTATTTTGTTTTTCGTGGTTTTTTTTTGGCCACACTGCATGGCTTGTGGGATCTTAGTTCCCAGACCAGGGATTGAACCCAGGCCCACCACAGTGAAAGCGCCGAGTCCTAACCACTGGACCACCAAGGAATTCCCAAAGACGAATTTTATTTTTTAAAGTTTCAATTCATATATTCTTCCTAATGTCAGAGTTTTCTTTTCATTTTGATCACACCATTAGTCATACCCCCTAACAAAATCTTTTTCTTTTCCCCTGTTCCCCTTCCAGGAAAAAGAACCTTATTTTCTTGAGAGAAAATTTGCTATCTTTTATAATAAAATTAAAGGCAAAGTAGATAGTAAATACTTCAGTGGTTAAAAAAAATCTTTGCCAGGTGATTTTGGGGGTTTTTTTTGTGGCCACACTGTGTGGCTTGTGGGGTTTAGTTCCCCGACCAGTGATCGAACCCAGGCCCTTGGCAGTGAGAGCTTGGAGTGCTAACCTCTGGACCACCAGGGAATTCCCTGGTTTATATTTTTATTTCATCCTTAACATGTCATTTTGCTGTTGGTTGTTATTTATTGGCACTAATATTTCTTCTCAATGTGTTGTTTTTTACGAGATAAATCCTATTCACTTCACTTTAAAATTTGATTTATGTATGTAACAGTGTTTTTGTTTGGGAGTAAATATCAACAAACACTATTTACTTTTCTAGGGAAAAGAATTTCAGCAGCTGTTTAAGCACCTGCTGTGTGCAGTGCACATAAATAAAGCAGGTTCCACTTTATGAGTGTGAGTCACAAAATCTTAAAAATTATAATCCTTCCCTGAAAGGTGCTTACTACAATTTTGTAGAGAAGAGACAGCTAATAATGTCACATTGTATGTTGTTTCTCACAAGTGGTTCAAACTATTGTAAATGTTAAAAGTAGTTCCTGGGAGCTTTGTTAGAAATGCAAATTCTCAGGCCCCGCTCCAGACCTACTGAACAGAATTCTGAAGGTGGGGCCTGGTGATCTGTGTTTTAGCACTCTTCTAGGTAAGCCTGATGTATGCTAAAATTTGAGGATTACTGAGAATGACTTCTAGCTGGGTGATAAAAGAAGCCAGGTTGGGCTTCCCTGGTGGCGCAGTGGTTGAGAGTCCGCCTGTCGATGCAGGGCACACGGGTTCGTGCCCCGGTCCGGGAGGATCCCACGCACCACGGAGCGACCAGGCCCGTGAGCCATGGCCGCTGAGCCTGCGCGTCCGGAGCCTGTGCTCCGCAGTGGGAGAGGCCACAACAGTGAGAGGCCCGCGTACCGCAAAAAAAAAAAAAAAAAAGCCAGGTTATACTTTATTAGTGAATTTTGGAGGAGTGGAAATTACTCTGGATCTTGATGGATTGGTCATGAATACCCACGAATATAATTTGTGTTCCAGGTGTACTCTAGGAGAGCTAGGACTCTGGTTTGGGAAGGAATGGAAGGCAGAGCTCTGAAGTAGTTAAGTTAGGCAATAGAGTGCTTTCTCTCCTTTCTCGGTATTAATGAAAATCATGGATCTGAATGAGACTTTGGGGTGTTTTTAGTTTTGAAAATGGGTCCTCTGTTTCTGGGTATTTAAACATGGGCAGGTTTTTTTTTTTAATATGGACAATTTTTTTTTCCACATGCTGTAACCTGCTGATCCGTGGTTTCCTTTTTTCTCCTTTAGGGAAAACATAAAACAGATAGTAAAACTCCTTGCAAGTGTTCGAGCTCTGGATCACGCTATGTCTGTTGCAAGTGACCACAATGTGAAAGAATTTAAGTCTTTGATCGAAGGAAAATAGATCTGTGAGACTGAAAAGAAGCCTATTTGTTCTAATACCATTCCCAATGTAAAAATTTTGTATATATGTAAAGTTTCTTAAACTGTAAAATATTGACTCTTGTTTTAATACAAAGAACATTATTAATATTCAATACTGTGTCTTTAAATGCGATTTCTTCAGAATGAAATGAATTCAGATTATTTCTAGGAAGTCTGTGAATGGTTTCCTTACTGCCTGTCATACTTTGTTTACAGAAGTATTTTATATGGTCATTTAAATTAACCCTCTCAGCTAATTGTTCTCTGTAAACAATGTGTGCAGTGTATATTGTATAATTATGCATATATATATATATATATTTATACCACCATGGAGTTACTTTCACACTGGAAATTTGTGGTGTTTTTCTACAGAGTAAGCCTTTTAACAGCAGAAAATTATTCAGTAGCAAATTGTCTTAGGGAAATTACTACACTGTTGCAACAAAAGGGCTGGCAAGTGACTAAGTATTCGTCACCTTTTGGTTAGCAGTTGCTATCACCGTAGCTGTGCTGCCTTAAAATTGAGAGTTGAGTGTGGACTTAGTCATTGGTGAATGGTGAACTTTTCTTCCTTGAATTAACATTACAGTCAACTGTACGTTTAATGTGAGCTCTAAATAAATATATGCAACATAGGTTTTTGAAAAGAACATAGAAGTTTCATTTTTGGAAATAATAGATCCACAACCTAATGCATGGTTTGGGGCTGACTCTCCTGTCTCATTCATGATTTTACTCCCTGACCAGCTTAAAAAAATACATGCATTTGGATTTTAGTAATCTAGCATTATATTTTAAATCTCACATATGTGAGTTATGATATGCAATAAAGAACACGCCTTGCTGATCAGCTACACCCAAGCAGTTTAATATCCATGGTCTTCTGTAATGTTTATACCATGTTGTAAATACTCAGAGAACTTGTTTTAAAGTTTATGCTTTCTGATTCTGTGATTTTCAAAAGAGGAACTTTTTGGAAATTAAGGACTATTGTTTGATAATTATATATGTAATTAAGCTTTAGCCAAGCATTAAATTAATTTTTAAATAGAACCTTTGTCATATTTGGCTGGCGACTAATTTTAGTTGGAGCATTTCAAATGACTAATTGAGACTATTAGCATGTGTACCCTTGGTCAAGTCAAATAATATTTAGAACAGTGTCATGCACTCTAATTGCTCTGTCAATTTTATCTTTATTGTAGGATCATTGCTTATCCCTACAGATTCATTCTGGATGAATTCATTCTGGAGAAAGTGGCCTACTAAATAGAATTAAAATAGAACACTTATTCTCAACTTAAACGGACTAGAACATATAAACTCGCATATATATATATGACATGCACATCATTTGTTCCTTAAATTTGTGTTTCCAAATGCATTGAACCGATTACTTTTCCTATATCTGCATTTAAGGACTCTTGAAGTAAACTCAGATTTTTCATCATGTGACATCCATCAGGCTGTTTTAGGAATGAGTTTGAACACCACACTAGGACCTTGATGTCAGGTGAATTTAGCATAGAACTGTGCATAAAACAAGTGGTTTTCGTTTCACAACCCAAAGTTTTTTATTCCTGAAATAGCTAAAGGACATTCTTTCTTAGGAAGGAAATTGTCAAAAGATAAATTCAGAGGGTGACATTTTAATAAAGCTGAGGTTTTGTCTTTGCAGTTTTTTCTTTTGGCACAGCCTTCCAAAATACTTCCAAAATAGACGAGGAAGATTTTTGAAAAGGAAAGTTATTTTATTGAGACAACGTAAACCATAGGCATAAGGAACTGTAACTGCTGTTTTACCAGGTGAGGATGGTGACCCATATCCTTATTGATGCCATGGTATCCCGCATAGACCTGCAGCTCTGCCTGAGGGCTTTCTCTTGGCCTGTGCTACGGGCTGGAGTGTCCACTGCCTAATGTCCCTGGGAGCAACCCTCAGCCAAAGTAGGGAGGGGGGACGATAAATCCCCCAGTGCGTTAGTTCAGGTCATCTGGGGAGCAGTCTCTGAGATGGTGTTAGGTATATTGATACAAGAGATTTGGGGCAGGGAATGACAATGAGGGGCAAAGGAGAGGAGGCGGGAGGAGGCTGGGAGAGCCTTAGTGCTGAGAGGTCGTGAGGCAGGGAAGGAATTAAAGAAGGTGTCAGACATCAATGCAGTTCGAAGAAAGTTCCAGCAAGACTGACAGGGCCCTCAATACAAAGTTACGATTCTGAGGAGCTTCATGTCTCCAGGAGTTGGCCTGCCTTTGGACCCCACCATGCTCAGTAATTGGTGGACAGCAGTTCTTGGGGAGCATGGCCTGTACAACCAGATTGTTGTAGAAAATCTAAGGCATGATTTCACGTCTACCACACCGGCTTCCTAATCTCATAGGAAAACAGTTAGGTTTCACATCATCTCCCAGAGGGCTTCATTTGATTTGAACCATGGTTGTCTGCAGTGATAACCTCATCACCCAGAACTGGCCAAGAATTTCACAAGTCTTCAAGCAAGTACCTTCCTCATGAGAATATACTAAAATGTAGAGTTCCCTAATTGTTTTAAAGACAGGTTTATTGAGGTATGAGTTATAAACTGTAAAGTTTACCCTCTGTAAACATGTATAGTTCAGTGAGTGTGGACGAATGCCTAATTCTGTTTTAAATGCTAATTTCCCTTGAAATCATGAAATCCTCCTAAAAATGGTCAAATGTTTTAGAGCTGCAAAATACAATATGAAAACGTCAGTTGCTACATTGTAGTGGTTCTTTACGGTTACGGTAACTCTTCTAATTTCTAACATTGTAATATCCACATAGTAAAGGGAGTGTTGCCATTCCCTGATTATGGCAAAGAACACTCTGGTCTGTGGTGTCAAGTAAATGAAAATGAGAGCAATTAAACTCTCTATGGGTGTTAGGTTCACAGCTGTTGAGAGTGACTACAGATTTCCCAGCAAAGGCAGACAGGCTAAAAATTGTTATATGGAATTGGTATTGATAGGCAGTGTTGACTGGCCCATGGTCTGCTTCTGGACCTCCGGGCCCCAATAATTTGTACTGGCTTCCTCCCAGCCCTGTCGGTGCTAACTCTAGCAGAGGCTCAGAGGTTAGAGTCATCCTGTACAATGAGAATGCCTAGCACAGAGTTTCTCAGAACGTATATTGTGGTCCACCAGTTCACGGGCTCTTACTTTAAAAGATCTTTAGGAAAATGAGACCTAGATATAAGACATGACACCATCAGACTCCTAAAAGAGAGCGTAGACAAAACATTCTCTGACATAAATCATACCAATGTTTTCTTAGGTTAATCTCCCAAGGCAATAGAAATAAAAGCAAAAATAAACAAATGAAACCTAATCAAACTTACAAGTTTTTGTGCAGCAAAGGAAGCCATAAAATGAAAAGACAACCTACGAACTGGGAGAAAATATTTGCAAATGATGCGACTGACAAGGGCTTAATTTCCAAAATATACAAACAGCTCATACAACTCAACAAAAATAACAACCCAATTGAAAAATGGGCAGAAGGCCTAAATAGACATTTCTCCAAAGAAGACATACAAATGGCCAACGGGCACATGAATAGATGCTTAACATCGCTAATTATTAGAGAAATGCAAATCAAAACTACAATGAGGTACTACCTTAAACTGGTCAGAATGGCCATCATTAAAAAAAATCGACACATAACAAGTGCTGGAGAAAGTGTAGAGGGAAGGGAACCCATCTACACTGTTGGTGGGAATGTAAGTTGGTGCAGCCATTATGGAAAACAGTATGGAGGTTCCTCAAAACACTAAAAATAGAGTTGCCATGTGATCCAGCAATCCCACTCCTGGGCATAGATCTGGACAAAACTCTAATTGAAAAAGATACATGCACCCCAATGTTCATAGCAGTGAAGTAAGTCAGAAAGAGAAAGACAAATACCATATGATATCACATAGGTGGAGTCTAAAATACAACACAAATGAACTTATCTATGAGACAGAAACAGACTCACAGACGTGGAGAACATAGACTTGTAGTTGCCAAGTTCGGGGGGATGGGGTGGATTGGAAGTTAGGGTTTAGCAGATGTAAACCATTATTTATATAGAAAGGATAAACAACAAGGTCCTACTATATAGCACAGGGAACTATACCCAATATCCTGTGATAAACCATAATGGAAAAAATATGAAAAAGAATGTATATATGTGTATAACTGAATCACTTTGCTGTACAGCAGAAATTCACACAACATTGTAAATAAACTATACTTCAATAAAATAAATCTTAGAAAGATCTTTAGGAAAATGTACCTTATACCCCATGCTTGATGATTCAAAATACATGGTAAGTGATAAAAATTTGACAAATCCTGTAGAAACCATTTTAAGCTACTTTACAAAAGCACTTTGACCATGAAAGCTTACCTTTTACATGTACCTTTAGATGTTGAAATTCCAGAGGTGCCTGCTGTTTAGGGACCAAGAGCCATGTTGAAGAGTGAACATCCTGCAGCCCTTATCTCAGGAAGGCCAAGCCCTGTTATGGCTCTGGTCCTTTGATTTCCACAAGGATCCTTGTGTGTCACTAAAACCATCCTAGCTCTCTTGACTTGGTTTCTTTTTCCAAATGAAAACTATTTTTGTCACATACAAGTTCCTTGTTTGCTCCAGTTGCAATTTTCTTAACTCTGGTATGTGTGAGCAATTTTTCAGTCTTTGAAGTTTTTGTTTGTTTTATTCTCACAATGATTCTGCTCTCAAACTTACTATATTTTTGACTGACAAAATTTCTATTTTTCCAGTTTAAAATCTTGTCCTTTACTATGAACTTATTCAAAGCAAACAGCTAACGCTATTTGTAACCTACTGTTGTGTTGCCTCTCAAGACCACCATTTTCTCTTTAACAAGGAGTCATCCCTGCCTGTATAATAGGTCTCTGCAGATCCTGATATGAAGGTTAGCTCTAGTCTGTGTAACCTGAAAAAAAGCTATTAAAGATAACTGAATCAGGCTGTAAACATTCCCCAAATTTGCCAAATGCTTTCTAGTATTTTTGATAAGGAAATCCAGGAAAAGTAGGCCCTATTACTAATTTACATGGTGAATCTGTCAAAATTCATAGCCTTGTAACATATGGTATTTTTTTGTCATTGGGATATTCATTTCTAAATTAATAAATCCCATAATTTACCGGTGACATAAGTGTTTTTGACCTAAAGAAACGGCAAATACATGTTTCAACCTGATACAGGGAATTGTCCGTAGGAGAAATAATTTGGTCAAAACCCAACATTTAAAAATCATGTTTTTGTTTCTTTGTTTTTTTGCGGCATGCGGGTTCTCAGTTTCCCCACTAGTAATCAAACCCATGCCCCGTGCAGTGGAAGCACAGAGTCTTAACCACTGGGCCACCAGGGAAGTCCCTAAAAATCATGTTTGCCTTCAATTCATCGAAGCTATTGGAGCTGTTATCTGAAACACCTATTGGGCTGTTTTACTGATTGTCTGTGGATGCTGTAACAAATTACCACAAACTGGGTAGTTTAAAACAGCAGAAATTCATTCCTCACAGTTCTGGAGTCCAGAGATTCGAAATGAAGGTACTGGCAGCGCTATGCTCCCTTCTAAGGCTCTAGGGAAGAATCCTTCCTGCCCTCTTCCAGCTTTTGGTAGCTGCTGACATCAGTTGGCTAGTGGCCACGTTGCTGCAGTCTCTACCTCTGTCTTCACACTGCCTCTGTGTGTGTGTGTGTGTGTGTGTGTGTGTGTGTGTGTAATCTCCCTCTGCTGTCTCATAAGTACATTTGTGATTGCATTTAGGGCCTACCCAGATAATCCAAAATGATTTCAAAATTCTTAACTCAATCGTATCTACAGACTTGTTTTCCCTGTAAATTAATATTCACATGTTCTAGGGATTAGGATGTGGATATCTTTTGGAGGTGGTATTTTTCATCCCACCACAGGCCTCATTGCTCTTTTTTTTTTTGCAGTACGCGGGCCTCTCACTGCTGTGGCCTCTCCCATTGCGGAGCACAGGCTCCGGACGCGCAGGCCCAGCGGCCACGGCTCACGGGCCCAGCTGCTCCGCGGCACGTGGGATCTTCCTGGACCGGGGCACGAACCCGCGTCCCCTGCATCGGCAGGCGGACTCCCAACCACTGCGCCACCAGGGAAGCCCCTCATCGCTCATTTTCAAGGTTCAGGATGGTGTCAGCCCATCTCTAGGCCCTTAGGACCTCACTAAGAAGTTTGTGTATACCACCTAACTTGTATTTTAAGTCAGCCAAGCCCAAAGACACTCTTCAAATTTGGTGACAATTTGTCCAGCTATTTTCATGTGCTGTAATAAAGAAGTATAAATAAGAAAGAGAGAGACAAGAAAAAGAAGAAATAAAGTTTTTAAAAGTCACTAATAAAATGGCCCTTATGTTTAAACCCTGATCATGTGCTTATTTCATGACTACAGTGATCTATTTTGAAAGGGTTTGGCCAGAGAAAACCATAATTCAAAAAGACACATGCACCGCAATGTTCATTGCAGCACTATTTACAATAGCCAGGTCATGGAAGCAGCCTAAGTGTCCATCGACAGATGAATGGATAAAGAAGATGTACATATATACAATGGAATATTACTCAGCCATAAAAAGGAATGAAATTGGATCATTTGCAGAAATGTGGATGGACCTAGAGACTGTCATACAGAAGTAAGTCAGAAAGAGAAAAACAAATATCGTATATTAATGCATATATGTGTAATCTTGAAAAATGGTACAGATGAACCGGTCTGCAAGGCAGAAACAGAGACACAGATGTAGAGAACAAACGTAAGGACACCAAGGAGGGAAAGTGGGGGTGGGTGATGGTGGTGGTATGAATTGGGAGATTAGGATTGATACATACACACTAATATGTATAAAATCGATAACTAATAAGAACCTGCTGTATAAAATCCAACCATTACCAAAAAAAAAAAAAAAGGAAAGGGTTTGGTAAAGCTGTGGCCTTCTACTGACAGCTCTACTAATGAGTCCAATTTAACTTAAAGAAAAGCAGGAATTCAGACCAAGAACCAAGAAACATTGACCTAAATTGCCTTAGTTCAAAAATCGAAAGAAACCAGGAGTAGGCAGAACATCTACTTCTAAAAGGGCCTAGCACAGATATTTCCCACTCTGAGAAAGGAGAGGTTCCTAGAGCAGCCGCACGCAGACACAGTTGCACTGGAAGTTTTGCTGTGGGCAAGTTTGGTTTGTGGTCCCAACTTCACTTCAAACTGAGTAATTTTTAACAAGTTAACTTTTCTGTGTCTCAGTTGTCATAAAAAGCAACTTCCAAGCAACATCCTCAATAACATCAACACATCTTCTGGAGCCATAACCTTACATGTGTTTTTCTGGTGCATATCTGTCTGGTATTCCTTCGGGGCTATACAAGTATTATACCTGAAAAGGCAAATAAGAAAAAATCCATTCTCACCCACTCCCATTTCATTTTTCTCTGTCCAGTGCAACCTCCAATTGAAGTGGGTTCTTCTGGCGGGGGGCGGGGGGGAGCAAGCAAGGACCAGTAGAGTATCTTAATGAGTTTAATTCTGAGGCTGCTGTTAGTAACCACTACCAAGAGCAAAACAGTTTTTCTAAGGAGATAGTACATATTAAATGAGAGAAATCCCCTCCAGTTCTCAGAACTAAACCTGTGTTTCTGCATATCTCCTTCTATAAAGGAAGTGGTTTCTTTTCTAATGAACTATAGCTACTTTAGTATCCTGAAACCAGGGTGGGTCCAGCTTCTCTAAAATGGATGAAGAAATGTTAAATCAAGCCACATGACAGGGCCTGGAGGGGGAAATGATCTTGTGCAACACGCTAGATTTAAATTCTGCTTTTGCTGTTAATAAAAGCAAGAAGGGGAAGAAGCAAAAAAAGAGCAAAGGCAAGAGGAAACAGTTTCCCGGGGTGCTGAGTTCTTCAGGTTTTCAATTCCTTTTGACCCTCCGGGTTTTGACTTCATTCCCACATTTAGGTATATTAAGTGGAAACGGAATGAGAAGTCCGTGGGACACACTGATATTAACCAGGAAAAATGATTTGTTGAAAAATGAGGATAGGATGAAAGGATAAGATGTCTTTAGTTATGAGATAACACGGATGGCAGGAGCTACTCGCCATTCAGTGCCGACCATAGCTGCCTCGGCCTGCGTACAGCCGTGTTGGAGTCTGGAGATCCTGACTTGGAACTTTCCACTCCACTGTACATACAGCTGAGCACTCTTTTTTTTTTTTTTCCACACACACGCACACACACACACACACACACACACTGTATTTTATTTTTACAAGAGATAAATAAACTGACACCAAGCATTGTAAATGGATGACCACAACAAAAGCAACAATGTTGCAATTACCAAACACGAAACACACTCATACTGTCATAATATTGACATTCAGTCCAGGAATCCTCCACTGTAACAGCTCCTTTACTTTGCAGTGAAAATTGATTTGTATATTTTTTGCCTCTGAGTCCTTGTGGGATTTGTTTTTTTAATTCAAACAGAAAGTCACGAGAATTATAATCATTCTCATCAGTTCACTCAGTCCCATGTAATTAATTATTTTTTCATCTTGATCTTTTGTTAAAACTTTTATGAATTCATCAGTTTTCCATTAGAGCTCTGAAAATGCTTATTCATTCAGTTCAGCAGTATAGTCAGTTACCAGAAACCTGTACTTGTCAGAGTCTTTTCCATGAATTCCTTGAAGGTGAAACCCTTTTATAGGAACATCTTTGCAAAAGCATCAGAGTCCACCCAGAACTGTCTGAAAATGACAAAAGACTTAAAAATGACCACGGTTAAAGATTCGATGAAAGTTCATAATAATGCAATTGACAAGGAAGTTTAGTTATTTCTGAGATATACATTTTACGAGCACTCTTTTTTAATAGTGCTCCTGAGGGCTCCAGAGCACACCAGAAGAAAAGGCAGCGAACAGAGTTGTTCCAAAGCAGCCATTAGTTTTTCTTCCTGCTACCTACCCAGACGCTCAGAATAAGAACTCTGCGCTGTTCGCAGTGAGACACCATGGACAGCTCTTCAGGCGCTGCCCTGTTGCCCAGCGTGCTGACTGTCCCGAAGCCTCCCCCCAGCCAGTTAGGCGGGGGAGGCAGGGGGTGGTCCTGATACCCTTCTTGGGCACCTATCAATACCCAGCCCCCAAAGCTTTTCCCCTGAGTCCCTCCCCGTGGTTGGTAAGCTCTGAAAAGCCCACGCGAGGGGCCCGGGGAGGCCGCATCCTCCCTCTCCCAGCAACCTCAGCGGTGGGACCTGCAGCTGCAGCTTGGGGAACACGCCGCAAGAGGAAAAGATCGCTGAGCGTGGAGGCGGCGAGCAGCTCACGGTTACCTGGCCACCAGGGCAGCCCAGATGGGGCGGGGCCTCCCCCCGACGCCCCGCCCTTCCCCGCGAGGGGCGGGCCTTCCGCCCCCGGCCGCTGCGCCATGCGGAAGAGATGGGCCTGCTGGAGCGGAAGTGACGCTTCGGGCGGCTGTGGCGGCGGCGGCGGCGGCGGCGGCTGCGGAAGAAGGAGGAGGAGGAGTCGGAGGAAGAGGTGAGCCGGCCGGCTGGTGGGGGGGGCGGGGAGCGGCAGCGGCCAGACGCACCGGCTGCGGGGCGCGCGGGCCGGCGCTTCCTGAAGCAGTCTCCACCTCCGCAGCCTGGGCGGGAGCGGTGAGCGGCGACCGCGGGCAGCCAGGTACTGGAGGGCAGGCGGGGTGGTTGGGAGACCACCGGTTGTGCGGGGCGCCGCGTCGGGCGGGGAGCAGAGGTGACAGCGGCTGTCAGCCTGCCCGCGGGAAAGGCACCGAGTCAGTTTGGGCGCCTGGTCATCTCTTCTGGCGTATAATGGAGGGATCGGGCTGCTCCGCACTTCTGTCCCCCTGGGAAGGAGCCGCTCTCCGGGCGGTCGACTGCCGGGAAACCCCGAGGAGCCTCGGTCCGGTCCGTGTCCCGACTCGTGATTCTTCCCGGGTGGCCATTCATATCCACTGGCTGCTGCCTGCGGACCCCTCAGCCGGCGGTGCCCTGGCGCTGGGCTGGAGGCGGCGGTAGCCTGTACCGCTGCTCTTGCCCTTCACCGCCGACCCCGGGAGAGCCCGTTGTGTCGGATAATCCTTTCCCCTTCTCTCGCCCCCTAAGGCGCTTTGAATCAGCCTTGTTAACCTTCCTTCGCACCTACCTCTTCTTGCCCCGCAGAGGATCGGCTTGAAGTTTCCGAATCGTTTCCCTTTCAACGTAGTTGACAAATTCTGAAGCAGGAAGCTGATAAACAACTCCGAGCGAAATACGCTCAAAATGTTTCCTTTTGGTAAACATTAAGTAAAGGGGAAACTCATCTTCACCAAACCGTTCATGGACTTGGAGTGATAAAACCCTGTCTTGCCTTGCTGTGAGAATTGGCAGCTTTTCCTCTTGCTTTTCGGTAAAATTAAGTGACGACTTATCTTTTGGAATCAACCATTCTCTCCCCAAGCTCCCCCCCCTTTTTTTTTTACCACCCCACCCCCCATCAAAACCTGGCAGGGAGGGACTTCTGGATGCCTTGCAGTCCTTTGCTGCAGAAGGAAACATTAGCTTCATTTGCTTTGCTTTGCTTGGTTTTCACAGGGCTGCCTCGGAAGAAAGGAGAATGGCGTTCAGCAAAGGATTTCGGATCTATCACAAATTGGATCCTCCACCTTTCAGCCTCATAGTGGAAACTAGGCATAAGGAAGAATGTCTCATGTTCGAGTCTGGGGCTGTAGCTGTGCTCTGTAAGTCATCTCTCACAGCCCAGCTGATCAGGGTCTGTTTTGCTTGAAATAATTCAGCTTCAACCATTTTTTAAGGAAGACTCTGATATGCTTTTATTTCCTTTTAACCAGACCTTATTTTCTTTAAAACTTTTATTTTCTTTTCTTCCCCCACTGCAGGTTTTTGTTGGGGCTGGGGAAGATGCAGGTTTTGGTACAGATTTTTGCTTTCTTGGGTTCTTCTGCTGCTTCTCAAAGTAAATCTTTCTTTCCAAAAAATTATCGTTGCAGTGTATAGCATATCACATAAACCTGTAAGATGGCTTGCTTGACATTTTGGCTGTAATGAACAGCATTTCTTATAGGTCAGTTGTAGTAATGGACTATAAGAGTATTTATTTAATATTGTTGGAGGATTTTTTGGTGAGGTGCTTACATTTTCATTAAGAGGATTGTAAACAACCTTCAGAATTTCATGTAAGGTAGGTGATTGATTTCATATTGTTTAAGAAACTACTCTGATAGTTTATTTTAAAGAAAAGGACTACTGCACCACAAGAAAAATAGTAGATTAGTAAGGCTTGGGTTATTTTGTGGGCAGATGGATGAAATTAAAACGAAAAAGATTAATTTGAACATTACACTTGCTAATATAAGATTTCGTCTGGTAACCTCAATTTAGGATTATTTCAAATGTGACTGTGTTGTCAGAGGCTCTCTAGTGGTAACGACTTGTTCTATATTATGCTTTTGCTATGTAGGATCAGTTTAGTTATTGGTCATATTTTTAAAAATTAAAAATACCATTTGAAAGGCATACTTACAACTGTAAGCCCCTAAATATTTTGAACTGTTAAACTTTCTCCATATTCAGTAACGAAGGGCAGGAGGCCCTAATCTCGGCATACAGAATACTAACGTACAGAATATTAGTATCAGTTAAACCTGATTGATCTTAATACTCTGAAATAGCAAAATTTTATCCTGATTGGGGAAAAGGATAGTGACATAATGAAAAGTCTTAAGCAGAGAACAATGTATAAGAAATATGTATTTTTTGGTACATGTGGTAACATGGTTTGAGTGAACAGGAAGAGGCTATATGTGTTCTAAGAAACAAGTGTTAGTAATATGGGTTATGTTCAGTCAGACTTAATTCATTTACTGATACATTGTTATTTATGCTTAAATCAACTAAAATATTACTTGCTACAATATTAATTTTGCAAAGCATGTTTCTTCATACTACAAATATTATTCTTATACTGATGAATTCTATCTAGATAAAACTATCTGTGGGGGAAAAAGGTTTGTTTTAGCATGTGAAACCCTTTTCAGCTGCTTGTGTGTTTTGGTGATTTCCTAATTTGTCTAAATTCTAAATGTTTCTCTAATTGTGATTACTGGTAATAATGGGAAGTCAAATTTTCAGCTACAAATTCTGTATTACCTATAGTTATTAGGGTTATTGCTATACTTTACTCCAAGGTCAGGAAGCTTAAGGATAATCCTACTTCCAAACCTCCAGCAGTCCTCTCTTTTATGCCAAATAATGGTTTAACAAAACAAAACAAAACAACTTCCCAAACCATCCATTTTGGCATTAACATTCATTTTAAGGAAAAGAATCTTAAAAACATTGTCTTAACTATTTATTAACTCTTTTTATTTTCATTAGATTTAGACTATGTAAGTAATTCTTTTCAGGAGAAAAAAACTGTGAATGTTGCCTCTCTCCGTAAAGCTAGCATAAATGGATATATAATCTCTTGAGTATGTCGTTAGCTTTTCTACTAATTAGCTTTTCTATGTCAGTAGCTTTTCTACTGTAAACTTTCATATTTAAAACATTAATATTTAAGAGCTAACAGACCTTTTTATAACTTACTTGACATGTAAAATTAATTTGACATTCAGGTCAGAATGATACCAAGGTGTGTATTTTTTGTGCTGTAGAATGTTCATTTTTAAAACCTTCACATTTTGTCAGTGCCTGTTGTATTCAGGGGGCTGTGCTTGTAAAATACTGAGGTGTTCTGTTTATCTTCACCAATCTCAGACCTTTGAATTTCGATGCATCTTGCATATTAATCTACCAGAAGAATCTCCTAAAATCATTTTTGATAGTAAACCCAAATGTAACCCTATTTTTCAATAAGATTAAGTTCAGACTCCTCAGCCTGTCAATCAAGGCCTGCCATCATTTGGTGCCACCCTGTTGGTTCAGTGTTGATCTCCTTTAAGGGAGACTGGTGTTTCCTCAGTGCCCTCCCAAAGTAGTGTGCTTTTTCCAACCGTCATCATGCTGTCCCTCTTCCTCCAAGACTGCTAGAATGCTTTTTTCTGCCTTTCCAGTCGAAGCCTGTCAGTTCCAGCTTGAGTCTTCTTCCTTAATGAGAATCTGCCCCTCCAGCTCACTCTTGTCTCTTCCTTCCCTTCATTTTGTGGAACTTAGTCTGTATCACAAGATGAATGCTTTTTATATGCTGCTTTTGTTGTTCTCTACATGCTTGTATGCAGGTGTTTTTCTTGAACGTACGTGGTGAGAGTGACCCTAGCAGGACTCAGTTTCACGTACCCAAAGTTTGTGACTTCTACAGGCTTCAGTTGCCTGGGTTTAAAGTTTAAACAATTAGGCATCTTAGGCAATACATATCGTTAAGGACTGACAGTCACTTAATTTTCTTGGCTTAGGCCAGAAGTGTCATGAGATAACCAATATGAAATATCATTTTTCCTATTATTAGCACATATTAAAAAATAGGGTGCAAGTGAAAATAAACTCAGCTCATGGGTCCTCTTAGGACCCAAGTATCCACTAATTAATCAAGCCTTAGAATTCTGTCTTAATGTTGATAAAGATGTTAAATCAGTCATGATGCTACGACTTAATCAATCAATGAATCAGTGATTTTCAGCCCTGTGTGCACATTATAATTCCCTGGGAAGGTTTTTACAAATACTGATGCCTGGGCTCCAGCCCCACAGAGATTCTGATATAATTAGATTGGGATGACCATTTCTGAGCATGGTTTATATAGGCCTCTCTATGATAGATTATGGCATAACTTTTTTGGCTCACAGACGCTATCCAAAACAACCATGTTTCCAGAATTTCAGTGCTGTTACTGTCTACTGTGGGGTCCGTAATGAGTTTCCTTGAAACCCTCAGCCTGAACCAAGTGCTGATGTTCCCATAGCACTTTTAGTCTAGTGCTTTTCACAGAACGTGGAACTGTGTTCAGGTTTCTGCATCTGGATGCTTCACTCATTGAGGAAAAGGCCCAGGTCTCAGTAATCTTTGTATCCCTAGTGCTTAGTTCAGTGTCTTACTCATATTGCAGAATAAATGATTATTAAATAAATGGCATGGGGGGAAGACTAACCTAATGTAGATTATAGTATTCTATGTTTGTAGTGCAGTATTCTGTGTTTGAAAGTGTGGTACCTTTTCATATAAAATTTATTTTCTGTCTTTTAAAGAATTGCTGTTTGACCGAACTGCTGATGTGAAACACATACGTTACACATTGTTTGGATTTGTTACTGAAAAATTCTCTTGGAAATAACTATTAACCACATCATTAAGGTTTTTCTGAAATGCCAATTAAAATGTGTGTGATGAATGTTCTTCATAACTACCATAAGTACTGTTAACAGTTTGTTTTAAAATTACTTTTCTTGAGATGGAAAATTTTATCGATTTCTTTCATTGCATTTATTTATTTAAAGAAACCTTTGGACTTCCCTGGCAGTCCAGTGGTTAAGACTCCACACTTCCACTGCATGGGGCACGGGTTTGATCCCTGGTTGGGGAACTAAGATCCCACATGCCTCGAGGCACGGCCAAAAGTGAAAAAAAAAAAAAAAAACAAAATAAAAATTAAAAAAACCTTCTGAAACGTTCTTAGATAATAGTTAATATGTTTTTTAGTCACATGCCCATTTTCAGTGTTACTCATTTTTGAAAATTACTAGTCCAGAAAAATGTTCAGTTGAACCAAAAATTTGATGTCTGTGGAGCAGTGACTCAGTGTAGCAAGTGGACTCTCTGTGACTGGTATACTGCGTCTGAACCAGCATAAGCACAAGAGTGATGGTCAGCAAGTTGTAACACTACACCCTTCTTCTTGGAAGCTAATTTTTTTTTTAAGTTCATTTATTTTTGGCTGCGTTGGGTCTTCGTTTCTGCGCGAGGGCTTTCTCCAGTTGTGGCAAGCGGGGCCACTCTTCATCGCGGTGCACGGGCCTCTCACTATCGTGGCCTCTCTTGTTGCGGAGCACAGGCTCCAGACACGCAGGCTCAGTAGTTGTGGCTCACGGGCCTAGTTGCTCCGCAGCATGTGGGATCTTCCCAGACCAGGGCTCAAACCCGTGTCCCCTGCATTGGCAGGTGGATTGTCAACCACTGCACCACCAGGGAAGCCCGAAACTAATTTTTTAAGAGATAAAGGAAGACACCTGTCAGTTTTGTGTTGAGTTCAGTTTTCCTCCACTTTGTACAGTTAGACACATGAAAAGACCATCACAAGGGACGGACAAGTAGCCAGTCAGACAGATACATGCTTTAAATTCACAGGCTATCTCATTATTTTGCAACCCATCTCATGCTTTAGTAAAGGTAAATAATTCGCTTTATAATTGTATCCTAAATAGAAGATGGAGTAAAGGGAAGGTCAGCACATCGGAAATGGAGGATGATGTGCGGGTCACATAGATAGTGAGCGTAACATCTGTATTAAACGTAAGAGAGGAGTTTATAAAGGGCATTGGCAATAAACTCTTTGTTGCAGCTGCTTTCCAAGTAATGTAAATACTTTTTCCTGTGATTATGTATAGCCTTGGAATGGCGCCTTTTAACTAACCCATATGTGTTTGATTTTCAGTGGTTTTTTAATATTCACATGTATATATGGTGCTCACTTTTAGGATCTGCAGTGTTGCCCATTTATGCTGCATAGCTGTATCATAGCCTTACTAGTTGTGTGTGGTTGGTTGACCCTCTGGGTATACAAATGTTAGTCTGAGTGGCGTCTTAATCGTTTGTTCATAAGTGAATGATTGTGCATGTGTTGTATGTCATAGTATGTCGTCACATAAAAGGGAGGGAGCAAATAACCATTACATTAAAATAATATTGGACCAAATGACTTACTTGCTCTAAACAGTTTCTTGTACCCCTTAACCTGTCTTCAGAAGTTGCATAGAGTTACAGTAGTGTGTAAATTAAATATTGTGAAGTTATGGATCACCTGTTTAAAAGACGGGGATGTACGGTGTTGATGTAAATTCCTAACTCTTAAAATGAGAGCTTTCGTTCTTTTGGGTGTCACATACTGGTACGGTAGGAAGGATTAATTGCGTTTATCTGTCTAGTGGTAAGATTATCTTCAGGCTTTAACTCTGGACCTGGTTTTACCCCACATTGTCCGTCTAAGTGTCTTTGTCTACCTAATTTGTTTTCTTTTATCATGGAAACCTGAGCTGTAAAACAGAGGGATAAAATTCTGGAGCTCTTTGTCACAGAATGTGAAGTGTCTTGCCTTTTCTATGAAACTGTACACGGTAAAGGAGTCATACTTGCTATTCACTGGAAGTTACTCTGCTAGTAACAACATTAAGCCAGAGGGGCCTAAGCTTTCTCGTTTTATGGCATCCTTGGGGTCTTATTAAGTTTTTAACAGCACCCGTAAGCCACCGTTCTGTTCATTAAATAGTTAGGTCCAAACAATAAATATTTATGTCCTAACAACCTTTAGTAGCTGTTTGGAAAAAATATTGCAAAGAAATTGAAAATAATTTATTTCCTTCATAAATAGCCACAGTTCTTTATTTACGGTATGGGAATGCCTGTTGAGCACTGAACAGCTTTCCAGACCTTGGCACCAGATTGAAAAGCACTACCCTCATTGCCTGTTCCACGTTGATTCTGGAGCAGTACTTGTTTTTTTTTAATCGCAGCAACCACTGAAAACCCAGCTTCACTAAGATATGATGTCTGATGTCATAAAGGAACATACTGCAATCAAATGTTAAAACTCTGAACTACCCCAAGCTAATAGTTTGGGCAGTGTCCAGCATGTGTTGAATATCTCCGTGTTTCTTTCCATTTAAAATATCCCTCGTCTCTCCTGAGAGTTTGCTGAAGTGTCCCAGACCATCTCAGCATACAGTTTAGACTGGCATTAGACATGCTTTATTTCATTTAATTCTGTGGGTTGTACTTTTATCCACATTTCGCAGATGTGGAAACTGAGGCTTGGAGAGATTAAATAACTTCTCTAATGACATAGTCTTACCATTTGCTTTTTCGCTGTAATTATTATTTATACTTTTGTTAGGGTGGTGGTTATTATTTGGGGGGGTTGAGGAATGAAGAGCAAAAAGAAAAGAATGCCAGTAGACTTTAGAGTGAAATGGTAAGCATTTTCTAATGAGGGAAGTGTTAAACTTGCTGTGTTTTTACCTACAAACTGTTAATATCTAAGAGGGAAACATGGTTTGATTTAGCGTTAGGTAATTAGAAACTTTATGTTTTAACTTTGCCAGGCCAAGTTAAATGTCAGGTTTTAGAATTTTGGATGAGTGTAGTAGGTGGTGATGACAAGCAGTGTGCATAGTTTTTTGTTTGTTTTTTTAATTGCCAAATGCTACTAGTCAGCACGATTGCCCTTTAGATAAGTTGCAGTATCTTATCCCTTTTTAAGAAAAAATTTCAAGTTGAGGAAGGAAGTGCCTTTTTTTTTTTTAAGAATTTTTTTTTTTTTTTCTGCGGTACGTGGGCCTCTCACTGTTGTGGCCTCTCCTGTTGCGGAGCACAGGCTCTGGACGCGCAGGCTCAGCGGCCATGGCTCACGGGCCCAGCCGCTCTGCGGCACGTGGGATTTTCCCGGACCGGGGCACGAACCCGTGTCCCCTGCATCGGCAGGCGGACTCTCAACCACTGCGCCACCAGGGAAGCCCAGAAGTGCCTTTTTTATAGTTGACTTTTTCTGTGCAGAAAAATGAAATTTAGACTTGTTATATATCACTTTATGTTAGGGTTGCAAAAATTCATTTTCTTTTTGTAAATAATTTTTGGAATGTTCATATTTAATAGAAAAGAAAATAAATAGCAACTTAAATATCAACACTTAAAAAAAAATCAACCTTACTTCTCTATCCTGGGCAGCAGGATTAGCCTGCTAACATAGGGCCAGTAGTCGTTCCTAAGTGCCTTCATTTCTTTACCACTTAAGTGTGCTATGAGGAAATAAAAGTGAAGGCAAAAAATTTCTCACTGAACAGTAAAGCCTTGTTATGTGACTTCTTATTATATGATTTCAGGTCTCTCAGATGTTCTAAAATGTCCTTAAAATATAACTAGGCCAGGAATGTAGCAGGATACTTGCTTCTGAGCATGATGGTGTAACAGGATCTGTATTTGCCCTCCCACCGTAAATAACAACAACAAAAAAACGAACAAAAAAATGTGAAACAATTTTCAGTTCTTGAACAATAGACAGCACAAGACACTGATCCCTAAGAGAAGGGAAACAAATGAGGGGAGCCTTGCAGTCGCTGCCTTGAGAGCTTCCAGGCTACAGCAGCAGCAGGGTCAACCCAGACAAAGCCTGGCAGTCTCCCTGAGTTGAGGAGATAGAGTAGGGGCTTCGGCGAAACGCGAGCATCTAGAATTCTCAGGACTAAGTACCAGAAAAGGTATAACTGCACAGAGCTCCTGAGATGTGTAGCGGATTCCACTTGAGGCATCAGCTGAGTTCTGATTGGTGCCAGTGGAAGCTATCAAGGCAGGAAAGAACCACCAAAGAGGAGCAGGCAGAAAAATTCCTGGAGCTCAGGGCTGGGAATAGTTCATGCTCCAAACAGCCAGAATGGAGAAAACTGGTAATACTTGGGGGATTGGGTTGAACACTCAGAGAAGGGTATATTACTTCAGTAGTGGAGCCAAGTAGCTCTAGACCACATGCTGCTCTGGTCCTGCATGACAGAGCTTCAAAGCAAGACCCAAAGGGGTCAAACTGTTTCCAGATAATTTCCAAATAACTCAACTGTATCCCAGAATAAAGATTAAGACTGTTTATAGGAATACAGAATGTATATACATATATCCAGCATTCAACCCTGTCAATTTCACAATGTCTGGCATTCAATTAAAAATTACCATGCATGAAACGAAGCAGGAAGATATACCCTGTAATGAGGAGAAAAGTCAATCTGTAGAAACAGATGCTCAAATTAATAAGAACATTAAAACAGCTATTATAAATATAGTCCATATGTTCAGGAACACAGGAAAGAATGAGCATGTTAAGGAGAGACATGAAAAATGTAAAGGCCCAAATCAAACTTCCAGAATTGAAAAAAACAATGTCTGAAATGAAAAAAATACACTGATGGGGATTAATAGATTAGACTCTGCAGGATAAATGAGTGGTGAATTTGAAGACAAAATAATAGAAACAACCCAAAATGAAGCACAGGAAAGCAGACTAAAATAGATAAACAGAGCATCAGAGGGCAGTGGGACAACTTCAAGTGGCCCCATATGTATGTGCAGTTGGAATCCTAGAAGGAAGGGGGTGGAGCAGGAAAATATTTGAAGAAATAATGGCTGACAAGTTTCCAAAATCGATGAAAACTATAAATCCATGGATCCAAGAAGCTAAATGAACCCCAAGCAGAAGAACCATGAAGAGAAAGAACTACACCGAAATATGTGATCAAATTGCTTAAAACGGTGACACAGAGAAAAATCCTAAAAACAGCCCAGGAAAGAAAAAAAAAAAAAATGATACACATGTAGAAGAAGGAAGAAACAAATCATGATGGACTTCTTCAGAAACAGTCCAAGCCAGATGAGAAAGAGCTAGATCTTTATTTTTTTTATTTTTATTTTTTTTTACATAGAGCTAGATCTTTACTGAAATGGAAAAAAAAAAACACAAAAAACAGCCCTGAAACTGTCCACCTAGAATTCTGTACCCAGTCACAAACAAAGATGATGTAAAGACTTTCAGATGTTCAGAAGCTAAGAAAAATGAGCCAGTTATATGAGTAGCAATTTAAATAGTATTGCTTTTCTTTGCATCTAGCGCCAGTACATTCAGAAATTTTGAGGTTGTAAAGTCTGAATCAGTGACATTTTGTTACTTAGTTATGTTTTAACTCTAAGCTTGAAAGAGGTAGAAAGAGTGGAACAGATCAGTGCAGTTGGGGTTAGTCTTGTAAGCAGAGTGCCGAAAGGAGGTATATATTTAAAAATCGCACGTCATGTTTTTACTGGTGACAGTTTAAATTTGCTTGAGTTTTTTAAGGGTTGTTAATAAGAATTTGTGTTTATCTTTTTCCAATAAAATAGATTTTGCAAGTGAAAGCCATTGTTATTCCTCTGTAATGTTACACAATATAAGCAATGCGTTCACATTGGAGTGCATTTCATAGCTAATGAACTAATCAAATTACTGTGAGTACATTTGGCATTTGGAGATGTGCATTAACTCTTCGTGGTCAACTGGACACGTATTTAATTACTCCCTCAGTTCAGGCTGAAAGAATTTATGCGCTCTTTATACTCCTGGATGATTTTAAGATAACTTAGTCAGTTAAAAGAAAAAATAAAAAACAAAATACTTCTTATTAAATTATTAACTAAAACGTATTGAATGTTATTAAAATACTCTCTTCTTCCCTTTTATTATAGTCTTCTTACATAACTTTATAAAGTTTGCTTGCTTATATAAACTAGGTCTTCGCAATAAATATTTATTATGGGTTATGTTTCATTTTGTTCACTAGTCGACCGTAGGATTGCTGTTGTCTGTTGAATACCTTACTGAAAGGTAGATAAACAGCCTTTTAATATCCTGTGGACCATGTTCGAAGTATAGGCAGGATGAATCTTATTATTTGTTATTTATTTTATTTTTTAAATTAAAAAATATATATTTTATTCATTTATTTGGCTGTGCTGGGTCTTAGTTGCGGCACACGGGCTCTTCGTTGCGGCATGTGGATCTTTCAGTTGTGGCATGCATGTGGGATCTAGTTCCCTGACCAGGGATTGAACCCAGGAACCCTGCATTGGGAGCATGGAGTCTTAACCACTGGACCATCAGGGAAGTCCTGAATCTTATTATTAAGTAAATTCCTAGCTGGTTGTACATTAGTGCTCATTAGTGGTCTGTCTTAGTCAATGTTGGGGATGTGACTTTGGCTTATCTTGTTTCACAATTTGATTATTTTCTTGGAGAATAGGGTAGAAAGGTCGTTATCAGATTTGTAGATGTTGCAAAGCTGTGTGGGACTGATACAGAGCTGGGTAGAATAATTATTTATTTTGGATGGCACAGTTGAGATCCAATTTTTTTTCAAACTGAGAAAATGGGTTAGAACCTACAAAATGAAAATGCCCTCCCCCTTGTTTGAGTTTTGTGTCCATTCCTGAACCAACTGCCGTGGCTGCAGGGATATCAGGTGCTACTTGGGTTGGGCAGATGATTGGCAAAAGAAGGTAGAAATTTCTGTGATTGTTTGAGTTCCCATAAAACCCCACCTGTACCATGGCTATGTAGTAAGGGAGGGTGGGCACAGGTACTGGGTCGATGGTCACCTTGACCACTGCATTCCTTCAAATCTGCTCTCCTTCAGTCTTCCTTATCTCAGGGGATTGCTCTCCATCCACCTAGCTGCTTTAACCAGAACTTAAGAATCACCCTCTACACTTCCTTCTCTCTCATTTCACACATTCACTCCATTACCAAGTACAGTCAGCTCAACCTCCTAATTTCATTGAGAATCCACGCAGTTCACCGTTTCAGCTGGTTCTACACCAGTCAAGCCACTGCAGTCTCTTTCATGGACCATTATAATAGCCTCCTTAAATGGTCTCCCTGCTTCCACTCCCCCACCCACTCTCCAGTGTTCTTAAATACACAGTTTAGATCTTATTATTCCCCTGCTTAATACCCTTCAGGGGTTGGTCACTGAACTTAAAATCCAAACTCTTTAAAATGACCTGCAGTAAAATCGAGTCCGTCTCCCTCTTCAGTCTTACACTGTACTGTCTGTTGGTTTCTGTGTTCCAGCCACATTGGCCCTTTTTTTTTTTAGTTCTGAATGTATCAAATTCTTTCTGATCTCAGGGTCTTCACAAAAGCTGTTCCTTCTGCTCAGGATTTTATTTTTAAAGATAAACTTGTTTGCACACATGGAAAAGTATATAAACGATAAATGTTCGACTTGATGACTTATTACAGAGTGAACATATTCATGTTACCACTACCAGGTCGAGAATAGAACGTTATTGCTGGCTCTCCAGAAGATTCTCTCATGTTCCTTTCCAATTATCTCCATCATGATCTGCAAAGATAATCACTGTCCTGACTTCTTAACTCATAGATTAGTTTTATCTGGTTTTCAACTTAACATAAATGGAATCATTCAATATGTATTCTGTTGTGCCCAGCTTCTTTCATTCAGTGTTAAATATGGGAGATCATGCATGTTGTAGCGTATAGCAGTAGTTTATTCATTTTTATTGCTTTGTAGTATTCCATTGTATGAATATTCCACTATTCTGTTGACATTTGCTTTCTTTCCAGTTTTTCCTATTATAAGTGACACTAGTATGAATATCCTTTTACATGTCTTTTGGTGCACATACATACATATTTCTGTTGGATATTTTCTTAGGAATGGAATTTCTGCTCGTAGGGCATGTGGATGTTGTCTGGAACACTTTTACCTGCACTCTTAATTTGGCTAACTTCCTGTTTATTCTTCAGGTTTCAACTTAAAGGTCACTTCTGCAGGCAGCCAGGCCTATTCTAACCACCACCGTCCCCCACAAACAATTTTAGATTAGGTCCTCCTGTTGCAGTCTGTTGGAACTCCATCACTGTACTTAGTATAATTCATAATTTTGCAGGTATATGATTATGTAATGCCTGTCTTCCCAGTGGAAGGTATTGGGGCACCGACTTTTTTTTATTCCTAGAACTTTGCCAGGATCCTGGTATATGGTAGGCATTCAGTAAATACTTGTTGAACAAATGAATGAAAGGTTATTTTTATTTTGAAATGTTGCCAAGATTGGGATGTGCAGTTTATATAGAACACTAATTTGGATAGCTGAGTATCTTTCAGCTGGAATTTTAGTTATTTACTAATACAAAGAAAACCTTTTTCCTTTAAAATAATTTTCTCTTTATGTGTGATGAAATGGAAAGAGTCTTTACCACCAGCTGGTTATATGATCTTGGACGAATCACCTAGTCTTTTTCTTCTGAAAATGAGTAGCTTGGACTGCATGATCTCAAGGATCCTCTGACTAGAGGCTCTCTGCTTCTACACCAGAGTGGTACCTGCATGCAAATAAGCCGGCCACAAACTGCGGTGCATGCAACCACAGGCAAATTGTGTTTCTAGGAAGGTCGTGCTAATTTGTAATCCTGTTTTCATATTCTTACTGGCTTTCTTCAGCTTGGTCTTCTGTATCATCAGCTAAGGAAAGACAGTCTGTTCCCACCTGGAAGGTTTGAGCCACAGCAGAATGTTGACCTTGGATGGCAGGACCTTCAGTGGGTAGCGTAATTATTTAGTTTGAAATATTGTTAATTCATCAGAAGTTAGAGAAATCTACATTTAAATTTAATCTTCAAAATACCATTTAGGTTTTTAGAGAAATGACTTTTTATTTATCTGAATGTCTTAGATAATAAGTTAATTTTATTTCTTTCCATTCAGATGGTAGAGTTAGCAAGGCAGATGTGACCATCGTGTTGCAATTATCCTATGTTTAATAAGCCTGTATTTTAGAGACACAACTCATGAGAATCAAGACATAGGTATATGATTATGTTTTCATCTGAATTTCTGTAGCCTGATCTTATGTTTCTTAATTGCCTTAACTTCTCATTTGAGAAGGGCGGGTGTAACACCAGCAATGCTGAGTAATGCCAGCTGTGTCATATGACAGAGTGCTATAAAATAAGCCAGTCCAGCAAAAAAAGGTGTTGAGTAATGTGATAGAGAACAATAGGTATGTTAAATTTTGATAGAGAACAATTGATATATTTATACTCTGAGTGTTTTTGTAGTCTATAAACAGATAATCTCTATACCTTCTATTTTCATTACTTTCCTGTAGTTTAAATAGGAGACGTAGATTAGGGCTGCCTTCAGTCATGAATTTGTTCAGTTAAAAAACTCTGAAACAGGCACAGAGCTAAAATAATGAATAAGTTATCTTATTAAGATAAGATATTATCTTATCTTATTAAGTTGTGGGATATCACTAGCTTGTGGCTTTACGTAGTTTTAAAGACTTCTTAACTACTTCTGTGATGACAGGTAAAGGTAAGCTTATGATTTTCCAGCTACAAGTTTGACAGGAGGATATGAAAGCTAATTTATTTAGGATGAATGTAAGGAAAACATTTGTGACAGAGTATTAGCAATATTTACCCTTCCTGGGCTCTCCATTCTATAATTGCCGAGTCTGCTTCTTTCCCAATTTGTTATATATCTGTTATTTGATGAATATATGATAGACTTGGGAAGAGCAGGCCATGGGGCCATTCTCAAGGCTGTAGAACTTATTGTTCCCTTTCAAGTTTATAAAAGTCCTAGTGCCCATTGAACTTTTGCCTACTTGGAGGAAAATACCTCTCGGATCACTTAGAATCCAGTAGCCTGTCCTCTCCCACTGACTGGCCAGGTTATCTTGTCTTCTCTCCTCTCTGAATTTATCCAGGATACCAAAGAATGCTGTCAGAATAAATTTTATCTGGGGAAGTATCAAACAGACATCAAAGAAGAGAGAATAGTGTCGTTGATTCCCATGTATCTGCCAGCCAACCTCAGCGATTATCACAGACACTTTTAAAAATATATTTATGTATTTATTTATTTATTTATGGCTGTGTTGGGTCTTCGTTGCTGCACGCAGGCTTTCTCTAGTTGCAGTGAGCAGGGGCTACCCTTCGTTGCGGTGCGTGGGCTTCTCATTGCGGTGGCTTCTCTTGCTGAAGAGCACGGGCTCTACGTGCGCGGGCTTCAGTAATTGTGGCGTGCGGGCTCAGTAGTTGTGGCTTGCGGGCTCTAGAGCGCAGGCTCAGTAGTTGTGGCACACGGGCTTAGTTGCTCCTCGGCATGTGGGATCTTCCCGGACCAGGGCTCAAACCCGTGTCCCCTGCATTGACAGGCGGATTCTTAACCACTGCGCCACCAGGAAGTCCAATCACAGATGCTTGTGTTTATCTATATCCCTTATCTGCTATTCCCCCCCCCCCCCCCCGCCACCACTGTTTATTTTGAAGTAAACCCTGGACATCATTTAATTTCATCCATAAATATTTTTTGAGAATAAATGTTTATGGCACATATTTTATTTTGCTTTAAATTCTTTTCTATGACCTGATTCATATTCATATATTCACTAGGAGTAGATTCAGAGGCCCTTCAGATGATCAGTTCTAATGACGTGAGAATATGGTAAAAATATAGCTATAATTATAAATTTATGCTTAAGATAGCTCTGTGTTCTCAGGAAATGCACATTTGCACTAGATTGATGACTAAGATTTAAAGCACGAATGAAAGATAGTGTTGAATGTGACATGAGAAGAAAAGTTTTTCCAGTTAAAATAAGGAAAATAAGGAGGAGGTTAGTTACTGTTGTTGCCTGAGGTGTCACAGCAGTAACTTCAGAAGCCAGGCTCTGTCTTACCTTCCGGGCTTAACAAATGAGCTGAAGACATGTGGCCCTCCTTACCTCAGCTGAACTGCACAAGATCTTGATCAGCTTAGAATGACTCCTAAAACAATGGGCTTCTTGGCTATTCCTACCTACCTGTGGTTAGAAATCAGTCACTTGTAAAAAGAAAGGTTTGTTTTTCCTAGCGTTTCGTTTGTTTAATAACAACATGAAAAGGAGGAAAAAAAACCCACTTCTCTTTCAAAAAGCACTCTGTTGCCCTCATGGAAAGCGTAGTAGATAACCTGGAAAGACAGCACTAACAAGAGAGTGAGTGGCCTGAACTTCCGTATCACCACGTTTCCTGAACTTTCATTTCTGCTCGTTGTTTCCTCTGAGCTCTCCACACCCCCTGCCATTTTATACACTCCACAGCTTACACCCTGGTTAGCAGTCATTTAACAGTGCCCATTTTCCCATCCTCACCTTCACACCCCACGACAGACATGATGTCACTGTTAAACTTCAATAATGAAGGCATTCAAATGCTGTCAATGGTAAGATAAAATGTTTATCTTTTTATGCATTATTTATTTAATTATTTATTTTTCAGTTTTTTTTAAATTTTTTTTTAAATTTTTTTTTTTTTTCGGTACGTGGGCCTCTCACTGTTGTGGCCTCTTCCGTTGCGGAGCACAGGCTCCGGACGCGCAGGCCCAGCGGCCATGGCTCATGGGCCCAGCCGCTCCGCAGCACGTGGGATCCTCCCGGACCGGGACACGAACCCGCATCCCCTGCATCGGCAGGCGGACTCCCAACCACTGCGCCACCAGGGAAGCCCAAATTTTTTTTATTAAAAAAAAAAATTATTATTACTACTATTTTTGGCTGCGCTGCGTGGCTTGTGGGATCTTAGTTCCTGAACCAGGGATTGAACCCAGGCCCCCTGCAGTGAAAGCACAGAGTCCTAACCACTGGATTGCCAGGGAATTCCCCTTATGTATTATTTTAAAACTTACGAAACATTCCCTTTTGTGCCAAAATCTCTCAATTTATTTTTGTCTATTAGATGAATACTTAGTCAATAGCTGCAGTGTTTAGAGTCACTGTGTTAGGTGGGCATCATGTTGAGATATAAAGAAATAAGACTTAGTTTCTATTGCTACTAGTAGACAAGTGTCTGTGGCATAAAGTAAAGAGAAGAAAGATTTCCTTCCAGCCAGAGTAATCAGAGGAAACTTCAGGAAGAAAGCGGCATTTTTTGTTAGGTATTGAAAGATGGGTAATATTTGGAAACACAAAGATGGCTAACAAGTATTCGGGGTGGGAAGAACGTGGTGAACAGCGAAAGAGGGGAGGGAGGGGAAAGAACATGGAGCCTGTAGGAGGGGAACACGTTACTCATTTTGGCTAAGGCCTGGGATGCAAGGGGAGGGTATTAAGGGAAGAAGAAAGATGGGGATGGATTGAGTAAAGTCGTTACAAATGCTGTGTTTTATCTAAAGGTTATACACATTATTTTAAAGTGTTATGGCTTTCTTTCTTTTTTTAAATTAATTTATTTATTTTTGGCTGTGTTGGGTCTTGGTTGCTGCACGCGGGCTTTCTCTAGTTGCGGTGAGCCGGGGGGGCCGGGCTTCTCTTCATTGCGGTGCTTTGGCTTCTCATTGTGGTGGCTTGTCTTTGTTGTGGAGCACAGGCTCTAGGCGCGTGGGCTTCAGTAGTTGTGGCTCGCGGGCTCTAGACTGCAGGCTCAGTCGTGGCGCACGGGCTTAGTTGCTCCACGGCATGTGGGATCGTCCCAGACCGGGACTCGAACCTGTGTCCCTGCATTGGCAGGTGGATTCTTAACCACTGTGCCACCAGGGAAGTCCCATGGCTTTCTTTTTTTTTTTTTTTTTTCCCCATGGCTTTCTTATTTTAAGTAATCTTTTTATAGTGGAGGAATCTCAAATTATTTTCTAGAATTAAGTTACCAGAGAAATGGGACAATAATTTAATTGGATCCCTCCTAATCATATATTTCTCTGGATTTCATGGAGTTTCACAAAAGAAGGGAATCTTTTTCCCCCAATTAAAAAAATATATATGGGGAGGGAATAAAATGGTATTGTAAGAGTTTATCTTCATGCCTTTTAGAGGAAAAAGCTTCATAACTTAGGCATATGCACATGTGTTTTCAAAGTTATTTTTGCTGGCTACATTAAGAAAAATTTTTTTAATTTTTAAATAATTTCAAATATATGGAAAAGTTGAAGTTCAGTACAAAAGAACTTTTTTTTTCTGAACTATTTAAGACTACTAAGTTGCCAACAAGTTACCCTGTCACCCCCAAATACTTTATTACATATTTCCTAGAAAGGTATTCACCTACATAACTACAATATAATCATCAAAAAATTAACATTGGTACCTTACTGTTGTCTAATCCTCAGACTCCATTTAAGTTCATCAGTTGTCCCAACAATGTCTTTCGTAGAAAAAAGATCCAGTTGAATTTTGTGCATTTTATTTAGTTATCGTGTCTCTTTAGTTTCCTTAAATGCGGAAAAGTTTCTCAGTCTTTGACGTTTATGACCATAAAACTTTTGAAGATGAAGGCCATCTTCATTGTTTTGTAGAATGTCCCTCACTCTGGGTTTGTCTTATGGTTCCTCATGCTCAGATTGAGGTTATCTTGGCAGGAATATTACAGAAGTGCTGCTGCGTTCTTTTCATTGTATCCTGTCAGTTGACACAATCTTGACTTGTCCCATTACTGTTGGTGTTCACTTGGATTACTTGGGTTAAGGTGGTGTCTGCCAGGTGTCTCTGGCTGGCTCTTTTTTCCTTTATAATTAATAAGTGTTTGGAGGTGAGGTACTTTGAGATTATGTATGGTCCCATTGCTCTTCAAACTTTCAGTTTATGGGTTTATTCAGTGGGTTGTAATCTGTTACTCTTATAATTTATTTTGATGCTCAAATTGTCCCAGATTTCACCAGTAAAAGAAGCCCCTTTAAGCCAGCTTCTGCATTTTTGTAACATGCCACCATCATTCTTTGAACACCCCCTTACTTCCTGGTGCAGAAACATGTTATAGGCTCATCTTGTCCCTGCCCTTCCCCTGGAATTAGCTGTTTCTCCGAGGAGTCCTAGTTCCTTTTAGTGGAGAATGGTATTAGAAGGCAAGGTCTGGGTGCTAGGTGTGCTGTTTGTTATTGGAGTATTGCTGGTCGTGGTCCTGTCAATGGCTAGAGCTAAGGAGAACATATAAGTGTATATGATATGCATACATAGTTATACCCACCCACTTATATCTCTGTCAGTCTGTCTCACTAGAAAACCGTGAGTTCATACTGGTAACTCCAATTCTGATCAGCACTGCAGTGTCCTTTCTAGTTTT
The DNA here is from genome assembly GCF_005190385.1 of Monodon monoceros. Lineage (NCBI taxonomy): Eukaryota > Metazoa > Chordata > Mammalia > Artiodactyla > Monodontidae > Monodon > Monodon monoceros. Next base: position 12,316,871 of record NW_021703767.1, read on the forward strand.
CTCTCTTTCCATGTTTGCAATTCCCTTCTCTGACAGTGAGAAGCCTACTCCTGTGGTCTTTGATCATTCCCCTGTGCATAACCACTCTCCTGTTGCCCCTGCAGCCTCCTCCACCGCGTGGCTGCCTTCTTCACCCCAGTGGGGCTCCAGCATCCTGCCTGGGGCTCCCTCCAGTGCACCCTGCCTTCTCATCCCGTGCCAGGCCACTCCTACTGTCTCTGGATGGACACCACCCTCCTCACTCAGACTTCAGCATCTCCTGCCCGGCTGCTCCTCCCCCCAAGTGGATGCTTTCTTTCCCCACCTCTGGCTTCAACTCCATGAACAGGGCCACCCTTCTTACTCCACCTAGACTCTCACAGCCTGCAAAGGACCTCCTTCCACCCACCCCAGACCTTTGAAGCGTAAATGGAAAAATAGGTAATCCTCTGCAGTCCTTTAGGTTAAAAATATTTCAGAAGAAAACACTCGGTTTTCTTTTATGAAATTGGAAGTGTCTAGAGTTAAACGTTCGTATGGCTCTGAAATTGCATTCACCAGTTCATTGAACATAAATTACCGAACCCCTCCTGGGTGCCAGGCACTGAGCTAGGTCACCGGGGATAGGACGGTGAGCTAGACAAAGCCCCTTCCCTCATGAAGCTGCATTCTCTGACTCTGTTTAAGCTTAAACAGGTTAGTAGCAAATCAGTAATCTCTCTAAGCCTGTTTCCTCATGTCAAGTGGAAGTAGTCGCAATTCTGCTCATGGGGTGCTTGTGGAAATTGAATAACACATGAAAAATACCTAGCCCAGTAACTAGTTAGCTACTGTCTTGATCATCACAGAAACAATATACAAGTACCTCAGCTAAAATAATATTCGTCACTCTAAAAAAATCATTAAAATTTTTCATTTAATATTTTGAGGGGAAACCAAAAAAATTCCTGGCAGGGAAGATGAAATCTCATCTATTCTTTGAATCTTTTTTTTTTTCTTTTAGCATACTTTTATCTAAGAATATGCACTTTAGTTTAAATTGTGTGTTTAAATGTGTCCTGTTTCTTGAGCCTCAGAATATAATACAAAAGCACAAATAACCAGGCAACATGACATTTGTCTGCATGTTTGTATCAGGTGACAGTCTAATAGATGGGTCTTCTTTGGGCCCGAAAGACATGGTAGATTCATATGTTTGGAGCACAGTTAACGAAAAGGTAATTATTATGCATTATTAGAGAGAGAACATTTTGTTGCAGGATAATTTGTTATAAAATGACTTTCTCTTTTCTAAGGGAAGGTGATGACTTAATATTAAAAATTATTTTCTTTTTAACCCTTACTAGCTGCTGGTATTGGAACCCAACTGGTTGCTGCTAAACTGGTAGATACATCTAGTAATGTCTATATTATTCTACCAGTGATAGTATTTGAAATGCATATAACATGTAACCTGTAAAACTCTGGAATAGTATTTGCCCTGGAAGCCATGCCTTCTATCATCAGAGATAGCAAGCCTCTCTAAGGTTTGCTTTTGTACATGTGGTACTCTTAACAAGGCAGTATTTAGGGGAAGGAGTTCCTGTTTTACTTTATAAAATATTAAAATTTATGTTGTGATGTTTTCTAGCTGTGTTCCTTGTCACTGAATGTTAGGAGTAACTGTTCTCGAAATATATGGTGCAGTAATAATAATAGGAACTCTAGGAATGCAGAATGAAATTCAAATCCCCATAACTTTAGTGGCTTGGTGAAATCTTCCTCACTCCCTAACTTCATACTGGGTGGTTTGATAAAGATAAAGACCTACCCCTAATAATGAACATACTAGAAAATTGTGACAGTATCAGCTAATTGAGTGACTGAGTCCTTCAGTCTCATAAGGCCTGTGCTGCCAGCTAGCAGAGCACAGCTCATTCGAAGGCAGAAATGGGATAACTAGGAAGAAGCATAAGAGTAGATGGTCTGAAAAGAGGTGAGGCAGGCGGAGAAAGTGAGCTGGTCTGTAGAACCCTGGAGAAGAGCTTCAAAACAAAGGAAGAGAGCTCTAATGCAGAGTACTATGGGATATTAGGAAAGCAGTAGACTGAGAAGATAGCCATTTTGTTGGCAATAAAGGTCGACAGAGAGGGACTTCCCTGGTGGTGCAGTGGTTAAGAATCTGCCTGCCAACGCAGGACACACGGGTTCAAGTCCTGGTCTGGGAAGATCCCACATGCCGCAGAGCAGCTAAGCCCGTGTGCCACAACTACTGAGCCTGTACTCTAGAGCCCGCGAGCCACAACTGCTGAGGCTGCAGGCCACAACTACTGAAGCCCGTGTGCCTAGAGCCCATGCTTCGCAACAAGAGAAGCCACCGCAATGAGAAGCCCATGCACCGCAATGAAGAGTAGACCCCGCGGGCTTCCCTGGTGGCGCAGTGGTTGAGAGTCCACCTGCCGATGCAGGGGACACAGGTTCGTGCCCCGGTCCGGGAAGATCCCACATGCCGCGGAGCGGCTGGGCCCGTGAGCCATGGCTGCTGAGCCTGCGTGTCCGGAGCCTGTGCTCTGCAATGGGAGAGGCCACAGCAGTGAGAGGCCCGCGCACCAAAAAAAAATAAAAAACAAAAGAGTAGATAGACCCCACTTGCCTCAACTAGAGAAAAGCCCGCGCGCAGCAATGAAGACCCAACGCAGCCATAAATAAATAAATAAATAAATTTTAAAAATGTACTATAATTCTGTATCAGAATGTAATTTGTTAGAATTTATAACATACTATCGTTCATGTACAGATCATAGAGGAATGGGGAAAGGGAAAAGGGGTAAGTGCAAGAGATAAGAGGTAAATGAGGAGTGAACCAGTCAGCTAAGAGGTGAGTTGGTGGGTTGTGGGTAGGGAGTGGATAAGGGAAGTCAGTAAAGAAGAAAACTGGAAGGGAAAGGATAGAATGAGAAAGAGGCTCATACCTTTCCAGATTTGTAGACCTTAGAATGTAGTATTTGTACTCGTCCATTGAGTTACTAGCTGTGGTTTATGTTTCTTTGGTTCTGTGTTCAATTTTTAATAAGTGTGTTTGCTAAGAACTAGGCATTTTCCTTTAAAGCTTCAGGATTTGTTTTTTGTTTGTTTTGTTTTGTTTTTTTCTGGATAGAATAACCACAACAGCCTGTCCTAGGGAAATTAATCTGTGGGTTATATTCATTAGCAGATAACATTAACTTCATAGCAGAAGAAATAAATCCAGACAAAGGCCAGACTGACGATTTCCCCCCTGCTAGACTTTGTGGTCAAGTACTGCCATTAGCTTTCATTATTTAAACGTTAGTAGCCTTCTGTGCGTCAAGCACTGTTCTAAGTGTCAGGGATGAAAGGATGAATAGGACAGAATTCCTGCCTTCAAGGAGCAGGCTGGCTAATGAGAAGGACAAGCGATGAGTATATTTTAAATGTTTGGGCAACGTGAAGAGGGAGCTCTGTGAAAGACCTGTGCCTGGAGGAGTAAAGGAAGGTTTCCAGAAAGTGATTTTGTGCTTGTGTTTTTATAGGGTGAATAGAATTTTGCCAAGAGGAAAAGGTTGTGTATAGAGTCTTTCAGGCAGAAAGCCAGATCGCTGTGCAAAGGTACAGAAATGTAAAAGACCATGCTTGGGCCATAGTGATAGTTTAATATGATTGGAGCCTAAGATGCAGGGGGTGGGAAGGAGAGGAGAGTTATGAAAAATGAAGCAGAAAGGGTATGTTGAGGCCAGATTCTGGAAGACTCTTTGTTAAGGAGTTGGGTGTTGTCCTATAGGGGATATCATAACAGAGAGTGTTCCTGGTATTAGAGTAGGTGAACAGATCAGTGGAACAGAGAAGAAAATTCAAAAGCAACCTCCAAAACATGAATATTGTTAAAGGTAGTACTTCAGATCTTTAGGAGAGGATGGATTAGGGAATAGATGGGGCTGGAGTAACTTGTTAATTCTTTGGGAAAAACTGTTAATTTACTGGTTTGAAAAAATATTTTATGCGTTGCATTTATGTTAAGAATATCAGGTTTAGATTTGGACATTTTTGCTTGAAACTCTGGCTTTATAGCTAAATAGAATCTGATGTTTCAGGTCCTTTTTCTTACCCTAAAACTTTTATTTATTTATTTTTATAGCATCAGCAGAAAAAGAAGCAATCAAGAGTACATACTCCAAAGTTCTAGATGCCTATGGACTTTTAGGTGTTTTACGATTAAATCTTGGTAAGTAGTCGATATAATTGGTCTATTTTTTTCATTTCTGTTTTTGTAATTCTAAGGATTTGAGAGAGACTATCTATTTCAGACTCTATATCTGAGCTATAAGTGTGGTAACAGCTTTTAAACCTTAATTAAGCTAATCTTGAGATAATGCTTCTTGCCCGAAAAGGCATGCTACATGCTCATGCTCTTGTGATTTTAAGTTCCAGAGACAGCGTCCTATTTGAACACTTTAAGAGACTGGTATCAGTTGTCAAAAGAGAAAATCAGGGCATTGCCCTTTTTCTTTGTTTCAGTGCATTTAGGAAAAGATGTCTTAGTGGGAACCACACACTGATTTCCCTGGTTTATAGTGGAAAAGACATCTGCTTTGTATTCAAAAGGTCTCAGTCGAGCCTGTGTCTGCTACCTAGTGTCACCATGGGCTGCAAAGTAACCTTTATGATTCTATAACGGTGTGACTCGGAGTGTGGCCCAAGGACTGGTTACGTTCCATAAACTGTTTTGTTATTGGTCTGGGTGAGAAAAGAAGCCAGCACCATCGTGCAGATCAACACATGGCTTCCTTCATTGATAAATTCTTACTATGGAGAAAAAAAGAAGTCAGCGAAACCAAATGGTGAACTTAGTGATGTCATTTTCTGTTCTAGGAGAAGCACCTTTTCTCACCATGAACTGGTACCTGTGAACTGGTTCATGGGGCATACTTTGAGGAGCTCTGGCCTATCAAATGGAGATTTGCCATATGTTATGAATCTATCACATGTAAAGTACTGTGCCTAGTGCTTAGCTAATACTGTCTTGGGTCATCCTCGCAGTCCAGTGAGATTTGTTTTAATCTTATTTTCTAAGGGTGGATATCTCAGGTTGGTTATGTTAACACAGTGAAGTTGGTTTGGATAATAAGTAGTGGAGGAGCCAAGGCGCAGGGTGCTTCTGCCTACGTTAAAGCCCACGTTCAAAGTACACCACTGCTGGTGGTTAAGAATCCGCCTGCCAATGCAGGGGACACGGGTTCGAGCCCTGGTCCGGGACAATCCCACATGCCGCGGAGCAGCTAAGCCCGTGCGCCACAACTACTGAGCCTGCGCTCTGGAGCCTGCACGCTGCAACTACTGAAGCCCGCGTGCCTAGAGCCCGTGCTCTGCAACAAGAGAAGCCACCGCAGTGAGAAGCCCGCACACCGCAACGAAGAGTAGCCCCCGCTCACTGCAATTAGAGAAAGCCTGTGCGGAGCAACAAAGACCCAGCGCAGCCAAAAATAAGATTAATTAATGAATTAAAACAAACAAACAGAAAAAACAAAGTACGCCACTGCTGAATTCCACCTTCATACCCATTGCACAGAATTTTTGTCAATACTAGATGAAAAAATCCCTGAGTTTTTTATAAGCCAAATTGCTTTATAAATTGTTTCCAAGGACTTTTTGTCCACATAGCAGCAGCAGCAGCTCACATTTATGTGCCATGTTTTCAACCTTACTATTTACACAGAACTCTCACATTCATTGTCTTGTCTGAACTTTCTAACAGTCTTAAAGGAAAGGTAGGGAAGATAAGGCATATATATTTTTTTTATTTGATAAATCTTGCATACCCTTCAATTAAGTAGAGGAACAGTTTCATAAATGTGAGATTATTCTGTTAATGTTTAAATGCTTCATTATACTGAATGTATTTAAACAAGGATTTTTTCCCCTAACTTTTGCCAAAATCTAGTTGTGAACTTAAACATGTCTATGATAAACTTAAAATAACCACAAGGCCAGATTTTCAAACATGGAGACACGAGAAGGAAGGCGGAAGAAACTTTGAATAGCTTGAGAAACATTGGGACTTTTCATCCAATTAAAGTCTTTGGTTTTTGCAGGTGATATTATGTTACATTATCTGGTCCTCGTCACTGGATGTATGTCTGTTGGGAAAATTCAAGAATCCGAAGTTTTCCGAGTTACTTCCACTGAATTTATATCACTACGAATCGATTCTTCAGATGAGGATCGCGTTTCAGAAGTGCGAAAAGTGTTGAACTCAGGAAACTTCTATTTCGCATGGTCTGCATCTGGAGTCAGTTTGGATCTGAGTCTTAATGCCCATCGTAGCATGCAAGAACATACAACCGATAATAGATTTTTCTGGTGAGTTCATATTACATTTTTCCCTTCGTGATCACGTGCTGTGCAACCTAGAAGGTTGAACAGTTATTTCCAGAGATAGCAGCAGTGGGCATTGCCCATTGAGCACACCGCTCTTTCCTGCTACAGTATCCTCAGCAGAGCATAGCAGGCATCCACTGTCATTTTTTTAAAGTTGTCATGTGATGTGAAACCCATTTACTCTCCCTGATCTAGACTGACCTTCCATTTCAGACATATATTTAAAATATTTATTTTAAAATTAGGAACGAATTAATTGTAATACGGTTGTGTTACTCACATCCACTGTTCTCAGTTTTGAGGTCTTGTCTCTGGCAGCATTGCCTTTCTAAGCCCACATTCCCTTATTATTTTTAATTTTAAGGTTGTAAGTAGATGATCTTGATTCAAGAGCAACCGACTATCAGGAAGTAGTACGCTGGGATAAAGTTTAGTACTGTAATAAAATAAGACTTAATAAAAGTTACCATAATAAAATATGTAACTGTGCCGTGTTTCACGATTATGCGTAAGTGTGCTGTATTGTAAGTAAGCACTAATGGGGGCAGGGCCCACATGACTGTAATTAGTATCACTTTACTGGAGCAGACCAGATTTCTAGTATAGCCGTTCTCTTGTCCACAGTCAGCATCGATGTTGACTTTTTTCCTTAACACAACGGACAAATTTTATTTCATTTGTTTACTTATGTTATAAGGCCAAAGTCCGGGACTCTCTGCTCTCGGTCTCCCTCAGTAGTTCAGATTCAAGGTGTTTCCTCCTGTATACTTTCCCTCCCACTTTCGCTATCTGCCATTATGGTCCTGGAGAAGGCCCTGGGTGTCAGAGGGCTTAAAGTCAACAACCTTAGGACAGGAAGCTAACTTCAGAGCAATAGCTTGGTCACCTTGTAGCTCACATGGAAGTATCTCAGCCCAAAGGAGTGGCATGGGGGAGCAGAGAGGGCAGAGTGAAAAAGGGCTTTGGAGCACTGTAGTCAGGGGGCGGGGTGCGGTGGGGAGGTCAGTGGGACAGACGAGTGGACGGAGTCCTGTCTGCTTGTGTCAGCCCTACACTTTTCTGACGGAAGAGACATTGAAGATTCTGCAAAAGGTAACGGTGTTGCAGCTGGACTTAGGGCAGCTATCCTTACCTTTTTCCCGCCTGCTCATTCACCCAAAATTTCCTTGATTGAGAGAGAAAAGTTTTTCTGCCATAATTAGAAGTCCAGGCAGGTGCAGATGCATTGGCTAAATGGTCAGCAGTCCAGAACATCACTAAGTTTAATCAGTGGGAATAATTCATGTATCCTTTCATTCAATTATGGCTAGAGTTGGGGCAAATTTAGATAACAGATTGAAGGGTTTGTCCAGCAGGAGACAGGCTGAGCGAAGGGGACGCTGAAGTGCCAAAGGTGAGTTTTGCTCGTTTTACAGTTTCTACAGTTTTGCTAAGGATTGGATACTGGAGCTTCACTTAGTATAGAAAAACGAAAGCTCTTAGAACTCATTGTGCTACCCTTGCAGCTTATTAGTAGGAGTATTTTCCAGGATACAGCCAAGTAAGTTTTGTAGCCAGAGAGTAGCAACTTCCTATCACGAAAACCCAGGCAGCTTTACTCCATTGGAGATTTGAGGCTGCTGCCAGTCGAGAGTCAGGTGTAAATTTAAACAATCAAAACAGCAAGGCATTGACTGCAAAGAAAAATGAAAACTGACAGCAGAGGGAGAAACTCTACCTGAATAAATGTACGGATCCCGCTCCTATTTAAATGGGGGATCTCTGCTAGGACAGGGGCCTCAGCTGTGGTGTCTGGACAGACTGGGTCACAGTTTGAGCTTTGCCTCAGATCAATGTAGATAATAATAAGCGTGGAAGCTTATGTCATTGGATTTCATGTTATCGCCTGAGTAATCCTACTACTCATCGCCATTCCAGTATGCTTTCCTGAGCGGGTGAGAAGGGCTGGGGTTGCAGCTGGTTTTCCAGGACTGCACGTGGCCACCGCCTGTTTTCTGTCTCCTACAGCTGTCGCTTGACAGGAGGGGGTTGGGGACAACTGCTCCAGCTGGCGTTGCTCTGTATTCTTGGTATTAATGGCCCTAAGGCGTCAAGAAAATGCTGTGACATTGTTTTTATACCTCTTAAGACAACAAGATGGTGCAAAGCACTTAAGAAAGATTTCCGCTTAGATTGGTAGTTTTAAAACTCAGAGAACCAAGCTCCAGTATTCTAGAAACTTCACTTTTGTAAGGCACCTTTTTATCTGAAAGTACCAGATAGAAAGTTTTTCTTCACAACAGTATATTTGCTTTGGTGGTAGGTTGGTGAGGAGCTTCACGTGTTTGCTGTTGGAGGAATAAGGTTCGGACAGAGCCCCTGAGGCGGCCAGCAGGATGAGAAGATGGCCGGCGTGGCAGGACCCCAGCCCCTCAGCCCTGCTTTAGCCGTAGCAACTCTGCTTTTATGTTTCCTGATCACCAGGCTTCTGCGTGTTCGTTTGAACAAAACTCTTTGCCCCAAAAAAGTTTGGCAACCAGGCCCCATCCGTTATCTAGAATGTAAAAGTATTTGGAGCAGTGGAAAACTCTAGACATGCATTAATACGGTAACCACTAGCCCATCTGGCTGTTTAAACTTAAATTAATTAAAATGGAGCCTTATAAAAGTCAAGCCTTAAGTAGAGCCTTCTAAAGTAGGGTGGGGATGTGTGTATGAAACCCTTTTTTGGAACAAGTGATAAATACATTATGAATAAAGACATAACAGAAATGGGGCCCAGATTCTAAAAACATAGAATGTATGCTTCTTTTCTATGGACCATAGATCACATGTCCAAGGATCTCATTTTATAGCCCTATCTTCCAATCCCTGCCATAGTAAATGTAAATGAATTGATTTATTTTTGGTGCCTTTTAATGTGCATGTTCCAGGAGCAACATTTTGAAACGTACGCTGTGAGTCGTCCAGTGCTCATTACGCTAATGCAGTTACTTCTTTTTTTGTTAGGAATCAGTCTTTGCACTTGCATCTCAAGCACTATGGTGTGAATTGCGATGACTGGCTATTACGCCTCATGTGTGGGGGAGTAGAAGTCAGAACAATTTATGCTGCTCATAAACAGGCAAAGGCTTGCCTCGTTTCCAGGCTAAGCTGTGAACGAGCTGGGACCAGGTTCAACGTCCGGGGAACAAATGATGACGGTCACGTCGCCAATTTTGTAGAAACAGAACAGGTATATGTTTGTATTGCTTAATTCATGTATTAGGGGAGGGGCACAGAGAATAATACGATAACAGATTTTTATTGATTCAGAACTCATTTCGACATCTGTAATGTCATTTTATGGTTGTTCTTGGCTACTTATTAGCCTTAAGAGAGGATTCCCACAAACAAACTTATTTAGCCATGGCTCTTCAAGTAAGTAACAAAACTTTTTGCTAATCAGCATGGCATTGCCAGTGTCATACATTTTAGTACTGAATTTAAAATCCTCAATTATAGAGCTAGACAGCTTAAGAAAAGTGTGTTTTGATGAAATTAAGTCAAACCCAACTCTTAAAGCTAGGTATATAGTACCATTAAAATGAAAAGTTATAATATTTTTGACTATGAAACTATGTAATTGTAAATTCAGGCCATGCCCCCGGTCCATTTCAGATCTTCAAATTAGTTTTTGAAAAATAGAAAAAGCTAAAGGAAAAAAATGAACTCTGAAGGTATATGTATAAAATATTGAAATTCAAAAGGAATTCCTTCTTAAAAGTTGTAATTCTTATGCTTCTGTAGTCACTATTTTCTTGGTTAATGTATATAGAAGAACTATCACTAGTTGAAAAAAGAATCCAACTTATTTAGTGGCCTATTGGATATTTTGTTAGGATCGTTTGTATATGAGAGATTGGTCATGAGATATAACTGGCGTGCACTAGAAGTTAGGAAACTTGTCTTTTGCTGTAGAGGTAACAGCTTCGTCTGTGGAAATATTTTACCCATTGTTTTTCTCTGTAGGTTGTGTACTTAGATGACTGTGTTTCTTCCTTCATACAAATCCGGGGGTCTGTCCCATTGTTCTGGGAGCAACCAGGGTTGCAGGTATGCGTTTTGACATCCAGGTTTTTTTTTCTCTTGAGAACTTTCCATATTTTCTAAAGTTTCAGGATAGTTTATCAGTTCATTTGATAGTTCTACTACTCAGTCTAATAATATTAGCTAGATCCATAAATGAGGATCCAAGCACAGAGGTCCTGGAATTGTTCTAGTTATTTTTTCCTTTAATGTTCTTTTAAATATCCATAGAAATTCAGCTCCCATATTTAATATTAAAATTTTGATGTTTTCATGGGACACTGATTTTCAAAGTGTTTCTGTGCTTACTATCTCAGTATCTTAGTGTATAACAATTTAGTTTCTGTAGGTAGAAAAATGTAGTAGTTAAAGCTTCTGAAACCAGACTTCTCAGTTTGAGCCCTTACTCACCACTACTAGTTTTGTGATCTTGGACAAGTGATTTAACCCCTTTGTGTCTCAGGTTTCTTATCTGTAACATGGGAATAATATTAGTAGTTCCTACTTCTTAGGTCTTAGGGTTCTTATGAGGGTGAAATGGAAAGTGCTTAGAATAGTAACTGGCACACACAGTCAGCACTAGGTAAGGGTTAGCTATTGTTGTTAATAAGAATATATCTGCTACTGAAATTTTACTTTGTAATTTGTAGTGACTTGTCATCTTGAATATGTTCTCTGTTTTGCTTTCTGATCTTCTTTTCCTAAACTTTCCTTTGTTGATTAAACGTAAGATTTTTTTTCACCTAAGATCATAATACTGGATTGCCCATAGTAGTGTGATTTTGCATTTTATTTTTATTCAAACATGTTTAGTTCTGAAAGTGTTAAATTATATTCATTTTAGGCTTCTGGTATATAATGTGTAGTAAATTTTGTACCTCAGTCTACAGTATTGAGAAAACGGACAGAAAAAAAAAATCTTGCCTCCATTTAGTTCACAGTTGGATCTCTCTTATTCTAGGATGGTTATTGTGGAGGAAAATTGCAGACCACTTGAACCTTTTCAATAAGGCAGTTTATTCAAGACAGGCTAAGAATTAACAAGGATTAATACTTGTACTGCTTTGCTAAAATTCCTGAGTTCTCGTTAAGACCAGTTTAACTCATGTGGGTTTTATCTTTGGCATATAGGTGTAACTTAAATAGATACATTGCTCCCCAAGTCTCTCTTGGGAAAGAATACCCACCCTACCCCACTTCTCCTAACTTTTTGTGACCAGAGGAGGGTGTTTGGAATATTTGCTTTAAGAAATTTCTAAAACCCTGTTTTGATGCAAGGTAAATGCTTTTGCTTTAGAGACAGGCTAGTATAAGAGATTGTAATAGCCTATTTATAAGCCCTCTGTTTTACCTGCTTTCTGTGTTATGAAGAAGTTCAGAATTACAGTGTTTGGTTATTCAGTAAGGTTGGATCCTGAGTAGTTACATTGAGGGATCCTCCTTGGGTGGGGCTTCCTTCCGACTTCCTTCTGTGTTCCGTGGCCTGTCCACACAAGTAGTCTGGCTGGATAATGTCATTTGATTATGGGCTGAAAACTACAGATTTTTAAATCGTGCCTTTCTTGATAGAGTAATATTTGAGACATCAAGGCAGTCCAGCAATTCTGCCAAATCATCACTGAGCTGGCCTGTTGTCTCAGGTTGGGTTGAGGATTGGGTCAGTAGTTCCCAGTTATTTAGCTTAGTAGTTTTTAAAGCCAGCCTTTCTTTGAACAGGGATGGATTCGTTTCATGAGTATCTTTTATCATTTCCCCACCATTCTAAAAGAGTAGGTAATAGAGGAATGAAAATAATAGATATTGATTTAAAAAAAAATGAAAATATCAAGACCCCAAGTTCATTTTCTCATAGAAGACAAATAAGGACTTTTGACTTAGGGTGGCTGTAAATGGTCATTAGGTGTCCTGTGTGTTCTCGGGACTGGAATTTATTATTGGGAATCCTTGAAGTTAGTGTTGCCTAGTGAGATGTCGCACTTCACAAGTCACGGACAGAGAATCCTCAGGCAGTTGTCCCTTGTTCTACCTCTTTTCCTCCATGCATAATTCCTCTCAGGTTCTTAAAATATTTTAAAGGAATCCTTGGCAGTGATTTTAAAATGCAGATTCATGGCCTCAACTTCACTTGAATCTTTTTGAAAGATTCAACTTGAATCAACTTGAATCTTTTTGAAAAGATTCAAAAAAAGAATCTTTTGGAATGGGGCCAGGAATCTGCATTTTAATTTGAGTGGTTAAGTTAACCACTCAAATTAGAAAACTTGTGCTGTACTGGATCCTTTCCTGCTGCCCTTGCGGCGTATCCAGCCCTGCCTGCTCCAGTGGCCAGTCCTGAGCCAGCAAGGCGGCCCTGTGACGCTTAGCCCCAGCTTTCTCCTAGGTCTTGGGACTTTCTCTTTCTTTTCATCCCCACTCCTGTCATCTCAGTTAAGGTCTTCATAATTCCTTCTTGCCTGGAAGATTCTATTCTCACAGTTTTCTAACTGGTCTCCTCCCTTTCTGGCCATTCTTACCACTTTGGATCTATTTCACTCATCAGATCTGTGCACCCGTTTCTTCGTGTTCTGGCTTCCTCTACTCATCTGGCTTCATGCCTGGCTATTTCTAGCAAGAATCCTCTGCTCCCCAAACGAAGGTTTGTTGTCCTTCGGTAGCCGACTCAGATCTCGTGGAATGGATTCCGGTCACTCCTCCACACGGATCTCTTCATGAAATCCTTAAGTTCTTTTAAACGTGTATTATTCTGTACACATTTGGTGTATATAGTCTTGTATCCTATGAGAAGTTCAAAGACTGTAGTGGTGCTTCAGAGAGAGCTTGCAGTCTGTTTGGGGAGACAGGCCTTTTATGGAAAAGATAAACATCAGTATCAATTAGTTTGAGGCATCATAAGAGTTGTCATAAGGTGCTGCCCAGGTAAGAGTGATACTTCAAGTGCTGGCAACTCACTCGTTTTACTTACGATTTCCTTTTTTTGAAGGTACTTAGCATTTATAATTTGTAGTATTCCTCTGATACTATATCATTACATTATATTATAGCCTATATTAGTCTTAAAAATGGTAAGCGTCATGAGGTTTATGCCTGGCGTGGTGTGGCACATTGAATTTTTGGTTGAATTGAAGTTTCAGGAGTATGTGAACACGAAGCAATGCTATTGTCAGAAGGTGATGTTGCATACCACCACCCAGTGAAATGGTTTTCTAAACACAGCTTTGATGTAACTTTTTTTTTTAATGGGGTAAATTTATGGTTATTTAAAGCCTTAAAACTTTTATCACCGTTGACATAACTTTTTTATTATAGAATTTTTTTTAACATTGGGTAATAAAACCTGGTCTAGTCTAACCAACAGATTGCTGTGTTATGATGTGTAGCTAACTGTGTATATGCGTTGGGGAGCAGACAGTAGGGAACCACCACAGCCGTTACCTAAAAAACATGAGAAAACTTGTATTTTTTTCACCTTCTTAACAGTTGAGAGTACTGTGCAAGATAAATGTTAATGAATAAACAAAATGCTAAGTCTTGAACTTTTATAGTATAGGCAATTACCTGAGAGGACTCCAAAGAGAAAGTTTTCTGCCGCCTAAAATGCTTAAAGTCCTGGAGCACACATCTTTCAAAATTTAAGATTTTATGCAGTCTGTTAAGCACTAGAAAATGAAATGGAATATAGATGTAACATTTGGCTAATCAATTTCTTACTAAGAATAAAAAGCACTAAAGAGAGAATCCACTGATTTCTCAGGACAGTCATTCAGTTGTCTCATCAGATCAGGAGGGGTATTGCTGAGTGAATGATAACACTGTTAATTCAGTTTTGAACTTGGATGGGCATATTAGTGCTTATTTTCTAGTTTTACTTGTCCGACTGCATGACTGATCTGGCAGCCCTCCTCCCACGCTGCCTTTAAAGTCACTTTGTTCACAGATTGGCAAGAACGAATTCTGGGGAACTTTGATCCCAAAGTCTCAGGGAAATGTTTAAAAGTGAAATTCAGGGAAAGAATCTGGTCTCACTGCTGTATATCTTCTTGGCATCTGTTATACCTTTCTCAATTCTGCCTCATCTCTCTGTTGCTTTCCTATAGGAGAAAAGAAAAACTGTAACAAAACACAATCGCTAGTTATTTTCCATCTTGTTTAATTCTCTTAACCCAGATTTTCTGATTCTGCAAAATGTGCTGTAACTATAGTTGTGTGCCTGAGAGATTGACTTGGAAAGTCTGTTTTTCCAGGAACAATATTTTTAATTTGTAGGATCTTTGGGTGAGGGAGGAGTGAACAGAGTATTCAGCATAACAGAGAAAAAAAGAATATGTAGACATTGCACTTGTCGGCAGCCCGGAAGAGTAGGAATTTTTGGTCAGGAGGCCTGAATTGTCATGCGAATCTTTTTTGAAATGAATGCTGTTGCCCTGAGAGGACAAGTTTATTCACTTGGCTGTATTCGGTTTTTTATTGCCCAAGTGGCAATATCGGTTGACATATAAAGGGCACGTAGTTTCAGCTTAAAACAAGGTAATGTATGTGAAAGCACTCTTAAAAATATCTTACATAAATAAAAATCCTTGTTAGTTTACAAGTGTTTCATAATGGTCTAACTTGTAGTTCTTTTTTTGTGAGGTTGTGTTTTAAAAAATAAAAGGGATGAGAACCTCCTAGAACTTGTTTTTTAAAGAATATCATGAATGGCAATCACTCAGCTCGCTACTGGGTGTTTAGCAAATGCATTGTTACATACTGTAAACAATATTTCTTTTGTCTACATGTTGGCTTTTGGTATGGTTAAACATATTTTTCTTATCTTAGGTGGGGTCTCATCGTGTTCGTATGTCAAGGGGGTTTGAAGCCAATGCACCTGCTTTTGACAGGTAAGACTGATTATTTTTACATTGTGCTGTAGGTTTTGATATTGCTAAGCAGTGAGACTAGTTCTAATTGTATTTACTGATTCATTTCAGCTTTTTTGGCTCTAAGGAAAATTTCTTCTTGACTCCTAATTTAACTGGAGGACAGTGACACTTACTGTTATGCATTCTAGGGGTGGTAGCACTAGGTGTGTGGGTCTTGTTGTCTGGTCCTTAAAACTACCTCTCACCGGTGCGCTGTCCAGTACGGTAGCTACTAGCCGCCTGTAACTCTTGAGCATTTGAAATTGACTAGTCCAGATTGAGATGTGCTGTAGGTATATAATATACACTGGATTTGAGACTTAGTGCAAAAAAAATGCAAAATACTTTATTGATATTTGTTTTATATATCAATTACATGTAGAAATGATATTTTAGCTGTATTGGGTTAAATAAAATATATGTAAATTAATTTCCTCCTTTGATTTTTACTTTTTTAATATGCCTTCTAAAAAAGTTTAAATTCTGTCTGTGGCTCATATTACATTTCCTTTGGACAGCATTGCTCTCTAGCTTCTGGAATGGTTAGAAGCTGGAGCAAATAAAGGCTTATATTGGGGGTCTCTTTTCCTTAAGGCTAGAGCTGTTAAGGAGGTCTCTCTGAATACTCACGGAGTGTGTGATGTCCTCATGTGTGAGGTGCAGCCCTACACCCTCTGCCCTTGCTGCCTTCCCAACCAAGCTGGGTGGCTCGTGTTTTCCGTGGCTGTCTAGCTTCAGCCTCAGGGTGGAGAGGGATCTGGATGATTCCAACAGCTCTAGCATAGGTGGGAGTTTAAGTCAGAGAGGAAATTGCATTGAGTTTTTATAAATTCAGAGTTTTGAGACTGTGTGGAATGGATTTGTATCCAGTTTTGCCAACTGTATGAGTTTAGGGGCTTCCCTGGTGGTCCAGTGGTTAAGACTCCGTGCTTCCACTGCAGGGGGCTTGGATTCGATCCCTGGTGGGGGAACTAAGATCCCACATGCCACAAGGCACAGCCAAAAAAAAAGAAAGAATAATATACTGCCACGTGGGCCCTGTTTAATAATGGGTTCCTGTTTATTGAAAAAGGTTTTTGGCTTGTCATTTGACATATGTTTATTTCCTTTCTTTCTTTAATAGGCATTTTAGAACACTTAAGAATTTATATGGTAAACAAATAATAGTAAATTTGCTTGGATCTAAGGAAGGGGAACATATGCTAAGTAAGGCTTTCCAGGTAAGTGTGATCATTTTTTTCTTCTGTTCTGGCCCATGGACACCTAGAATGGTATTTTTAAATAATATAATAATCAAATTCTTCCAGGAAGTAAATTACTTCCTAGAAAAAGATTGGGTACTTGTTGGAACCATTCATTCTTTGGGGCAATTAGGTAACAGTTTAGGATAATCTTGCTGAAATTGGGATTATGGAAAGCTTTCAAGGCAATTGACCCTGTTTTCTAATCTGCTTATTTATGTTGTAGAGAAGCAGGAGGATACCCTCCCCCTAAAACATGCTCGTCTGTCACTGGCATAAAGATACCAGGCAGGGCTTCCCTGGTGGCGCAGTGGTTGAGAGTCCGCCTGCCGATGCAGGGGACACGGGTTCGTGTCCCGGTCCGGGAAGATCCCACATGCCGCGGAGCGGCTGTGCCCGTGAGCCATGGCCGCTGAGCCTGTGCGTCCGGAGCCTGTGCTCCGCAATGGGAGAGGCCACAACAGTGAGATGCCTGCGTACCGCAAAAAAAAAAAAAAAAAAAAAGATACCAGGCAGTTTCCTCCTTCATCTGTTCATCGTCTTGCCTATTTCCTAGAAACCATAGTCACTGTTTTAAACCTATGAAATGTTGAATAATGCATTTGTATACACACAAGACTTCTTGTACTGATGAGAGAAAATTTGAGAATTTTCATTAAATAAGAACCTAAAGAAATGTCTGACTTCTAAGGAAAAATATTTTTCATAAATGTTTATTGAGCCTGAATTGATATAAATTATAGTGTTACATAAGATTATAAACTTAAACAAAATGGTTAGAAAACATTTTCTAAAGTTTAAGCTAATGAAGTCCAAAATTAATTGTTTGGCTATTTTGTTTTAATATTGTTAATAAACAACTTATACTTTAGAGAATGTGGTAAACTTTTTATGGTAAACTTTTGAAACGTTTGTATATATTGAAGGTATAAAAAAATGAATTTTTCAATTTTTGATGGGCTTTGTCTTAAAAAATAAGCTATTTTATTTTGAGATTCTGTAATAGATATAAACAGTCATTATATTTTTATGGTAAAAAATGAAACGCTGGTGGCTGGAAATCATTTTTCATTTTCTAAACCAGATGGGAATCTTATTTAAGTTCCCTGATATTAATCATGCCATACCTAGTCTCTCCGGGATAGTATATGAGGTTTTAGGAAAAAGATGCCATAAGATATCAGCAAGTAATTTTCCATTTTACTGCCGGTGGCGATGAAAGCTTCGTGAGATTAGTAAGATTTCAAGGACCTGCTGAGATTTTCATTTAAAATGTAAAGTTCCATTTATAACAGTATATTGATAAGATCATATTTAGTTAACATTTAAATGAATATTTACCTTTCATTTTCAGAGTCATTTGAAAGCTTCTGAACATGTAGCTGACATCCAGATGGTGAATTTTGACTATCATCAAATGGTTAAAGGAGGAAAGGCAGAAAAATTACATAGTGTTCTTAAACCTCAAGTCCAGAAGTTTCTGGATTATGGATTTTTTTATTTCAATGGAAGTGAAGTTCAAAGGTTTGACTGCTCTGTTTCTCTTTTCTTTAAATTGGGACTTTGCTATAATTTTATTTAATTAAATAAAATACCTTCCTTTATTATACTTGATTTTAAGCTTGTTTTCCTTTCTTTCTAGTAATAGCTTACATTACTGGGCACATACCATGGGTCAAGCAGTACACTTAGTCTTTACAAGTATAATAACAATTGTAGAGATCAGTTCTTTTATTATCTCCATTCACATTTGAGGAAGTGGAGGCATAAAGCTGTCATCTGCCCCAGGTCATATAACTAGGAAACGGTAGAGCTTGATTTATCTGGCTCCAGATCTCATGCTGCTATCTCTGAGGCTATTACATTTCTCTCTTAAAATTAATGTCTTAGGGGCTTCCCTGGTGGCGCAGTGGTTGGGAGTCCGCCTGCCGATGCAGGGGACACGGGTTCGTGCCCCGGTCCGGGAGGATCCCACATGCCGCGGAGCGGCTGGGCCCGTGAGCCATGGCCGCTGAGCCTGCGCTTCCGGAGCGTGCTCCGCAACGGGAGAGGCCACAGCAGTGAGAGGCCCACGTACTGCAAAAAAAAAAAAAAAAAAAAATTAATAATATTTCTTGGCTTCAGTAAGGATTATTATTATTATTATTATTATTATTTGGCTGTGTTGGGTCTTCGTTGCTGCATGCGGGCTGTCTCTAGTTGCGGTGAGCAGAGCCTACTGTTCGTTGTGGTGCGCGGGCTTCTCACTGCGGTGGTTTCTCTTGTTGTGGAGCACGGGCTCTAGGTACGCGAGCTTCAGTGGTTATGCAAGCAGGCTTAGTAGTTGTGGCTCATGGGCTCTAGAGCGCAGGCTCAGTAGTTGTGGTGCACGGGCTTAGTTGCTCCGTGGCATGTGGGAGCCTCCTGGACCAGGGCTTGAACCCGTGTCCCCTGCATTGGCAGGTGAATTCTTAGCCACTGTGCCACCAGGGAAGTCCCCAGTAAGGATTATTAAATGCAAAAAAAAAAAAAGAAGACATTGGTTATTGTCTGCTCTGATACAGAACTATGAGGTTATAAATCTGAATGTGTGTTTAGCTCCTAACTACTGGCCTAATTAAAAATAAGTGGTAATCGTCATCGTTCTATGAAGGCCTCTGCACATTCAAAAATGGAGGTGCTTAGCATGGTCTGAGGGTGGAGTTTTTGGCCCTCTGACATCAAAAGGTCACTGACTCAACACTCACACATGCCCAGTTGGAGGGTTGGTGGTCCTAACCAGTGTTAACCAGTTCAGCTTGGTCCTATCCAGTCTTAACCAGCTCATCTCCAGCTATACACAGCTGACTCCAAGTCCCTGGAAAATAACTTGGACAAACATTTTATTGCTTAGCCTGCCTGCTGCTTGGAGGATGTGCAAGTCTTAAAATGACCTTGATTAGTGAAGGCAGGTAAAATGGATTTGACTAATAATTACCCATGATTTAATTATAATCTACATAAATCATTTATTTGGAAACAAAAAAAATAAGTGGATGTGGTTGAATAGAGAGATATGTAACAAAGAATATATGGCACATTTCAATTAGGATGTGGTCACAAATCCCCCCTGAACAATGCCATGGAGGGAGTGAGTATAGGTCACAATTAGGTGACTTGAGTTCAAATTCTAGTTTGTTCCCCTTCTGATTTTGTGAGCCTGGATAAGTCACTTAGCTATTATGAGTCTATTTCTTATGCTACAAATGACCCAGATTCCGTTAATAGTTAATGAACGCCTGCTAGAAGCTAGAGGCTGTGCTAGGAGGGAGAGGTCCAAGAAAGACAAGATGCATTTCCTGCCTTAAAGGAGCTCATGGATTAGTGAAGAAGATACAGTCTATAATAGACATTTTCTCCCTCATAGGTTATTGAGGGTGTTCAATGATGTGCATGAAGGGACTTGAAAGCCTAAAATACTCAATAAATGTAAGCTGATGCTACAGCTCTTGAAGATAATGATTTTACAAATAATTAGGGGCATCTGGATAGAGTACTCAACTTTTCCCTTTCTCTATGTTCCCAAAAGTCAGGTAACAAGAAAACAATTCAATGTAATTCCTTGTGACTTTCTAAAGTCTTTTGCGTTTTCAACAAATTGAATGGAGATAATAAAATCTATCTTGCAAATCTAAAAAAAAAATGTATGGCAAAATGTTAACAGTTGTAGAATCTGGATGGTGGGTATATGGGTGTTCACTGTAAAATTCTTTCACCTTTTTTGTGTGTTTGAGAACTGTTACACTAGAAAGTTGAGGGGGGGAGAAAGTAGATGCTACACTTTAATCAGCTTAATTTTTCTCAGTTGTTTTAGGTTTGTTATTTTTGTTTTAAACTGTCTGTTTAATTTCACTGAATTTGTTACAGATGCCAGAGTGGTACAGTTCGAACAAACTGCTTGGATTGTCTTGATAGAACAAATAGTGTGCAGGCATTCCTTGGCTTAGAGGTAAAAAGAATAAAATATGTCTATGCAACTTGTATCAAATGCCTTTTTCAGTGCTTTTGTAATATTTATGTTTCTCATTAATTACTTTTCACAAAATGAAGTTATGCTAAAGGCATTCTTCTAGTCTTTTTCTTTGGGGGAGGGGGCAACATCCCTTTTTGTTTAAATGTTTCCTTTATCTGTTCTAAATACTTTCTTTAGATAGCATCTGTTTCCCTCTATTGTTCCTTAACTTTCCCTTAAAAAAAAACCCTGCTATTTATACTATTCCAGTAATTGCCTCTTTCTGCCTGTCTTTTGAATAAAGAAAAGAAATACATGTATAGTGTGTGTGAAGGAAAAAAACAAACATGTATATATTTGGCCTTCATTCTCTGTGTTGTCTTTTAAAAGTCTTTTTGGAATGGGGGAGGATCTGTTTTCACATGTACAACCCTATAGGATTATATTTTCGACAGAGTCTGATCCAGTGCCATTTACATGGCATTTTCAAATCAGTAGCTACAAAAAACAGGATCAGATGAAAATGTCATTGTTAGAAGGAAAGTGAATGAGAGCCAACTTCTATAACAAAGTCTCTGTGTAAAAGTTTTTTCCTTTACTATTCATATATCAAATTCAGTCTAATTTAGGCATAATCTCAACGATTTGACAAACTGTGTAGCAATGCTGAGATTTCTAAGTCTTGCCTATTATGCAGCAGTTAGGTTCATAAGGCTATTGTGGGCCTTCATTTAGTTCCATAGGAACTTAGCATAGTTCTCAAATACTATGAAAAACAGGAATAGGAAGTAACAGGTTCTTATTTCCTCTAACAGATGATCTTAAATTTGGCCAGAATGTTGGTTAATTAGTTACTCTGCAACTGAGGGTCTTTCTTTCTCGAAATGAAAGTACAATGTATAGAATTGTCTACTACAAAAATGTAGTTTTCATGTAACTAAGTAAATTTTACTGCTTTGCCTTTTTTGAAATCTGTCCTTGAGGTTTACTTAGAAAATACAACAGAAATAAGAAAAGTAAAAGCAGGAATTTGGTCATAGGGATGGAGTTTATCGCACGGCTCAGGTTTGTTCTGAGTTCTGTTCTGAAGTGGCTAAAAACATTTAGTTAGATTCTGAGAATGAGCTTAGTGAAATACTTGAACATCTTCATTAAAAGTAGAACAAGTGTTAGAATCTGACTTAGCTGACTACCCACTGTCTGTTGTTAGGTGTGAGAATACTCCCTCGTATAGCAGTTGGTTGACTGGTTACAAAATATACTGCTAATGTAGGCAAAACCAAACTACTTGTAGTGAAGGCCACTTTTGCCCAGTTCCTTGAAGAAGGAGGTATAAATGATAAAGGAGATGCCGGAGGCTGATTTTGTTAATGCTCCATGCCAGCAAAGAGTAGCCCTGGTGTAGGTCTCTAGGCAATCAGATAAACCCAGTATAGGGTTTTTAATATTATTTCAATGTTTGATCCCTCTATAATTATGGATAATGTCCACTTATAGACAAGATAAAAGAAAACACAAATGGGAGGGAGTTAAGTAAAAATGCAAGGCACCGACTAGATTCCAAGTAAGAGAAAGAGACTAGATAAGGATTATACGTTGCTTTGCCTTTGCCAGACTTCAAGGCTGAGTCATTCATAGTAAAGACCAATAACTTTTCTCAACACTTCTACTGTGATGAAGGAACTGTGGGAGCCCAAAGATCCTTGCATTCCTTGCATGCTGTGTCTCCCCCTAGTTCTCCCTTATATGCTTTACTGATACGAATTTTATACATTAGAAGCTGTCGTGACTTTATTCAGAGATATGACTTACTTTTAAAATTTTGATAACAATTCAAGAGCAGCTCTACTTTTCTCACAATCTCCTGACCTTAATTACCCAAATGTGTAGAACCAAATCCAGAAATTAAAGAAACTTAGTTATTTCTACATATATTTAAATAAACTAGGTAAATATTGATATATTTCTCTGCTCCAATGTGAGCTGTTGTGTGTTGTTCTTTTAGGTGAACAAGATAAACTAGTCTGATTTATAGGGACATTTTTTTCCTTCTTTTTGGCTGCGCGGCTTGTGGGAACTTAGTTCCCCAACCAGGGATTGAACCTGGGCCCTCGGCAGTGAAAGAGGGGAGTCCTAACCACTGGACCGCCAGGGAATTCCCCATAGGGCCATTTTGATAAGCTTAATATCATTTAACCAGAAAGAAGTTCTTATTACTTCAAGGGAATACTGAGTTACTTGTAGGTTTCATTGATGTGATATTTACTTTAGAAATTGACATGGTGGGAAATAGTAAACTTGTGTTTTCAGAATCCAGACCCACAAAGTCCTGTAACTGTAAATTTTTGGTTTGATTCTGGTAGTTCTTAAAAAGTCACATCATAATGAATGTATTCATATACTTATAAAAGTTTCTCTTTTGCTATTTTAGATGCTAACTAAACAATTGGAAGCTCTCGGCTTAGCTGAAAAGCCTCAGCTGGTGACTCGCTTCCAAGAAGTTTTTCGATCAATGTGGTCTGTGAATGGTGATTCAATCAGTAAGATTTATGCAGGAACTGGAGCTCTTGAAGGAAAGGCTAAGGTAGATCTAGATCTATCGTAACATTATAAAAGATCCTTTTTCCTTCTTTAGTAAAGCTTTAAATGGACTCTTTTAAATTAATAGTTTGGTTTTTATAAGGTATCTGTTTTAGAATTCTGCTTTATCATGCTTTTATGTCCTCTTTAACACTTCCTTCTATAGTGGATACTAATGATTGAACAAATAGTTATTTCCCTAGGTTTGAGGGACATGTATATATGACATATTCAGTTGTTAGTGATAATCCACTAGGCTTAGATATGTGTTCCTCACATTTTTTAAAATGATTTTTCACCTGCATAATATCTGTTTTACTTTTCATATTATTTTGATTAAAAATATGTTTCTTTTAAACCTTTGGTGTTGTGTGTGTGTGTGTGTGTACGTGTACGTGGCCGCACAGCACGGCATGCAGGATCTTGGTTTCCTGGTCTAGGGATCGAACCCAGGCCCCCTGCAGTAGAAGCACAGAGTCCTAACCACTGGACCGCTAGGGAATTCCCCCAAATATGTTTTTCTTTAAAAAAAAAAAAATCAGAGACTTCCCTGGTGGTCCAGTGGTTAAGATTCCACACTTCCAGTGCAGGGGGCATGGGTTTGATCCCTGGTTGGGGAACTAAGATTCCACATGCTTGCTGTGTGGCACGGCCAAAAAAATTTTTTTTTTTAATTAAAAAAGTAAAACAACAAAACAAAACCTCCCCTCCCCCCCAAATCATAGTCTTCCCAATAAGGAGTCTTGTCTTATTTGACTTTGTTTCCCCAGCACTTGACACAGTGCATTCTGTTGGATAGATGTGTGATAAATGCTGGATGGACTAATAAATCAATGGGCAATTTATGCCACACCCACTGTGAACCGAATGCTATTAGGGCTTAAGTTTGTTTTTTGTTTTTGTTTTTGTTTTTTTTTGCGGTACGTGGGCCTCTCACTGTTGCGGCCTCTCCCGTTGCGGAGCACAGGCTCCGGACGCGCAGGCTCAGCGGCCATGGCTCATGGGCCCAGCCACACCACGGCATGTGGGATCTTCCCGGACCAGGGCACGGACCCGTGTCCCCTGCATCGGCAGGCGGACTCTCAACCACTGCACCACCAGGGAAGCCCAGGGCTTAGGTTTTTATTCTTTTTCTTTTCTTACCTTGAAAAGGAGGCTATCAAAATGTGCAAAGGAAGTGTGAAATATGGACATAATTATAAGTCTGTGCCTCATCATTACTTTTATCTACAGACTACTTTCTCCTTTAGTGTTTGGCCCTTACTGAGGGACTTTGGGTGCATACTTGAGGTATTTTTCATTATTTTCTATACTTAAATATTGACCTTTTATGGCTCCTGGCCTCCACTGAATTTATTAATATTCTAAATCCCTATCCCCAGAAATAGAAACAGGGACATTTACCACTTTTATAGTTTCTTATTTAGCCGCTTCAATATAGCAGCTGAAGTTCATCATCACAAAGTCTTCTTTTAATTTCCAAATCTTCCTCCTCTTTTGTGTCTCATAAAGTGTCATGCCTCTGTTCAGAGGCATTGGCCTTACCTGCAAAAGTTCCTTTTGTTCAACTCACAGAAATAATTTGTATTGACATTTACAAATATTTACATCTTAAATGGTCCCTATTTTTTTTGTTTTGTTTTGTTTTCGGTACACGGGCCTCTCACTGTTGTGGCCTCTCCCGTTGTGGAGCACAGGCTCTGGACACGCAGGCTCAGCGGCCATGGCTCACGGGCCCAGCCGCTCCATGGCATATGGGATCTTCCCGGTCCGGGACACGAACCCGTGTCCCCTGCATTGGCAGGCGGACTCTCAACCACTGCGCCACCAGGGAAGCCCCCTTAAATGGTCCCTATTTTTGAAAACCCGAGATTGTTAAACTTTCATGTATTCCTTTTGAATAAAGAACATAATTCTTGCTTTTAAACCTGATTCTCTACAACTATTGCTTAAAATATTCTTTTATGTTCTGCCTTTTTGTTTCTGCAGTTGACTTCCTATGTACAGAGGTTACATATATTTTCAGTGGTCTTTTATCTCTAACAAAATAGATATGAAATTTTATGTATTAAATATTCTAGTCTGAATTGAACTAAAATCTAACATCTGAACTGCTCTTTCTTTTCCTTTCTCTGGGTTCCTTTTGATTAATTGCCTGATAATGTGAATGGTGAGTCTCTTTTCAAATAATGTCATTTGCATATGTTTTATGGAAGGGAATAACGTTTTAAGCCTCAAATTCCTGTTATTTCTTTAAGGAATAAAAATTACATATTGCAAACTAAAGTTCTTTTTCTAAAAGGCAAGAGTTTGTTGTTGTTTTTTTAAAACAATCATCAAAATCTGTAAGATTAAAATATCTTTATGATAGCTAACACACCTGAGTAAAATATATGTTCATTAGAAGTTGTAATCGACTCTCTCACTGTAGGAATTGGCATATATTTATTTTTATTACTTATATTTACATAGGCAGAGTGACCTAAAATATACAAACTGTAGTTTACATGTTACAGACTAGACCTTCGTTCTCATATTCAGTTTTAGTTTTAACTAATGTAAGTTATTGGGAGCAATTTCAATTTTATTTTTCTACTATTAGAGTACTTTGAAGTTTTCCTGAGAACATGCAAGTGCAGTGTATCCTCCTTTATCTCCCCTGCTTCTCCCCACCTATCCCATCCATCCCCAAGTCTGAAAGTTACTATGTAAGAAGTAATTTCCTTGTCTTGAATAAGTATATTTCAGTTTATTTCCTTTATAGTAAACAATTTTAAACTTCTAAGGCTCTAGATATCATTAGTGGATGCAGCTGTGGCCCTGAGCTTCTTCTGTCTCTGTGCAGAGCTGTTATCCAAAAGAGGAAAAGAAACAGTGACATCTTGAGGCATTTTAATGTGATGGTTTGATATTCAAAATAGAATAATTAGGTCCTTTTTATTACAGTAAAGTCATATAAAACTTATTTAAAGTTTCAGAATACCTATTGAATAAAAACAATTTAGAATGAAAGTCCATGCTTTTCTCCCCAACAGGCTGGAAAGTTAAAAGATGGTGCTCGTTCTGTTAGTAGAACAATTCAGAATAACTTCTTTGACAGCTCCAAGCAAGAGGCCATTGATGTTTTGCTACTGGGAAATACTTTAAATAGTGATTTAGCTGACAAAGCTCGAGCCCTTTTAACTACTGGAAGTTTGCGTGGTATGCGTCCTTACTTTATATTTTACTTTATATTGTTTATATTCCTTCTAAAAATCCAAGAGGTAAATGTAAACTTATTTACGTAAATACTTGTTAGATTGAGTTGATTAAAATAGTTTTGGAAGGAATTTCTGTCCATGTAATTTTCTAAAATTGCATTCTCCAAAGGAAGTTTATCTCTTTTCCTAAAACGTCTATATCATTAGTGGAATTATTAAGCTAAAACCGAGGCCCATGCATGTTTTCTTTTATAGATTATGATTGAGGAGGGAAATGGTTTAGGTATTGCTAACTTTATATAAGGCAGGAATTCATAAAATATTCAGCTAGTACTTTCAGTAGAGTATTTAATAATTATGTAGAAAACATTGCTTTATTGAAAAAAACAATACCTTTGTTGGTTATTTTGCTAATCACCACCCCAAAAGTTTCTATAACTTGGTCCTACCTTTTAAATGCTATTGTTTGAATAAGCATTAAATCATATTAATAATTTTAAAATGCTTATTATTGGACACTATCATTCCCAATTTTAATATTTGACATAAATATATGGCTTTCAGAATGGCTGTTTATCTTTCACTGTGTCTTTCATTAAAATCAAAAGAATTTGAGCTCATATCAGTGAGCGTATATTAAGCAGTATCGTGGGAAAACTCAATATACATTGTAAAACTTAATAGACTTCCTTAATTTCATATTTCTTTCTATTTTAACACTGTAACACTCTGAACATGTTCATTTCTTCTGTTACCGCCCCCAAACCAAACCTTTCAGTTTTCCCTGTTCAAGTAGGAGAAATTGTTCTTCATCCAATTATGTACTCTTGGGTCATTACTTAGTCAAATATGTTATCATGGATTCTTTCAGAATTCTGCATGGTGCTGAAGGTAGTTAATTACAGTCAGCTTCTCAGGGGTCTGTGAGTAGGCTGGGGACTGAAGTCTACTAAAGCTCTGAAAACCAGAATCTGATCTTAGCTACTGCTTTTAACATCAGGCTTTCTTCCTGGCTTCCAGCAGTAGATGCTGACTGATTTGCATCTTATCACCTCTTTCCACCTGTGCCTACTTTGATATGGAGGCATTTATCAGCAACAACTGAAAGTAAGCCATTGAAGGAAAGAGAAGTGAGGGACCTGAGTAATTCCCGGACTTGATCATCAGTTTTTTTGGTTTCCTGCACACTTTACTATATGAAAAATATACCCTTAAAAAAAGTACAGTCAGTTCTGCTCTAATGCTTATTCTGAGAATGGGAATTTTGTTCCAACAGGGATGCTATATCAGGGGACATTTTGAGTATAATGCCAATTCTGCAGTAGTTTATGCATGATTTCACTGGTAATAATGCTAGGGAAATGCAGAAAGCTGCACCCAGCAGAACTGAGTTGGGTGGAAATATACACAACACACATACACATGTGCGTACACCTGAGACATCTCTCTCCCTCCGTTCACCAGATGTATGATGAGCCAGATCCATCCATAACTGGTGTTACAACTTACCGTCCAATTGCAGAGACCTCTTCTCCCAGGATTCACAATTACTTACAAGCACAGGCCTCCTGCTGCCCGTTTCTATGAGCAAACCTTAGGTCTTTGTCAAAATGAAGTGCCATATTTTAGACGTATTCGTACATTCCTTAACCATCTAACACGTGTAAAATTCTGCTACCGTTTTTATATTAGGTTCCTATCTTTCTTGGCACGTCATTGCCGAAGTGTTTGAATGTTGTGCCCGAACCCCATTTTTGCCATAAGCCCTGTGCCTGTGGGAATTTGCACCATTTTGCCTAGCATGGTGATTTTGCTGGAATGTATATGTTTTGTTATAACTGAACTGATAGTACTTATCAACTGGTGCGTCCCAGAAAGAATACTACAAGGTGTAAGGGCAGTAACTTCAGTATTTCAAAGTCCTCCAGCCTCTTAGGTTTTCAGGTTCATATTCTCCCTCACAAGTATATGCACGTGCACACACACACAGGCTTACATACGGGAGTAGCCTGGAAAGCAGGCCTAGAACCTTCTGATTGTGAAACTCTGGACATCACTGAGTCCCCATAGGATTTTTCTTAGATGCAGAAGGTTTGCATCAGTCATCATCATTTATTTTTATCTTTGGTGTCCTACAGCCATCAGAAAAAAATTAACTCATCAAACTAAATCAAAAGAAAAAAATGAGGCCGTCTGAGAATGTTTTGTCATAACATTCTAGACTTCAGCTGTAACTTGCTGTTTTACTAATGATTCTTTGTTTTCTTCTTGATGCATCCATAGTTTCTGAACAGACATTACAGTCAGGTACAGTATAGAAAATCAATCTGTAAATAAAAGCAACTTTTTCTCTATTTTTTTAAAAAGTTGATGTTGTATATAAATAAAGCCGCAAATAAATGGAAACTTTATTTTGCCCTCTGAATCTAACATGATAAATTGATAACCTTGTTTTAATCTGAGAAAAAAAATTTTGAGTTTGAGAAAACTAAGTATTTCATTTAGAAGGAAATATGCAATGCTCTTTGTATTCCTGTAGCAAGTGCTTAATTCCAATTAAATATAGGTCATCTAGTTTTAATTTTACTTTCATATTTCATTGAACAAACATTATTAGTGTTATATCTTACTCTTTATAGCCTACTGGAAAAAACCCAGGTGTGAGTCTTTCGGATTAATGCCCGAGTACTGTGACATTTATGACTACTCAATGGTGCTTCTCACACATAATATTTTAAAAGGCATTTAGTGTACTAAAATATGATCTGAAATCTGCTAAAAAGCATTAAGATTGCTAACAAACTTAGGAGAGTTAAGTGTGTAAGACCTAAAGGTCATTATTTTTCTTGCCTTTCCTGTTCTTAGGAATCTCACGCCTTCATTCTCTGGACAAGGTTTATGATCTTGTCTTTAAACTTGAATCTGTGGTGAAATGAGCAAAAGCTAAACTCTTGCCAGAAATTTAGCTGAAAAAGACTTTCACTTAAGATTTGGTATCCCTTAAGATTTGTTTCACTTAGTTATTGTTCTGAGTGTTTTGAGAAACTAAATTTTTGGCAATTGGCAATTTTTTTGAGAAGGATGGAGGAAGAGAGCCCTTGGATATATTTTTGAGTTATGTCATGGAGTCCATTTTCTGAAATGGTATGGTATTTAGGGATGGACATCTGTTTGAACATAGACTCATGTCTTTCTGCACATTAAGGTGCCAACCAGTTAAGAATAAACTAGGAATTTTTTGTAAACTTTTTATTCCATTTGTAAACAGACTTTAGTAGCTCACCCACCATGGCAACATGTTTTTGTTCACACAATTCATTATTTGTCTTGCTGGATATTTTAAGCTGTTAAATCATTATGGAGCTTGTGTTTTGATATAGAAAAGATTGTAGAAGCTGTTTTCTAGCAGTAACAATGGCAATGACTTCAGTTAGAAAGACCAGTGCTAATCTGTAGTAATAGAGAATTATTCTTTATCCAGGTTCAGCAGGCTTTCAGTTAACCATACCAACAGGCCAGAACAAATAATCTGCTTTCATTACCACTGGACACCTCTATATGAGTAATCAAATCAAATAGCAAGAGGGCTAGAAATGTGCACGTCTGCCCCTGGGAACAGTGGGGACGTGCTTGTCATGTAAATCAGCAGTCCTCTCATGGGATTCACAGGTCAAACTATTTTCACTCTAATCCGAAAAAGTTATTTGCCTCTTTCACTCGTTCTCTCACAAGACTGCTTGCTGTATGTACCTTGGTATCCAACAATAATAATTAATACCGTAATAAAATAAGATCCTGTGGTGAAAGGTGAGCACCGTTGTGATTTCCCTTTCCTCTTGCCAGTTAACCGCCCGTTAAGGGCATATTCTCTGTCTTTAGATTGAAGTCCTGTTAAGGCTCTATTAATTTAAGTGCCAAGGATTTGACTTAACCTAAATGAAGCATGGTTTAGGGAAGAAGGATAGGTGGAAGTCAAAAAAATAGGTGGGGAAAGGATTGAGGATTCAAAATGTATTGAACATTTATTCATTTAACCATTACTTACTGAGCACTTACTATGTACCAGGCGCTCTTCTAGTCACTAGGGATATTAGACCATTTCTGCCCTCATGGAGCTTCCATTCTTGTGAGGGTCCAGTGGCTGAGCAGTGTGAGAACAGGGATGGGGTGGCAGGTGAGGGCAGAAAGGCGGGGCAGGTTGTTTGGGGTCTTGCAGAACGTTTGTAAGGACTTGGTGTCTCCTCTGAGCTGGGAGGCATTTAGTCATGGCTTCATCTCCATCCTCTCATTATTGTCCATAATTTGTGTTTTTGTCACGGAGCCATTATTCATCAAACCACCTGTCAGTAGCTAGAATCCTAAATGTAATGGCTCTTGAATGTTTTTGTTTGGGGAGAAGTAACATATTTTTACTAGCCTCCGAATGAAAGCTGTATGAAAGTCAGTTGTTATATTCCTAAAAATGTGCAGTCTTTGCTTTTGTATTTCATAAAATAGTGTACCATTTCCGTGAAACAGAACTGTTTGTTCTGCATGTTTTTTTGTTGCTGCATTAATTTTGTAATAGGTTTTTTACTTGGGCTATTGTACTTAATGTATGATTTTTTTAAAGTTGTGTTGGTTAATTGCATTGTGCTGGGCTCTGTGTTCAAGGCTGTCTTTTTTGTGCTTATGCATGTATCTGATGCTTCTTTGTGCTGATGATGGTAATTGTACTTTCCAGCCATCATTTCTCAGTCATGAAAATCAGTTTTTGTAAATGATTAAATGCAGCCAAAATTCTGTTGTGTTTTGTTCTCGATTAGCATCTTCTAAAGTTCTAAAGAGCCTGTGTGAGAATTTCTACAAGTATTCAAAGCCCAAGAAAATTCGAGTATGTGTGGGCACCTGGAATGTGAATGGCGGGAAGCAGTTTCGCAGCATAGCTTTTAAGAATCAGACCCTCACTGACTGGCTTCTCGATGCACCCAAGTTAGCTGGCATCCAGGAGTTTCAAGGTTGGCTTTTTATAATACGGATTTAATTAATTAACCCTGACTGTGATTTATTAATCTAGAAAAGAAATGTGGCACTTCGCAGTATGCATTACCTTATAAAAGAAACTGGGATTTATACATTTGAAGACCAACATTCTTATAGGTAAATCTGTTCAAATCTTAGGTCTTTTGTATTCCTAGACCTTTATCTACTACTTCATAAGAAAACATGGTAAAATAAAAAATCCTTTTCTTTGTTATTTGATTCTCAGGAAATTGGATCCGTACATAAATTGATATCTTTAAGGTAACTACACGTATAAGAAAAACTAGTTCTGTTTTTATTCTTTAGACTGATACAAAGCAAGCTTATTTTATGATTGATAATTTTTCAAATTTAATATGTTCTATTTTTCAAATACAGTCCTTTATTTGCTAAGATAAGAAATAGGGTGATCATGAGCAGTTTTACAAAACTTGTTTTGACGTTTGTTGGCCCTTTATAGCAAACGGCACTGACTCATCCTCGTAAAGACTCGTCATTCAGTTTGGGCACTCTGCCACCAAGCTCTTAATAGCCAGAACCAAACACTGAGCCGAGGATGCTTGTATTCAGATTTTATCCAGAGTCATAGATTTGAGGCCTTCTTCATTTAAGTCAACTTTAATTCCTTTTTCAAATGGTACACATTTACCAAGTGTTATTTATGAAGGTGATGTACATAGGAAATACTGTGAGATGCAGATTTTCCTTTTTTAGTTGTCTTTAATCAGTCACACCTTAAACCCTGGGAATTTCCCTAAACTTTTATTAAAATGCCCCTTTTCATTTACACTGAACCTAACTTGAAACTGTTGTTGTAGTAATAATAAAATAACAGCTAATACTGCAATTCTAACTACTTTACATCTATTCATTTAATCCTTATAACAGACCTAATATACCGTCACTATTATTATTCCAATTTCACAGATGAGAAACTGAGACACAGTAAGAGAAGTGACCTGCCCAAGGTCATTCAGCTAGTAGTGACACAGCCAGGGTTTGAACTCAGGCAGTTTCGTTCCAGAGTTGGGCCACTGCATTTTATTTGTGAACGTGGGCAAGTTGCTTAGGTTCTCCAAAGCCTCAGTTTCCTGTCTGTAAATAAAAGGCAAATATAATCTGTCTCCTAAGGTGTTTGTGTAGTGAATGAGAAGATTTGTGTATAAGCCTTGCACATAACAGCAGTCAATAAATTTATTTTTTCTCAGTATTTGTTCATAGTATTTATAAGTTCTTTCTCTAGCTATTTATCCTCATTTCTGAATGCTTGGGACACCCAGAGTACCCTGGGGTTGCTTATCTAAAGCAGCTCTGTTCTCTTTTGGTCTTGTCAGCTATGAGAGAGCTAATGGCTAGAACAGAGGGGTTAGTCTGAGCCCCTGACTCTTCTCATTTTCCTAGGTTGCTTCCACTTAGGAATCTTCAAATTTAAGTGTAAAAAATCCCTCTCAACTGTTTCCTCTAATTTGAGACTGTTACTCAACCACTTTATTATTTGTACCCTTTCTGAAAAATTTCTTTCCCTCTCCATTTTGAGTCACTTTAGCCTTTGAGAAGTGGCTTGTTTCTCTGCTGTCCATGGTACAAACTTTAGCAAGAATTCTTTCAAAATGATTTCTGAAAGGACTTAAGGATCTTCAAGAATAACAGTCTTGGATAGGCAAACTTAGGTCACCTAAATAGAAACTAAATGGAAAGTAATTTTGTCCCCCTCAGAGGGTTTTGCCTTTAATTTGAATTTGGTTAAACTTGAAACACAAAAGTGGACTTTTATGAGATCTGATGTTGATCTTAGTTGGGTTGGGGGGTAGGGGGGTTGCCATTTAACTAAGGCCATCTCTTAAAAGTCTCTCCTGGATGCTTCATTGTAGATAAAAGAAGTAAACCAACTGATATATTTGCCATTGGTTTTGAGGAAATGGTAGAGTTGAATGCTGGAAACATTGTGAATGCAAGGTAAGCCAGCCAGGTAACACACAGGGAAACTTTCTAGTTGACGGGCGTGGGGAGCAGATAACTAAGTACTTGTTACAAGGATAGATTGAGAGAATATATGTGAAGATGCTTTTTAAACTATAAAATAGCAGTTCTCAAACTTTTTGGTTTCAGGTCTTTCTAAACTCTCAAACGTATTAAAAATCTTAAAGAACTTTTATTTATGTGAGTTTTATCTCTTGATATGTATCACATTAGAAATTAAAAATGAAAAATTTAACACATTTAATTCATTTAAAAATAACAATGATAATAAACTCATACACGTTAACGTAAATAACACATTTTCTTCCTGAAAAGTAGCTGTTTTCCAAAACAAAAATTTACTGAGAAGGATGGCATTGATTGATAGTTTTGCAAATGTCGTTAGAATCTGGCTTAAGACGGCTGTATTCTCACATCTACTTCTGCATTAGTCTGTTGCAATATGTTGTTTTGGTTGAATTATATGAAGAAAATCACATAAATATGTAGCTGGAAACCGAAATATCTTAATAGCCTTTTCAGACCATTTCTTCTCTGATACCACTTAACAAATAGTTTCCCAAAGGTTAGTTGCAGTGTGGAATCTGAAACCATAGCGATGACCTTTTTGTGCTCAGTTATATTAAAACATTGGTCTGTCTTTTACCCTTGCATGATTTTGAAACATCATGTGTTGGTCATTTGGAAGATATTAGTTCATTGAGTTATGTAGATCTTCCAAATTTTGACACGTTTCATTGTACAATATTAAACATTATATTGGTTAATTTCATCACTCATCTCACCAGCAAATTCGTCAAGTGTGTGGAAGCTGTCAAGATCAGAGGAGCAGATACAGGTTTATCAAGATTCTCATTTTTGTTTGAAAACATAAATTTTATCTTTGGAAATAGATGCTATTTTTTTTTCCCTTGAAAACACAGACTTGGCTGAAAAACTGTTTGCCAAATAGTCTAAATCTGAATAACCATAGTCTGTCACTCGTTCTTTCTTACAGTCTATGACAAAAGGGGCATTTCAGCTCTGAACTCAAAGTATCAGGTGCTTTTCTCTGAAACAGCCATGGTGTATGCATTCAGTATGCAGCAGAAGTGCTTGATGTGTATTGTCCATTCATCACACAGAATACTATAAAGATGGGACTCAAGGATTGAGCTTTGACAGAGTTAATAATGTTTACTGCTTCATCAGGATTTTCTTAGGTGAAATGGCATTTTTTTAAACTGTGAGCGCATGGGGGTAAAGATGATAAGGAATACTAGTACGGTTTGGTGCCTGGATTCCTGCTAAGACATCGGCACTTATTGTTTTTGCACCATCATGCAAATGTCAATACAGTGAAAAAGGCAATCTCTTAGCGATATTAGGGAGACAGTTTTGACCTCATGGGTTTTAGGGATCCTCAGGGATGTTCCCCGACCACAGCAGAGAACTGATGTTCTGAAGTGTTATTACAAATACAGATTATTTTAGTGAAATTGAAAGCTTAAGTGTTTTATTATAAGAAATGATGCTTGCTTTAAAAGTTGAGTAGTTGCCCATCTTTTGTGAGTTTTTTTTTTGAAGAATCTTTTTCTTTTTTTAATTTTATTTATTTATTTTATTTTTGGCTGCGTTGGGTCTTTGTTGCTGAGCTCAGGCTTTTCTCTAGTTGCGGCGAGCGGGGGCTACTCTTCATTGCGGTGCACGGGCTTCTCATTGCGGTGGCTTCTCTTGTTGCGGAGCATGGGCTCTAGGCATGCAGGCTTCAGTAATTGTGGCTCGCGGGCTCTAGAGCGCAGGCTCAGTAGTTGTGGTGCACGGGCTTAGTTGCTCCACGGCATGTGGGATCTTCCCGGACCAGGGCTCGAACCCGTGTCCCCTGCATTGGCAGGCGGATTCTTAACCACTGTGCCACCAGGGAAGTCCTCTTTTGTGAATTTTTAAAGAAGATTTTCAGAATAAAATTATGGGCTGAAATAGTATGTTATTATAGTCATCAGTCTTGAAAATGACAACTTTCTTCTTAGCTAAAGTGAATAACAATTTATACAGGGAAGTAGAAAAGAATTCCGACTTCATTCATTTTGCTGTTTGACTCTTTCCTGAAAAAACAGATTCAGGTCTTAGAACATATTCTGAGGGCTCCCAGTACCAAACACATTGTTCAGTTGTTGGTCTAAGTAGAGATTAATCAAATTATTCTTTAATGAAAATGGTGACTATTCATTCATATATTTAACCAACATCTACAGAGCACCTACCCTAAGTGCTGAAGATACATCAATGAATAAAACAGACAAATATCCCTACCTGTGTGCACCTTCTTTTCTAGTGGAGGAGACAGACAATAAACAACTCGAATAAGTAAGTTATATAGCATGTTAGAAGACGGTAGGTGCAACCGAAAGTAGATAGATAGAGGTCAGGGCATTGGGCATGCGGAGGTGGGGAGGTGTGTGTGGTTTGCAATGGAGTGATCAGGGTTCATTGAGAGAGCTGAAGAAAGGGATGAAAGCTGTCGTTCTGTTTTCAGAATCCAAGTCTTGGTGGTGGGGTTGGTAGGGAATCCGTGCTCTGAATTTGTATTTTGGAGGCAGTGTGGCATAGTGTTAGCTAGATTAGATGGGTGGATGTGAGGTCATATTCTGGCTTACCGTTTATCGTTTGTATGACCTGGAACTACAAGAAGATTGTTTTTGCTCGCCATTGGAGGTTCTTGGGCACAAACTTAATACTCTGAAAATGTGTAAAGAGAAAGACTCAAGCATTTTTGCTACCTTCTTGATATGAACTGTGTTTCAGAATAACTGAGTAGTTGATAAGAGAGAAGTTGTTTATAGAAGAATTCCAACTTGTTACAAATGCCCATGGAATGCTGAAATTATGAAGTCAACATGTTGTAACCCCTAATGAAATAATGGATCTAGGCAATGATCATCAGTCGATGTTAAAACCTTAGAAGAAGGATCAGTGGAGGAACTTTTTATTACAACGAGTCAATTGTCACGGTCCTAACAGCCTATCGGGTGTAATATCACAGAGATTAGTTCCTGCTATGATGCAAGGGTGACTATACCACCTGTGAGGTTATTTTTGCCAAAACAAATCGATAAAATTGAATGTTTCTTAATCAAGCTTCTAGAGTAACCAGTTTAAAACAAACCTGACAGAGGGACAAGGTACCATGAAGACACATCAGACAAACCCAGACTGTTAAACATTTTACAGACAAATAGCCCAGCTTCTTAAAAAATAAATAGCGTTAAAAAGAGGGTTGGGGGAGCTGAGAGACTGCTAAAGATTAAGAGAGATTAAGAGACAAGCAAATGCAATGTGTGGACCTTATTTGGACCCTGTTTTAAAGAAACCAACTATAAGAAGAGTTTTTTTTAGATAATCAGGGAAATTTAAATATGAACTGAGTATTAGATGATACTAAAGAATTATTAATATTTGAGTGTGACAATGGCATTGTGACTACGCAAAAATGAAAATGTCCTGTTGCATTTACAGGTGCATACCAACGTGTTTCTGGGTGAAATGGCCTATGTCTCAGATTTGGGTTAAAATATTTCAGGTTTAAAAAAAGGGGAGGGGGTATGGAAGAAGAATGATTGGCAAAATGTTGATAAACGTTGAAGCTGGATAATGGGTATACGGTGGTTTATTTTATGAGTATCTCTTTTTTGTGGATGTTTAAATTTT
This sequence comes from Monodon monoceros, assembly GCF_005190385.1. Taxonomy (NCBI): domain Eukaryota; kingdom Metazoa; phylum Chordata; class Mammalia; order Artiodactyla; family Monodontidae; genus Monodon; species Monodon monoceros. The sequence continues at coordinate 12,353,847 of NW_021703767.1, forward strand.
TCCATTATAAGTTTTTTTTAAGATACTATAACCCATAAAAATAAGAAAAGGCGGGGGAATGTATCTGGAAGCATGTTCTTCTCTGTTATCCCAATGAATACTAAAGAAAAAACAAAGTATACAAGCTTGAGATTACTCACATGGTGAGCACTCATTTAATCAGTAAGCCCATATTTTCTTTGTAAGGGGGTAATAGGATAGACTTTGAAGTGTGGGTGTTCTTTTGGCTAAATTTTGGGTTTTCCTTTTTAAAGGAAACAAACAAAAAAGCCCAGCCCGCGTAAAGACTTCACTGTTGGTGTGGATTTCGTGACGTCAGTAATTTTATTAAATGTGGGCATATAAAGGTATAATTGACAACTGTCTTATAAAACAGGCTATATTACTGTCACCATCTTTTTGAAGGTTCCCTTTTTAATATTTTCTGTTAGCACAACAAATCAGAAGCTCTGGGCTGTGGAACTTCAGAAGACCATTTCCAGAGACAACAAGTATGTGCTGCTAGCCTCCGAGCAGTTGGTGGGCGTCTGTCTGTTTGTTTTTATCAGACCACAACATGCTCCGTTCATCAGGTCAGTAAACAGATCGCTCTCCTAAGGCTGCTTCCTAACATCAGATAATAAAAAGGCCTGTCATGTTTGTGGCTTCAGAGAAACACTTGTTCATGGTTCTTGTTTTTAAATGAGCTTTTTGTTTTAATTGAAATATAGTTGACTTACAATGTTGTGTTAGTTTCAGGTATACAGCGAAGTGATTCAGTTATACATTTGTATGTATATCTATTCTTTTACAGATTCTTTTCCCTAATAGGTTGTTACAAAATATTGAGTATAGTTTCCTGTGCTATACAGTAGGTCCTTGTTGGTTATGTTTTATTTTATTATTTAAAAAAATTTTTATTGGGGTATAATTTGCAATGTTGTGTTAGTTTCAGGTGTACAGAAAAGTGCATCAGTTATACATATACATATATCCACTCTTTTTTAGCTTCTTTTCTTACATAGGCCATTACAGAGTATTGAGTAGAGTTCCCTGTGCCATACACTAGGCCCTTATTAGTTATCTATTTTATATATAGTAGTGTGTATATGTTAATCCCAGACTCTTAATTTATCCCTCCCACCAGCCCCCTTCTCCTTTGGTAACCATAAATTTGTGTTCTGTGTCTGTGGGTCTACTTCTGTTTTGTAAATAAGTTCATTTGCTTATAAGCGATGTGGTATTTGTCTTTCTCTGACTTCTTTCACTTAGTATGACAATCTCTAGGTCTATTCATGTTGCCACAAATGGCATTATTTCATTCTTTTTTGTGGCTGAGTAGTATTCCATTGTACATATATATCACATCTTCTTTTCTTTTCTTTTCTTTTTTTGTTTATAAAGTAGTACTTACTCTTTTTTTTAAACTTTTCTGAAGATTTAAATTTATTTATTTATTTATTTATTTATTTATTTATGGCTGCGTTGGGTCTTTTTTTGTGGTGCACGGGCTTCTCATTGTGGTGGCTTCTCTTGTTGCAGAGCACAGGCTCTAGGCGCGTGGGCCTCAGTAGTTGTGGCACGCGGGCTCAGTAGTTGTGGTGTACAGGCTTAGTTGCTGTGCGGCATGTGGGATCTTCCCAGACCAGGTCTTGAACCCGTGTCCCCTGCTTTGGCAGGCGGATTCTTAACCACTGCGCCACCAGGGAAGTCCCTGTACCACATCTTCTTTATCCATTCATCTGTGGATGGACATTTAGGTTGCTTCCATATCTTGGCTATTGTAAATAGTGCTGCAATGAACATTGGGGTGCATGTGTCTTTTAGAATTATAGTTTTCTCCCAATGTATGCCCAGGAGTGGGATCCCTGGATCATATGATAACTCGATTTAAATGTGTTCTTGAGTAAAGAATCACTAATAGTTTCACTGTACTCTTTCACAGGCTTGCCCTCAAAGTGCCCCACAATGTGTAACGTTATAATTATGTAACAGACATTCCTATTTTCTTATGCACACGGAACTATTGGAATTTCTGACCTTTGATTTAGAATTCTTCCTTTTAAAGGGATGTTGCAGTTGATACTGTGAAGACTGGAATGGGAGGCGCAACTGGAAATAAGGGAGCAGTCGCAATACGAATGCTGTTCCACACCACAAGCCTCTGCTTCGTCTGCAGCCACTTTGCTGCAGGACAATCGCAGGTCAAAGAACGAAATGAAGATTTTGTGGAAATAGCGCGGAAGTTGAGTTTTCCAATGGTAAACTCTCGTGGCTTGTTTTTGAAGGGGAAGCTTTGAAATGTGTTTCAATTTACCCCAAATTCTATATCAGTTTTTGAAAATTTAAGGTAGTTCCTAGAAATGTCAGCATTGTTCACCTAAATATTAGGTACTTCATGTGTAATTACTGTGGGGTTAAATAAATCGGGCATGGCAGGGGTGAGGCAAAGAAGAAGTTGTAAAACATTTTTTTAATTGTTTAAAATTCTCTCTTTGCTTCCAGGGGAGGATGCTGTTCTCCCATGACTACGTATTTTGGTGTGGTGATTTCAACTACCGAATCGATCTTCCTAATGAAGAAGTGAAAGAGCTCATAAGACAGCAAAATTGGGATTCTCTTATAGCAGGAGATCAGCTTATCAACCAGAAAAATGCTGGACAGGTAGATACATACTTAAGATACTTGCATTGGGAAGAAGGGGACCTTTGATTATGAAAACATACTTTTCTTAAAGTGTTGCTTTTTTTTTGTTTTTTAACCTCTTGGAGTCTCTTTATACTCAGTAGATATATATCTGTAGTTTAACAGGTAGAAAATTGCCTTCTCTTTTTTTTTTTTTTTGGCGGTACGCGGGCCTCTCACTGTTGTGGCCTCTCCCGTTGCGGAGCACAGGCTCCGGGCGCGCAGGCTCAGTGGCCATGGCTCACGGGCCCAGCTGCTCCGCGGCATGTGGGATCTTCCCGGACCGGGGCACAAACCCGTGTCCCCTGCATCGGCAGGCAGACTCTCAACCACTGCGCCACCAGGGAAGCCCTGCCTTCTCTTTTAAAAAAAGAAAAGGAAAGGAAAACTCATAATAATTTCCAGGAGGAAAAATATATTGTGTCTCCATAAGATTCACTTTCAAGTAGAAGAATATACATTTTTTCTTTCAGTAATAGCGAATTTAGAATCTTACTTGTCAGGGCTAGAGCTTTTTGGCTTTAAGATCCTATGGTAATTTGCTTTATTTTGATGTTGTTGTTTCTCATATCATCTGCCTTTTTGAGACTTAGTTCTAAAAACTTGTGACCACAAAAGTTGGAAGAATTTATTTAAAAAAAAAGTTTTTTAAGAAGAGGTGATTGAAGCCACTTGATATGGTATCTTTCTGGTCATCAGACTTAAATTCTGATGGATACCATGTAACCTTCTCAGGCCCCAATAAATTCTGATGGATACCATGTAACCTTCTCAGGCCCCAATAAATTCTGATGGATACCATGTAACCTTCTCAGGCCCCAATAAATTCTGATGGATACCATGTAACCTTCTCAGGCCCCAATTCCTCATTTGAGAATAAGACATCAAACTATTTGATTTCCAAAATCCCATACAGCTTTAAATGTGTCATGTAGCTCAAAAGTCTGGTGGAATTCCATTGTTCACGATTTTGTACTTTGCTTAATCAAATGTCAGACAAGTGGCATGATAAAGCCCACGTCTTGGGTTATTTTTTCTTAAGCTCTGTTCCATTCAGTTAGAAGTGTTCATCAGAGGCACATAAATTTCATGAGTCTCCAGTGCATAATAGACATTTAATGCATGGCTGCCTGAATGAAAACAGAACGTTTTTGCCTTTTCGAATAACTTACTTTATGTATGTTTATTTTAGATTTTTAGAGGATTTTTAGAAGGAAAAGTAACCTTTGCTCCAACATATAAATATGATTTGTTTTCTGATGACTACGACACCAGTGAAAAGTGCCGCACCCCTGCATGGACAGACCGTGTCCTCTGGAGAAGAAGGAAATGGCCTTTTGATAGATCAGGTTGGGAAAGTTGGGAAATGGACTTCTTCATTTAAGTGAACTAGTGCAAATTTTACAAGGAAGAAGGGAATGATACAAATATCAAATAAGGCGAGGAGGACTACTTTTTTTTTTCAACACAGGTTATCTAGAATAAAATAAATTCAATTTAAATATAAAACTTAAAAAAAAATTCTCAGACCTGCTTGTAATACTTTAATTTTTCAGTTTGTTTTCTTTCAGTGATGTAGTGTCATACAAAGAGAAGCAGGGAAACATTTTTACGGAACTGTCAACTGAATGCTAATTAAGATTTCTAATTTGAGTAACTCAAGTGGCTGGCAGATACTTTGAACTGCTACCTGTCTGTTCAGTTATTTTTGAAACACTCTCTGGCCACAGGCCTTTAAGTAGCCTCCGAGTAAAGGCTCATCTTAATTTTAACTAAGTAAAGCATAACATGATAACCTCACCAAGAAACCTTTTTAACTTAATGGTGTCTAGACTTCTTGCCTGTTAGCAAGTGTGTCTGGCTTCCCAGCCTCAGACAACTGAAGCCAGTGAAATGAACGAGCTCCACATGATTGGTCAGGCTCAGGTGGCTTCTCCTATGTTTTGTTTTATTCTGACTGCAGCTGAAGATTTAGATCTCCTAAATGCTAGTTTTCAAGATGGAAGCAAAATCCTCTACACGTGGACTCCTGGCACTTTGCTGCACTACGGAAGGGCCGAGCTGAAGACTTCTGACCATAGGTTTAAACAGTCTCTGTATTCCTAATTGTGCTTGAAATTTATTTGAAATACATCCTTCCTTAAATGTTCCTAACACATCTTCCTTCCTTTATGCCTAAGGCCTGTCGTTGCCCTGATTGACATCGATATATTTGAAGTGGAAGCTGAAGAGAGGCAAAACATTTATAAAGAAGTAATTGCAGTTCAGGGTCCACCAGATGGTACGGTGTTGGTCTCAATCAAAAGTTCTCTACCAGAAAAGAATTTTTTCGATGATGCTTTGATTGATGAACTTCTGCAACAGTTTACAAATTTTGGTGAAGTTACACTGATAAGGTAAGTAACATATTTATTGTCCAAAAGCAGCTCATGGTTTGTAAATGATACTTTCTGTGTTAGAAATCACTTTATTTAGTATTTGAATAGCATATGAGTATTTGTATTTCCGAACTGAAGGCGAGTCATACTATAGAAATATTATTCAAAGAGCTCATAGGTTTTGAAACTGGACTTGCTACTTAGAAAGTTTAAAGTTGAGTAGTAAAACTTCATATGAACAATTGATGACAAGAATAGGTGCACATTTAGATGTGTTCTCTCAAGATTCCTATACGCTATAACATGTAAGCCCTACAGAAGAATGAACATGTGATTGCTATTTCATTTTTTTAAGGAGTGACAGGAGTAAAGCGGAGTGACTTTTCTGCCCTCGGTTTAAGAAATTTGATGTTTTCTGTAATTTTAAGTCGTTTAATTTCCATCTGATGGAGGAGCAGCCCTGCCAGGTGAATAGTCAGGAGTCATTCTTTCCCGTCTTGGTTTCCATCACTGACTTAACCATCTGCCTTTTGCAGAACCAGATGCCTCTTGTGTGGTTTAAAAAAACGGCCTATTCCAAATGCCCAGCAATCTTGAGAGACTGAATAACATGTATTGAATTCCATAGGGAAGAGGTACTATCCAATTCCTTTCTGTGCTGTTCCTCTGTTTATTTAGGGATGTTTTATAGCTAGTTAGTGGGCAAATCTCTATATTAGGTGCTGTGGCAGAGCAGAGGACAAATGGAAGACCCAGTTCCTGTTTGGAATCTAGGGAATATCAGCATGTGTGTAATGGCTTTCCTAGACGCTACACAGAATACTCCACAGAATGAAGATGGGATAGTTTCTTCTGGAGTGAGAAGCATGCCTGGGAAACCTTACTCTCCTTTCTGAGAGTAAATGGGAAAATAGAGAGGAAATTGTATTTAGACTTAACCTGAAATCATTTGACAAAGATCTACCCCAAAGGTTTAAAATGAAACAAAAAATGTCTAGAGATCTTAAGACTCTAGCAAGTACATGGTGAAATCTCCAGATGACAGTAAGCTTTGCCAAGTACAGAAATGCCAAACCACCGGGAGCATCACATGGACTGTGTGAGTGGGCAGCACAGTAGCAGATAAATGCCCTTTTGAGCAAGTTAAAATATTGCACTGGGCCAGAGAGAACCCAGAGTGTGCATAAGGGATGAAAGACTGATGCAGGAAAAGGACCTGTCTGCCTTTATCCTGGTCTCTAAAGAACTTGGTGTTAAATTGGAGCTGAAAACTTTCCCCAAAATGCTTGTTATCATTGGAAAAAGAATTAGTAACAAAACAAGGCATTATCCTAATATCATATGCTGTGCCTCCTCACCTGGAATATTCTGGTTGTTACACCTTAGACAACCAAGTTAGAATAGAAAAAGCAGACAATGAAAGTAAACAAGGACAGGACTACTGTCACTGGTAGGCTAAACTGATCATCACTTTTTGCTCTGGAATAAGGCAACCATTAGGGAATGAGTGAAGTCTTTATATGTAAGTAAGAGATCCCCTGGAAATGTAGATGGGGCAAATTTAGATACTTATATTAATTGGGGGAAAAGTCTAGAAGCTTTTATCCTCGTGAGTGAAAAAAAGGAAGAAAATACAGCTTCTAAAAGGTCCTACCTAAATCCATGGATATCAGAAACAGAATCTCTTGTTGAAGTTCAAAATGTATAGGGGGCACATTGCCACGTAAGAATAGGACCAAGAAATTAGCCCTGCCACATGGCCACAAACGCTTTGGTACCAGTATCAGAGAACAAATAGGGTTTGGCGTGGGGGAGACTGGTGCAGCGTAAATGCAGCCTTTTGATAGTGACTATAACCTTTGGAGGATGGATCTGGTCCATTGCCAACGATTTGAAAAAGACCCCCTTCATAGTCTTTAGGTAGGAATGATGTCCCTGTGTCTTTCAAATGGCAGCATCCTGCAATTTAGTAACTTTATGCCAAAGAAATTGAGTCTCTTACCTATGTTTTGTGTGTGGGGGGGTATGTACGCATGTACATGTTTTACTGTCTCTCATCTGAAAAATCTGCAAGGATTTCTGAACTTGATTTATACAGTTGGGAGTAGTTCAACTGGTAAAATTGTTTCTGTAAATAAGACTGATAATGTTGTAATTTGTTTTCTTTTTTCATGATAACATTATTATGTATCAGTGACCATCTCCTTCAGAGCTTGTTCCAGTGTCCTTTTTATTTTTCCTTTTGGGGGTTTCTTATTTCTTATTTATAAACTTAGAATGATAGCACAGGCCTTTGAAGTCATTTAAATGCCTGTCATTGAATAAAAACAAAGACCATAACTAAGGCCCCTTGGGGCCAGTCTGATTGATTGATTGACTGATATCAATTTTTTTTTTTTTGTGACAACTCCCTGTCTTCTTTCTTGGTCAAAGGAAATTTGCTTCAGGAAAGTCACTGAGACAGTGAAAATACATAATACTGGACTACAGGGTCAGGAGAATTGGGTCCTAGCCCTGTATTTTATTCTCGTAGGGTCACTTTGAACAAGCCACTTCACCTCTGGCCCTTTTTCTCCTTGTCCATGAAATGAAGGATTGGATTAGCAGGGATCACAGTTGGAGGTCCACCGGTCCATTTCTTCTGGCAGGCTGTTTTATTAACAAAGTATTTGAAAGAAATTTGAATTTGAATGCTTTTAGGGAAAGAGTGCCCTCTCCAGGTCACCGCTGGCCCTGTTGCTCTCGCTCTTACTTTCTGGCCTCTATAAGCCCTTGTTAATCGATAATCATTGGACTAGTCATTGGGCTAGTTATACCTTAGGTATTAATTATGGGTTTCTTATTGTTTGTTTTTCCCTTCCTTAAAGATTTGTAGAAGATAAAATGTGGGTTACATTTTTGGAGGGAAGCTCTGCCTTGAGTGTTCTGAGCCTGAATGGTAAAGAGGTAAGGTAGCATTTGTTGAGTCTAAACCATTCTGTAATTAAGTGTCTGAAGATTGTATTTTTAGAGACATGCAGCAAATTATCTAAATGTATTTCCAGTTCAGGAGGATAAAAGACCTAGTGTTGTGCTTTAATATTTATTATTTAGACTAGATTTCAGACTAATTTAGGATTATTTTGGTCCCACCCTAGAGATGTTCATCATTGATATAGACTAAGAAGAAAACATGTTTACTACCAAATTTTATTTTATTATATTTTCTTATATAAAACTTTAAAATGTTTAATTGGAATAGATATTCTGGCTCACCTATATAGTAGAGAAGATTTCTAGCAAATGGAAGAAAATGCTTCACTTACAAGAAAACAAAGGAGGAATGTGCTCATTATTCCAAGGAACTTGTTTTATTGGCTTGGATTGTGGTACCCAGGTCCCTTTTTCAAGCGTAGGTAAAATAATTCCCGTAGATAACAAATCCATCCCATTGAGGCATTTTAGAAATTTGTAATTAGTGCAGATATTCCTAACCTACGATTTGAAATGTCATTGATTGTGGGAAACTTACATCAATGTCCTGGAATAGTTTTACCCCTGTAAAGTGCTATGTCTATTAGTTTTTTCTGAATGCGTTTAGACAAATCCTATATATCTAAGTATATGGTCACTAGATAGGATGGACTAAAATCCAGGCCTAATTTCTCCAACAGCAGGCAACTCGGTAAAGATTTACCTGAGCTTCCTCTTCTGTTACATAACTTCCACTTCCTTGGAGAAAAAGATTTCCATGTGTATATTGCTTTTGAAATAGATTTTGTAGGGTTTTGCTTGTTTTTCCCAAATGCATTAGTAATATGCTCATGCGAAAGTAAATTGAGAAACACAGAAAAGTATGAAGAAATAATAAAGACCACTTCTGGTCCTACCATTATAAAATAATTTTTCTTAACCTTCACATAGGCATATATATATATTAAAACAAATGGGATTACATATACATGTTCATATATATTAACAAAAATGAGATATACATATCATGGACATCTTTCTGTATGAACAAATATGTCATTTTTAATGACTGCATTTTAATTAAAAATGAATTTAAAAATTAATTTTATTATGTGGATAAATATGTAAATGTATTTAACCAAACTCCTATTAGTAGACATCTAGGTTGTTTCCAACTTTTTTTTTTTAATTTATTTTATTTTTTAATTTTTGGCTGTGCTGGGTCTTTGTTTCTCTGCGAGGGCTTTGTCTAGTTGCGGCAAGCGGGGGCCACTCTTCATCGCGGTGCACGGCCCTCTCACTATCGCGGCCTCTCCTGTTGCGGAGCACAGGCTCCAGACACGCAGGCTCAGTAGTTGTGGCTCACGGGCCTAGTTGCTCCGTGGCATGTGGGATCCTCCCAGACCAGGGCTCGAACCCATGTCCCCTGCATTGGCAGGCAGATTCTCAACCACTGCGCCACCAGATAAGCCCCCTGGCAGGAGTTCTTTAGACCCAACCAAGTTGTCGGTTACTTGCCGCGCAGTCTTAATTTGGATGTTTGGTGGTCGTCTGGGTGGATCTTTTCAAGTCCAAAGAGATAGAGCAATAAGAGAATGAGAAAGACTGAGGGGGAAAAGCCTTGGCTTCAGTGCGCTTCTTCACGGCCAGAGAACTGCTCTCTGCCAGACCCTGCAGGCGACGTCAGCTGCCACTTAACGGGCTACTCGAATCTCCATGGCTCAGGATAAGGCCCAGCCACCCTTCAGAGGGGAGCCATAGCCCAACAGGCGGATCGAGATTATGGCCTTTGAGGCCCTGCATTGGGTGCCGGAAAAGATGTTGCAGGAAAGAGAGTGGGGTGCGAGAGGATGGTCACATCCCAAGTCATGTCTGAGTCCCTGGGATGGCCGCCAAGTGTGGGTTCTTGGCTTTGTGCAGGCAAGAATTCAAGAGCAAGACATAGTAAAGTGAAAGAAGGTTTATTCAGGGAGATACACACTCCATAGACAGAGTGGGGGCCATCTTGGAAGGCAAGAGGCTGTTTCCAACTTTTAATTACTAAAACCAGCATTCCAGGGAACCCCTGTGTACGCTCTAACTTTGCATGCTTAACTATTATTCCTTAGGAGAAATTCTTAAATGTAAATTTGCTACGACAAAGATATTAACATATTAAATGTTGATACTTGTTGGCTAACTGCTCTTCAGAAGGAATGTATCTAGTTGTATTATGCCTCGGATTACCTAACATCCAACATTCTAATCAGTATTGGATGTTTTTTAACTTTGACTGTCTGAAAAACTAGAAGTAGTATGTCACTTCTGTGTTCAGATTTTGATTGCTAGCTCTTTTAATTCATTGGTCATTTTGTACTTCTCTGACGAGCTGTTTGTGACCTTAGCTCATTTTTCCCCTGGGGTATTATTCATCTTTTGAAGCTCCCTTGATGTTAATCCCTTTTCATAATACGCTGCAGATATTCTTCCCAGTTTGCCTTATGACTTTGTTGTGTCTTCACCATATGGAAATTACTGATCTTTAAACTTAGTTCTACCTTTGATATCTTAAAAAGCCCTTCCTTCTCCCGTGGTGCTGTAAATATTTAAGAGCGGCTCTCAGTTTGGCATTCTTTGTCAGCTCTTATTCCCTTTCTGAATATTTCTTTTGCCTTTCCCCTGATAATTTTCCTTGTTTGGTTTTTTCCTCCCTTCTTTTCAGCTCTGTTCCTCACCCTCAAGTCTAGTCATGTATGTTATGCTCTTAGAAAGGACCCACCCTTAGCTCCCTTAAAAGATTTTCAAAATTCTGAAAAAATAATGTTTTGGGAAAGTGCATAATAATGTTTGATTTATCCTTTTGAAAGTTAGACATTTCCAAACCTCTGGTCTATCTTTGTTAGTACCACTGTTTCAGCCCGAAATCTTCTAGACGCAAGATCAATAGGAACACTTCCGATCCAGGGGAGAATCTGGAAAAAGTATATAGCGTAAGCAGGACAAACCTGAAGGATGACCTTCTTGAGCATTTTCTTTTCTGTTGTCTAAATTTCTTTCTTTTCATTTGGCTCTGATCTCTGCCAAGTGGATATTCTTGATGAAGTGCCTCTTAAATGGCCATTGTAGTGACTGAGGCTTAAGAATACTTGTTAGTATTCTTTGGTGAATATATAAAGAATGCTGTTGACTTTAAAAAGTAACAGGTGGCCTATGAAGCCTGTTGCCAAGTTCTGAAATTTAATTGATTTGGTCTAATAAGTGAGTAAAGAATTATTAGTTCTTAGGACTCTGACTTCAAAGCTCAGGATGGACACTAAATTCCTACTAAACACGGCTGTGCTGTTCAGGCCAGCAGCTTTCAACCTCTCCAGCCTATGCCTTCAAAGAATTCTAATGTCAATAGCACGTAAGGAAAGTATTTTTTTTAATACATCCACAGGACACTGTAACTTGATTATAATATGTTGGTTGTTTTAGATTATACTTTTGTCTAAAAGCTTCTCACATTTATAGGAAAGGCAGGGTGCCAGTTTCACAGATACCAGTCTTTCTGTTTTCAGAATGATTAACTTTTGTTGAAGATTTAAAATGGTATTAAATTCTCTCAATATTCTTCTGACGTTTGAAATGCTGAAACTACTTTGACAGTATAGCACCTTTCAAGACCATTACACCAAGTTAGGAAGGCCCAAATGAACAGGGAAATTATTTTAAGGATTTTCTACTGTCCTTTCTTTAGTTGTCTCATGTAGGAACAATTATTTAATCTGTGAATCAAAATCATAGGAAGTATAAAATTATGTAGTAGAGTTGTCAGTGAATTTATATCTGGCCAGGGAAAGATACTTACTGCAGCAAAGGAAACGTAAATCTGTGTGCATCCTAAGAAAGAAGACCTGAGACTTAGCAACACAGGCTTTTAAAGGGAGGATTGGGGACATTTGAAACTAGTTAAGGGAATTCCCAGGTTAGGACTATGCGCTTCCACTGCAGGGGGGCTCCGGGTTCCATCCCTGGTCGGGGAACTAAGATTCTGCCAGCCGCGTGGAGCGGCCAAAAAAAAAAAACAACCCCAAAACCAAAACCCAACCAAAACAAAACAAAAAATTAGTTTAAAATACAGTATATGTGAAATGGTTATGTTGAATTGAGTCTAGCTGAATGAAGCCTATACTGTTGTTGTAGTATGACTGAGGCAGGCACTGTATTCCAAGATAGTGAATTTTCATGCAATGAATTTTTATTTTATATCTCTTTTACTCAACTAGTTATTGGGTCGGACTATAACTATTACTTTAAAGAGCCCAGACTGGATCAAAACTTTGGAAGAAGAAATGAGTTTAGAGAAAATCAGCGTCCCCTTGCCGTCCTCAACAAGCTCCACCCTGCTGGGTGAAGACGCGGAGGTTGCGGCCGACTTCGATATGGAAGGTCTGCTTGTTGAACACATGTACTGCTGTCCTTCAAGATGTTTCCTTCCCATCAGTAACGTCTCAGTCTCCAAGTTTATCCTTCTCTTCCTTCTTGTTACACTGAGAGCAATATTAACGAGATCTTGTTTTGCATCGTATTGTGTGTCTTTTGCTTGTACCCAGATTTAAATGTATTTGCCATTCTGCCATGCAAAGGTCAAGACCTTTCCAAATGTTAGTTTATGTCCTTGTGTCGTAAGAGCACAAAGTGGTATTTTTGGTGTGTGGTTTTGTCCCCCTAATTGTAGTTAAGGTAGAAAAGTAGAAGCTCAATGTGCCGAAATGGGTTCAAAATAATTACTACAAAAGAATAATTACTACGAAAGAAGATATATTGCTTTCTTTTTTAAAAAATTTATTGAAGTATAGTTGACTTTACAGTGTTGTATTAATTTCTGCTGTACAGCAGTGATTCAGTTATACACACACACACACACATATATACGTACATACATTCTTTTTCATATTCTTTTCCATTATGGTTTATCACGATATTGGATATAGTTCCCTGTGCTTTACAGTAGGACCTTGTTGTTTATCCATTCTACATATAATAGTTTGCATCCGCTAGTCCCAAATTCCCAATCCATCCCTCCCCCACCCCCCTCCCCCTTGGCAACCACAAGTCTGTTCAAAAGAGGATATATTTCAAAGTAATTTTAAAAGATTCTCAAAGTGGCTAGGAACACATGCATTTGAAACTGAACCCAGCCATATAAATGTAATCATTTCAAGTTTGGAGTTCGGGACAGATGATCTCGATATAGTAATTTCCTTAAATGTGATTAAGAAATGCATTTGCTTTTTAATGCTATATATGTGCTATATTATTTGAGCATATTTTCCATTAAGATGCATACCTTAGTTTATAAAATGACAGTGCATCGTATTGTGATACCCTGTATGTCTAGATAATGCATTTAAGAGTTGAACACCTCAGAAGATCATCTCACTTTCACATGTCACTGTTCATTTGTTTACTTGGTCCACACGTTTATGTAGTACCTTTCATGTGCCAGGTCCATGCTAGGTGCTGTAAATTCAACAGATGTCTTCCTTGCTCTCCCCAAGCTCACAGCTCAGTTGGTGTTGCAAACAAGTAAGCAGGCAATTGTAATCACGTGACATCAATGCACTGGTGAACGATGGGGCAGTAGTTCATGGGGCAGCTGCCTGACCTAGAGTTGGGAAGTCGGGAGAGTTCTACCAGAGAAACTGAAATTGAGAGTCTGAAGACTGAGTGAGAATTAGATTAAAGAGGATAGAAAGGTGTGAACCAGGAAGAAGGAATGTGCAGAGACCTCAGGGGACAAAAAGGATCTAAGTAGACGATGCAAGTATGCTTGTGCAGGAGGAGTGGGTGTGGATGGGAGGTGGATTTGGTTTTGAATATGTTGAGTCTGAGGTGTCTATAGGGTCCATCAGGCCCAGATGTAGGCTGTGGTGTGTGGGCCTGGCACTCAGCAGAGAGCTCTGGGCCCACCAGGCAGCTCTGATGACAGTTTAAGGCCATGCGTTTTTATTAGCTTGGCCAGGAGGATGAGATAGAGATGGGAGAGGACTGGTCCTGGGATCAAACAGAAATGCAGACTTCAAGGACAGGCAGAAGAAGGCTGCCCATAAAAGGAAAATGAGAAGAAAGAACCAGAAATGTCAAAGAGCCAGGAGAATATAGCAGCTTAAAAATCAAGGAAAGAAAAGATAACAAGGGAGAGTGGTCTGTGGCAAGAAGGAGAAGTGAGCACCGCAGCCTGCCCTTTGGGTTTAGTCCCAGGGAGGAAGCTGTTGGTGACATTCAGGAGAGTGATTTCAGTGGAGTGAAGAAGGCAGATGGTGGTAAATCGGGGTGTGGATGCAAGGCGAAGACGTGCAGAGAGTGTCTGTAGGCAACTCTTTACAGAAGTTTGGCTAAGGCGGGGGAAAGGGAGAGGAAGGCAGCTGCTCCAGGGAGTGTTATTTTGAAATGACGCTTGAGAACGCTTAGTGCTGATGGAAAGGGCTGACGCCATTGGGGAGGGGCAGGGCAGAATGAGTGGCAGAACACGGTCCCTGGGAAAACGGGGGTGGGCAGAACCCCACTGTTTCCATCCACAAATACCTGAGTGCCAACCACGTGGTTAGGCTCCAGTTGGGGGCCGGGTTGTTGAAGAGAGTGGGTCCCATCTTAAGACTTCCCTTTTCTCTGTGAAGTTTAAGGAGTGGGGCAACTCATGGTTTCAGGAGAATTGAGAAGGTTCAAGATAAAGCTCCTGAGAAGGGGTCAGAGGGAGAGCCAGCCAGGAAATTGTGGATTTACCAGGCAGCCCTGGGAGCCCAGATGAGGCTGAAAACCACAAAGTTAACATGGCTTCAGTCATCGGGGCCACGTGGTTGTCTCTGGCCGCAGCACCCAGCAGCCCAGGTGCGCAGTTATGGAGAGGTTAGACAGTGGAGTTGATGCAGGCGCGATGGAAGAATAGTGCAGGAGGGGAACGGCCGAGGTGAGGAACCAGAGGACGTGAAGACAGATGCAGAGGCGCAAAATCAAAGGCCTGGATCCTGGTGAAGTCAAAAGAGGAAAGAGTAACTGAGGGCGAGAGTGGAAGTCTGGGAAGTGGTGGTCAGAGGGCAGTGTTCTGAGTTCACTGTTTCAGAGGCACTGCAGTTCCAAGGGGCATATGTGTCAGGAGTGGAGGAGAGCGTCAGCAGGGAAAAGACATCAGGTTGTTGATGGGCTGACCACATGGACTTCAATGTCGCCCAGAAAGATGGCAGGACCCAACTTACCAGCTTGCTCTCTCCTTAGTCCTCAATGAATGGGTTCAAGAGACCAGAAGGATGGAGGTTGGAGATTATGGCAGCAAGCGGGGGTTGAGGGTGCTACATAAATTCGTGATGGCACAGCCTCAAGGAAATAGGCCTTTTTGTTCAGGCTTGGAAGATTGAGTTCTGCAATTGGAATTGGGTTGCAAGGGGCACCCTGACCCCACTTTCCAACCCTAAGGAAAGAGGAGGTGAGGAGACCTCGGGAGAACCAACTCCCCCCTGTTGTGTATATGTCAGGTTGGGGGAGTCCAGGGGACAGAGTAGCGAGGAGACTTCTGGGGAAGGTGTGTGACTGCGTGAGAGCCTGTCTACTGCGAGGGCAGGACCTGAGTTGAGGGCACTGGGGAGCGGGCAGTTCCACTGGCGAGAAGGAAGGTTTGGAGGGAGAGCATTAAGCTTCCAAGTCAGCCAGCACTGAGACAGCTGCTCAGTGGAATATTGAAAGCTCTGGAGCCAACCCAGCTCCAGCTGTTAGTCACCACGGCCTCCTGTTGCTCTGAAACAGAAGACTATCCTCAATTACATTTCCTGTAAGAGCGTTTGCACTAATTCTACTTTTATATGTATAAAATTTTTATATATGCCCACATGCTTAACCTATATATGTTTGCAGTGTCATAATGTTAAACGTGTTTATTTTATGTATATAACCCCTTAAAGCCTAGATTGGTGAAAAAAATCTCTGAGAAAGTTAACATGGTGGTAACTTGGCTGACCTTGGCTGACCTTGCACTTTCTCAGGTGATGTTGATGACTACAGTGCTGAGGTAGAGGAAATCCTTCCTCAGCATCTCCAGCCATCTTCCAGTTCTGGCCTTGGCACTTCCCCAAGTTCTTCACCCCGGACCAGTCCCTGCCAGTCACCTACCATATCAGAGGGGCCTGTGCCTTCCCTTCCCGTGAGACCAAGTCGAGCTCCATCAAGAACACCTGGGCACCCAGCTTCACAAAGTGTGTATTTTACTTAAAGTTTTGTATGACTTCCCCTGGCTAATGCATTTGATTTTAGACGGTTAAACCTCTGATGCCTTTGCCTCTCCTTTGGAGACCCATTTTTGTTTTAACTTTCATATCCATAGGCTGAAGTGTAGCATGTTTTCTGTGTATACAAAAGAGGAAGCTTCGCAGATGGTAAGCCCTAAATGGAAAGGATACTCATCACTGCCACTAGACGAGAATTTTTCTTAGTTCTTTTTCTGTGTGGCCAGGCTTGTCCATGTCTTATCATTGATGATTTTCTATCGTTATAGTCAGGACCCATAACTATTCGGGCTTAACTGTCTATCTGTACATCACCTAAATTATAATATGAAGCAGAAAGAGACAAGATATATTTTTTGAATTCAACTTGATAGTCATGACTTCTCCAAAGTTGGAAGATTTGTCTCTGGAGGTTGTTACGTTACATGGTTTAGTCACTGTTCCATGCTAACCGATGTCTTCAGAAAATACCTTCCATTTCATAAACTTCTCTAGCTCGCCCATGCTACTCTTAGAGGACTGGCTTCATTCAATAAATTCAAGATAAGCCAGGGTATAGAGAGAAGAGACACCCTTTTCTTTTTCTTCTCTCTATTGGCCAGTACACTGCAAATGACTTAACTCACACAGTACTTCATGCCATCTTTTTTTTTTAAAATAATATAACCACTGTCTCTTTTTTTTTTTTTTTCGGGTGCGTTGGATCTTCGTTGTTGTGCACGGGCTTTCTCTAGTTGCAGCAAGCAGGGGCTATTCTTCTTTGCGGTGCGCGGGCTTCTCATTGCGGTGGCTTCTTTTGTTGTGGAGCACAAGCTCTAGACACGCGGGCTTCAGTAGTTGTGGCATGCAGGCTCGGTAGTTGCGGCTCGTGGGCTCTGGAGCGCAGGCTCAGTAGTTGTGGTGCACGGGCTTAGTTGCTCCACGGCACATGGGATCTTCCTGGACCAGGGCTCGAGCCCGTGTCCCCTGCATTGGCATGCAGATTCTTAACCACTGCACCACCAGGGAAGCCCCCTTTGTGCTGTCTTAATAGGGCCGCTCGATAAATCCCCTTCAGCACCTGGGCCTGGGTAAGAAGTCCACAGAGAGCTAGCCTGATTGCTCTCATGGTACCAAAGGGTAATGTAGTAGCAGAACTGCTTATGTTATTGATATCAGAAATGTGTGACATTACACTGTAGTACAAATTTAGAAAATTAGCAAAATAATTTATCATACGCGTATAGAAAGTACCTTTGTGCTCACATCCACTTGGAACGTGATCCTCTTACCTCAGGTACTTTTTCGGTAGGTTCTCCTGTTGACACTCAGCCCCTGGAGCCCAAGCGCCCCCCCCCCTCCCCGCCCAGCTGCTCCTCCTGCGCGTCCAGCCCCCCCACAAAGACCGCCTCCGCCTGCAGGTAACAAACCATTTTATTTCCATTTTTGCTCGATTTAAAATCTCCCTCCACTCTGTTTAAAAATGTTGTGCATGTTTCGAACTTCTAGCTTCTAGATTTTACTATTTTTCTATCACTGGTGCTACTTCCTCAGTTTTTCTCTAAAAAACGTGGTGGGTGTGACAGAACAGGGAAAAATATTGTTTCTCAACTAGATTCCTGTAACATGTTTTCAGAGCTGACCTTTTACAAGTGTGAAAGAAGGGTTTGTTTTGTTTTTGCTAATGGGGTTGTACTGATTTCTATAAAATGCATGATTAGAACTGAAGAACATACATATACTTATTTACTATAAAGTTTATATATTTGTTTAAATGTTCTTTTAAAATAAGTATAATGTTTCTGTTTAGAAGCATTTGCATTACATAATAGCTTTTTTATAG
Organism: Monodon monoceros; assembly: GCF_005190385.1. Taxonomy (NCBI): domain Eukaryota; kingdom Metazoa; phylum Chordata; class Mammalia; order Artiodactyla; family Monodontidae; genus Monodon; species Monodon monoceros. The sequence goes on from NW_021703767.1 coordinate 12,371,900, forward strand.
CACCAAGACATGAATATGTGGTTTCTACATGATATTTGACATCATGAATACTATAGTAAATCTTTGACATTTCAGTTCTTTATTTAATGTCGTTTCCTTTCTGCTGCACATTCTCTTATGAACCATAAGGGGCTAGGAGTCCTGCACCTGCTAGAAAAGAATTTGGAGGTAACCATTTATATTTGTTGTAATGTATGGATCTTGGTTCATTAATTTTTTTGGAGTTTGGTTCCTATAACTGAAAGACATTTTAGGTTTGTTTGATAAAAGTCAAAATGAATGACATTTATATGCCAAGTTAAAAATAGCTCCAAACTTCCATTATATTCCTGTTAAGTAAAAGATTAGAGCTTGCTTTTATTAGTGAATAAAATTAACAAGAGCTTCCATTTCCCAGATAGAGGTGAATTACTCATCAAGGCCTGATATACTTTTTCTTAACAAATACAGTCAATTTGGTTACAAAGATTTAATTCCCCCAAATCATACTACTTTCAAAAATGATTCAGGCACAATGAGTACAGAATGTTTCCCAAGTATTTGATTATATTAGATTGTATTTGAGCTCTAGTACATTCCCTTGCCAGTAGCCTGTGGATTAGCAAAGTGTCCTAGAAATGCAATTTAAAATAATTATCTGAAATACAGCTTTCATTTTGCATGGCTTTATCATAACTTGTCATAACATTCATGCCTCATTTTTAAAATGTAAGAACAATTTTCTTTTATATATTTCAATAAGGAAATTCTTACTAACACATGGGTCACTTTTTGTTAAAAGTGTAGTTTACTTGGTTTACATGAAAACTTTCACAGAGCGTAGTTGGAGGTATACATTTGACAAGCTTATTTAATCTAATTCTCAGGAAAGGCTGAGGCGATATATCTCAGTCCCACAGAAGAGCTTTTACAAATCCAGTTTTAATATCATTAAGGCTCACTATACACATGCAGTTGGTCTTTCTACTCTAGCTGCCTAAGGACATTGCGGACTGGCTCGTGTGTTGTTACAGATTGACTTTGCTGTGTGTAGATTTTAATGACTTTGTATAATAAGGGTAGCAAAGTTATTTCAGCACTGTGGCCTCTGCAAGATACTGCTGGAGTATAACTTTTCCATTGACTTACAGAAAACATTAATTTTTCCCGTTTCAAACTTGTGCTTTTATTTATAGTTATAATAGACTTTTATTTATTTTCTCCTTTAATTAGGAAAACAATCTATAGAAAATAAGTTGCTAAATAAATTTGTGAAAAGTTATACATGTTAGCAACTCAGTGGCTTACTTAGAAATCTGATTTAATTTTTAAAAATCGCTTCTCTTCACAATTCTTTTGTAGGCAATGTTTGCAGTGTATTTTTTTAACCCTATAAACCAATAACTGCTTGAAGGCAATAAGCTGAGAGAAAGTAATTACAGTACTTTTAGGTTTTTTTTTTTAAATAATGTATCAAAAACTAACTTCTAAGAGACTAATATAGTCTCAGAGATTTCATATGAAATTGGAACTTTACGATTTTTGTTCCTTTTTGACTGGTAAATATTGGAGCTTTTATGAGTGATTTAACTCTGAATATAAAGAATGAGATGATCATAAAGCAAAGGCTTTCATTACACATATTTTTCAATTCCTTACTGCGAGTAATGTCAGATATAAAAAGCAAACTGTCCTTCTCTTTCATTCTAACTGTGGAAAGGGCCAGACTCAGGTTTGGGCCAGGCACCTAAAGTCACTTTGGTTTGTATTGATATCTTTGAAGAAATTTAAACCAGTGAAAGAACTTTTTTGCAAAAGTAAGCTTAACTCAGAAATTGTTTTGTGTGCCTGCCTTTCATTCTGTGTACTACGGGCCCTGAACAATATACAGCTTCTGTTCTTTCTCTAAAAAGGTATTGGAACCCCTCCCAGTCCTGGGGTAGCTAGGCGAGAGATGGAAGGTAACAAGACTTTTGCATCATAGAAATGGATCTCTCGTTTTATTTCTAAATGTCAGCCCCTCCAGTGTTTAAAGGCATACCAAATCTTTTCTTGGTCCAACTGTAAACTCCCCCTCCCATCCTTATGTATACCTTGTAACTTGGTATTTTTTTTCTCTTTCCATTCTGTGTTGTATATAGTTTCTAATGGATGTCCATTTAATTTCCGCACAGTTCTCATGTTGTTTTGCACTCTGTGTTGTATATATTTCATATATCCTTTGGATGTGAAATTATTGTACGATGTTATTTTAAGAAGAATGCCTTCAAAATTCTTTTCAGAATAAGTCAAATGTTTAGAAATGTACTATACTAACTCTGGAGTTTTAAAAATTAATAATTGTAATTAAACCTTATTAATTTAATTGTAATTAAACCTTATTAATTCAGGTCCAAGAATATAGTGTTTTTCGGATGATTTCAGATAACAGAAATGTTTTAATGTATAATGACGCTGAACTAAATTTGCTTAAAAGGCTATAAAAACTAGAAGCCATTCATTAAGATTATAGTTCTTAAAAAGCTGATGGATTTCATAGAACAATCACACTTGAATTTCCTTTCAAAAAGAATAAATATGAGATGCAGGCCTCAAGAGTGTCCCCTAGCTCCTTTTGGCCCCAAAAGTAGTTTATTTCATTTCATCCTTTTACTACATTTCTAATGAGTTTGAACCGTAGTTTAACATTGTCTTGCATAAGGCAGATATTTGGTAATTAGATGTGCCTGTCTTCTACCTTCATCATAGGATTTTGCTATAGAAATCCCAAAGATCTCATCGTGAGATTCCTTTATCCATAATGACATCTACAGCGTGAAGCCCTGAAACAGTGCCATTAGGTGCCTCTTGTGTGACTCGGAAGATGTAGTGCTGTCTGTTTGCTCCGGAGCTGTTTGTCCACCAAGCTCTGGGAAACAGCGGGGCTGCATCTTGTGACCATCCCCCTAAGCTGACCATGTGTTTTCAAGGTTCACAGGAGAGAGCTCTGTTGGGAAAGTCACCTTAAAAGTGACCTTCTGAATGAGGTATCAGACCAAGTGCTAAGCTGGCTCCCATGAATGTCACTCTCAGTATCCTAATTTTTCTCTTTTTGGGGATATTTCCTTCAGAGCTGATAATACGCTTCCTTCATCATTATCTAAAGCAGAGTACTTTTGTTTCCATCTCATGCCCCCATTTCTGCTGGTAATGAAACAGAACAGCCAGCCAATGTTATGCAATATGGCTTGATTGTTTACTTATGACTAATTTTTTTTTCCTTCCTGCTTCAAAGCACCCAAAAGCCCTGGAACGACACGGAAAGATAATATAGGTAAAAACACTTGAATTCAGCTTAACCTTAAAACTGGACCGTGAATAGACACTTGGGATATAAGTAATGGTTTCTTGTTTCTTTCTTTTTTAAAAAAACTGAAATACGTGGTGCGATGTCTTTGTTCCAGGACGCAATCAGCCTTCACCTCAAGCAGGACTCACAGGCCCAGGACCTGCTGGATACAGTACAGCCAGGCCGGTAGGCAGCACCTCGCTTGGGAGCCAGGAGGTCTAGGTTCTAGGTCCCAATTTGCTGCTAATGAAATGTGTTATCTTGAAGAAATCATGGGGCCCATTAAGGCCCCAGTTTCCTCAACTCTAAAATGGGGAATTGCACTTGGCACTCTCCAAGGTACCTTTCAACACTAAGGGTATTTTAACATCCTCTTCAAAAGTAACTAAACATACTTCCTTATTTGAATAAAAGTGATACAATTAAGTAGTTACAGTCGCTACATAAATATCTTAGAATCTCTATATGTGGAAGTGATGTTTTGGGGCAACTTTTTATATTATCTGAGTAATTCTTCAATCAGAAGGATTTTAAAATTAGATTTCAGAAAACCCATTTATGATAGTCAACTAAAACTGGTTCTAAAGGTATTAAAAGCAGGAGAGCAGGTGGCATTGCAGTGCCTTTCCCTGCGTTGTGAATCTGTGGTTTTCTGCATGTTTATCAGTGTTCTCTTATACACAGAATTATCCTCTTATTCACCGAAGTGAAAATTTTCTCTGGGATAGAACAAGTAACTTAAAGGGAAAAAAAAGAAAGAAAGAAAACAGAAACCAGGATCAGTCTAGGGGGGCCAGCTGAAGAGTAAGAAGTGGGAACTGTGACTGTAACTGGAAATTAAGAAACTTCTGCTAATGAAACTACTTCTAATTTCTAAGGAATCCTCATAAGATTTATAAGATAGAAATACTTCGTTCTTTCTCTTGTAGCTTTCTATTTAACATCCAACCTAAAGGCCTTTTTCTATATATAACATCACACTCCAAAGTAAAATGTCTGTGGAGTATACCTAAAGATAGCCATTACCCACTTTCCTTTTTTCCAAAGAAGGGGAAATTGCTATCCATTGATTCTACCACTTCCCACAAAGTACTTTCTTTATTTAATACTGTAAGAATAGGGAAGGAAAGTCAGAATTTTGTGAGATAACATTCATAACTTTTGCTTAAAATAAGGAGTATTGGGAGCTTAAAGTCTTCAGCAAACGTGTGAAAATAGAAAAGACACTTTTCACCAGTGTGTCTTCCAGTGTATTTATTTTAGCATATCGAGTAAGCCACTCAAGAGGTTTTACATCTGTGTTTAAAAAAAAAAGACCTCGGCATGGTTTTCCATAAGCCACTTAGTTACACAGTGTATGTCCCTCTCCACGTCCTCGTGACCTGTAATACCATCCCTGTCGCCCATTAAGGCAGCATCGCACAGGATGAAGAGCACGGCCCTGCAGCGGGTCAGACCTGACTCTGGCTCTACTTTCTAGCTCTGTGGCTTTGGGAAAGTTGTATACATTTCTTCATCTTCATTTATAATAGAGATGATAAAAGAATACCTACCTCTGAGGGCCATTTGGACAATGAAATGGAAATGCCTACACAGTGCTTAATTAACACAGCACCTGGCACATAGTAAACAGTGGAAAATAAAAAGGACGATTTTTAAAACTTATGACGATGTGGCTATAAATAGAGAGCCATTAAAATGACAAGAGGCTGAGGAAATGAGATGCAAAAGCAAGTATTTTCACCAAATCTTATCTGTTGAAAATAAGTAAATATCTCAACGGTTACGTTTTCCATTTTTAGATTATTCCACCCCGTGCTGGGGTGATCAGCGCCCCCCAGAGCCATGCTCGGGTGTCTGCTGGAAGACTGACTCCTGAAAGCCAAAGCAAACCATCAGAAGTACTGAAAGGTAGGCCCTGTATTAGAAACAGCAGTGCCGTTCTGTATTCTTTCCCTTTTTCTTTTTCTTTTTCTTTTTCTTTTCCTTTCTGCGGTCTCTCGCTTTTTACAACTTACTCGAATTGGGATAGCCTTGTGTCTTTCTTTATGCCACAAGAAATGAGGCTGCTTGGGGCCAGGGGTGGGTGGGACAGGGACTAGAATCCCTTACATTTCACTAAAGGAAGGATAAAAAGTGGTTTTCTAGAAAACACCTAACATCTGGAAATGACTTTTTTTAGGGCCGGCTCTTCTTCCTGAACCACTGAAGCCTCAGGCCGCCCCTCCTGTGCAGCCTTCTCTGGCCCCGCCGGTTCAGCAGATGCGGGAGCCTCTTGTCCCAGTGGCCACACCTATGCCTCAGTCTGCCCCGCAGCCGCCCCCTCGGAGCAGGTCGTCCCACAGCTTGCCTTCTGAGCCTTCAGTGCAGCCGCAGGTAAGTCCTGCCAGCCGGCAGAAGATCATCTGGATGCTTCTGTGAGGGTTTTGGCTTATTTTTTGTTTTGTTTTGTTTTTCTGTTTTTCTTCTTTTACTGAGGTATATTTGATGCCTTTGGTATAGTCTTTGAACATACTTATTTTAATTATTAGCTTAAGAAATAAATATGAGATTCACTTTTAACAAATGTTTGTCTTTTGGTAGACAAACATTTAATCGCATGTTCAGATATGACTTCAACGGGCGAATGTCATTGGACATCTCAAACCAGTCACACAACAGATGCGTGGTTTGGTTTGGCTGTTTGAGGTTTGGGGTTTGTGTCTGTTTGTCTAACCTGTGGCCTGGATCAAGGGTTCTCAGAGAGTGACCCTAGATTAGGGATCTTTAAGGAATTCCAAGCAGCTCCCAGGCTGTTTTATCTTGTTAATGTTAAAAGTGTTGGTGACTTTCTGGTTTTTTTATGCATAATTTACTTTGAATAGTTAATGCATTAGGATGGACAATAATAATTTATTTTCTTATTGCTCACAGTTAGTAAGTTTTGGCTTTTACATCGTGGAGAGAGAGGCAGTCAGATCACTCCTGACCGCTGGCAGTCGAGTTAATTTCCAGTAACGCTCTTATTCCTCCTGATGCCACACAGCTAGCTCTTTTCCGTGGTGGAGCCGGCACTGGGCTTCCTCAGGGATCTCTAGCAGTTTCAGACACTATCGGATCAGTTTAGGAGTTTTGGGCGTGCAGCCAGCAGGCTTATTCACCAAAGTGAAAACCATCAAAATAATGTTATCTCATGAGTGTGACACAGAAAACAGCGCCATTGCACTCTTGAGGATGCTGAAGATGTATAATCATTGTAGGAATCCTTCCAACAATAAATAGCTATTATTTTCTCTCTGCCAATCGGCTTTTAGCGCATCATGAATTTTTCTTCTCATTTTCTTGTGAGGTGTACTATTGTATTTTTTTTTTAATGTGATTGGAGGGCAAGAAACTTTCAAAGTAGCCGTATCTTAGAGCTTTGTATTGCTGTTTTAGGACAGAAAGTGATCATGAGTTTCATAGTAAAAGTGAACCCTGATTCCTAAAACTCTATAAATGTTTTCAGTATTGAAAGTAGGTATGGTACTCTGAACAACTTCAGAAAGGACACACTTCAAGTAAGGTTGCAATTCTCAGTAGAAAGTCATCTATGACACAGAAGTACTACAGGATGAGTATTCCAATGACTGCCATGTGTCATTTTCTTAGGTCATTTTTCAGCTTGTTTTGCTTTCTGATTTTCATTGGAATGGGTGCGGTAATTTGGTGACAGACAGCAAGCCCATGCTTTGTGTGTGGCTCAGTAGATTGTGTTCTTGACTCTTGTATTCTGTTCATCAAAACTATGAAAGATGTTTGTTTTAAACCTTCTTTTTGCCTCAATCACCGAAACCAAATTCCTCTGCACATTATATACACAGACACACTTTTCTTTTGGGGGAGTTGGGGTCTTGTTCATGTCTTTGTGACTGTCTTTGTGAAGGATCACAAAGTGGTTAGTTTCCTCCTTGGAGCGTACAACGCTGAGGGGCTGGAAGGAAAGGGAAGTATTTTACCTTTTGTGCCTTTTGAACTTTGAACCATAAGAATAATACCTATTCAAAAAATAGTAGACATTTAAAATTTTAAAAATCTTCTGTAGTGGCTATAAGTTGAAAAGGATGGGATAGTAAAATATGACATTTGTTATTTTGGTAATAATATGAAATAGTCTTAGAATTGAACACTTAGTAATTTTTACAAGTCTTTATCAATTCTGCCAAAAATCTACCAGGTATTTAAAACATAAAAACACACATGACCCAGCTTTACTTTTTATAACTATTTAAGTGTCCTTTGATTCGATAATTTTATATAGAAAAGATTCTTCTAATTCATGTGGTTATACAACATGTTTATATCCTTTACAAAATGTGAAAATGCCTCACCTATCTGACTTCCAACATCTTAGTCATCTGATTATCAGCTAAAAACCAGAAGTCAGGAATCCAATGAGAAGTAAAATACTAGCATCGTGGCTATACTGTCGGCGTGATTGCTGCCAGTGAGGGAAGAGGGCAAGTAGAACACCTCAGCATTCCGGATCAACTGAATTCCATCCCTGTGTATCTTAGTATAGACCCATTCCTGTTTCCTGTCCTGTGCCAAAGCAGATACATCAGGACCATCAGGAAAGCGTTAAATTCAGGAGTCTCATGTTTCGTAGGCAGGAAACTCTAGTAATACTTAATATATTTTAGAGTGGTGTCTCTCTAAATTGTCAAAGTGAGTTTTGGTATTTTAAAATAAGGTGAGCTTTAAATATTGGGGAAGATTTGCTCAAACGGTTCCTTGAGAATACTGTAAGTTTTAAAAGTACTGCTATATTATGAAAAGATTATGATTTCATTTTTAAACAACAAAAAGAGGATCCAGTTTCTTACCTTGTTGTACCTTCCAGCTCATAAATTATGAAGTGAATTAATGTTAGTATCACCCTTCAGAAAACCTGAGTAATATAGAACAAGCCTGGATCCTGACCATTTGTTAAATACCATTTTTCACTTTTTTGCAAAGTGATGCCATTTGGTACATTTTCTCTAATGATGATAAACCCACAGACTACCTTAAGGCTGTGTCCTACTCTTCTTGGGCTGCCATAACAAAATACCGTAAACTGGGTGGCTCAAACGGTAGAAATTTGTTTTCTCACAGTTCTGGAGGCTGGAAGTCTGAGATCAAGATGCCACCGTGGTTGGGTTCTGGGCTGTTTTCCTGGCTTGCAGACAGCTGCCTTCTTGCTGTGTGCTCACATGGCCTTTCCTCGGTGCTTGCACGAGGAGAAAAAGAGCAAGCCCTCTGGTGTGTCTCCGTCTAAGGGTGCTAATTCCATCGTGAGAGCCCCACTCCCATGACCTCATCTAACCCCAGTTACCTCCCAAAGGCCCCATCTCCAAAGACCATCACTTTGCGGGTTAGGGCTTTCAACATATGAATTTGGGGTGGGGGGGAGACACAAACATTTCATCCATAACAGGCTGCTTCAAATATTTTAGAGCTTCCAAACCCTATTCGGAATATTATTTTTGGAATAATCACTTTGAACTAGTTAGTAATCAACCTCAGACAAAATTAAAGTTTGAACACTAATTCAACAATACATTTTTCATTCAAAATGACAGAAGAAATTGGAATTGTCTCTTGGTCTTATGCTATGACCTGCAAATATCACTGCTCTTGGATTTCGTATATAATATAGAAATAAAAGTATTTTGAAGGCTGAATTGTTAGGGTTGTTGGTTGGTCTCCAATTGTCCTCCTAACTCTTTCCTTTGATGTCTGTGTTCCCTTTCTCAAAGCAGGAGCAACCATCAGGGTAACAGGTATTGGATTATTTCTCAATCTTATATGTGCTTTTCATCTGTCTTAGCACATTAGATGTATGAGTCTTTTGCTTCATACATCTAAATTTTCACTCATTTTAAAAACCACCTGTCCACATTAATAAATTCTATTATCATACCATAAAATCTGCTTTTTTTCTTAGTATTTTGAATTTTTAGGAACCATTTTAGTTCTTGCTAATGCTTTCCCGTTTTTTTTGCTTTGTTTTTTACAAAAATTAACAAGACTAAGAAGTTTAACTTCAAGAAGGTAAGCTTTAGGTATATAGAAGTGTATTTGGCAAAACCAAAAAGGTTCTTGGTTTTAACAATGGCATAATTACATAAATACAAAATTCAATTTTTTTCCTTAGATTTCTTTTGGGAAATAAAAAAAAATAATTTTAGTAGCACAATTCTTTTTCGTAAGGAAGAATTGATGATTTACAAAGATGAAAGTTAACGTAGCAGGATTGTTTAAGGGCCTTTCCAACACCCTTCTCTGTAAAAATACCATCGTCATTAATGTCAAGTCATCACAAATCCTGCTTAGATATATATAAATTAATTCTAATGTAATGAATGATGGTGTGGCTCTCATTATAATTTCAAGTCTGATTGGGCAAAATGATCCTGTTCCTATCAAATTACCCTTTAACTTATTTTGGAAGAAAAAAATTTAATATATGAAAATATTCAAATGTATAGCATTTATTTGGCAAGGGCCTACTATTCTAAGCTGTGCAAGCATAAACGTCTTACCTGTAATGTCTATGTCGTGGACTCTTGTATCTACCATGGGAGAATTGGGGCCCAGGCCCAATCAAGTACTTCTGTTTTGTTATACGAACCATAAATAATCCAGACATTATTGGTAATGTAGAGCTAATTGTAATTTTATGATGTCTGCAATAAATTTGTCTCTCAAGTACTTTAATACACTTAGAATACAGTTTAGAATCTGTGACATGTTTACTCTTCAATTTTGTACAAATTTATTGCCATATTAAGTTTAAAGAAAAACATATTTGTTTATTCAATTATAAAGTATGTTCTAGATCAGTTGAATAAAACAGATACAGAGAGTGATTCACTTATGAAGTTATCCACAATGTTTCCTTTTGCAAATGAACAGCCTTCCCTATTCTTAAGCACCAAGTTACTGTTTCATAAGATGCAGTTACATTTTATTGGGACTGCTGCTCTTTGTTTCAACATACTTCATGAATGTTTAGTTATTTGCTTTAACAACGATCTAAATTCATTTTGGGTCATGCTCTGTTTTGTTACATTGCAAGTCTTGAGCTAAAATTCTCCCTCCCCTGTCCTTTTCAACCCAAAGGTTTGTTTTCTTACCTTTAATTTGGCATAAATATCCAAGTCATCTACCTAGTTTTAATAATTATGTAGGGTTTTGAAAATTATTAAAATGAAGTTCCTGATGAGCCAGTTTTCTCATAAGGCCAGGCCCCCAGTTCTGTTACCCGTAGGGAAAGTTGGCTGTGCTCAGTCCCACAGCCATGCTCCACTCCAGCCGGCTTCTTTGTGAAGTAGGCACACAGGGCAGATTTTTCATGACCGTGAAGTAATTCCGACCCCTCCTCCTGCCAGTAACAGTTCACAGCCAACTCTGTCACGTAGAGAGGACTGTGCACCCTCTGGGCACAGCTTCATTTTGGTTTAAGAATTAATATACCAAATAGAAAATGGGACTTCCCCCACCACCCCGTTTTAAACAATCATTGCATTTGATTGTTAACAAACGTATCCGTTTTGGAACATTTTTACAAGATGAAGGAAGGTCAATTAAGGAATACTGTCACGTTACTCACAGCGTTTATCCTGCAAAGGAGAACTTACATTAAAAAGCAAAGAATGCTTTGGAAATTTATTTATCCAAGGAGAAAAGGAAAAGATGTGTTGTTTTCAGCTGGTGAATGCAAATATACTAATAAAATGAATTTTCATCCATAAAGTTGAATTTCCATATTTAAATCTCAATGAAAATATATTTAAAAGAACAGTGAAACCACATCATCATCATAGATGGGTGCTGGAAGTTTATTGATAGAGATTTCGCATAAGTTCTAAAGATGGATTTCTTCAGTTTGTGTGAACATCTGATAGTACTGGGCATGAGCAAAACTCATCTGCTAATTCTGTACAGTTCTCCATTTTACCATCTCAATACTTGAATGGATAAAGTAAGCTCTGTTTAAGAAAAGGACTTATTTATTTAGTGGGGAGTTTTTAAAAAATAATACTTCAGCTGTGCTATCTTACTTAAACCACCAGAGCAACAAGCCACGCAAAGCAGCTTTTTAGTTTCTAAATTCGTATACTTCCCCACCCCCACCCCCAAAAATGAAGAATAACTGAGACAGGAAGAATAGGGGGTATTCAAAGTAAGTATATTGCTTTTTGGTTGATTATTCAGTGCTCGCTCTCTTCTCCAGGTAAAAACAAACGGGGTCTCCGCCATCAGACTGGACTCGCCATTGAAGACCGACCCATTTGAAGACCTGTCATTGAACCTGCTTGCTGTATCAAAGGCTCAGCCATCTGTTCAAACCCCACACCCAAAGGGGTTGATTCCATTGCCTTCTGCAACCCCAAGTAACATGAATACTTTGAGTTCTGTAAGCTGCATGCCGACAATACCTCCAATTCCAGCCCGGAGTAAATCCCAGGAAAACACGCGATGTTCTCCAAACCCATTCACTGAGAGCTCAAGCAGCACAAATCCTTTCACCGACAGGACTGCCGCTCCCAGAAACCCCTTTAGAGCTGAATCTCAAGAATCAGAGGCCACTTCGTGGTTCTCCAAAGAAGAGCCCGTTGCTCAGAGTCCTTTCCCTTCTCTGCAGCCTCTCAGACAGAACAGTAGCAAGCCTTCATCTTCACTGGATGGCTTTGAGGACAGTTTTGGTCCGCAGGGCCCACCTACACTAAAAAGCAGCAACCCAAAAGGATGGGTGACCTTCGAGGAAGAAGAGGACTTTGGTGTGACAGGAAAGTCAAGGCCCACTTGTCCAGACCTACTGGGTGATCAGCCGAGTTCGTCTTCTGGCTCCAAGGTGACCTTTAGTGATGACTGGAACAAAGGAACCAGTGTCTCTTTCTGTGTGTTGCCAGCAAGAAGACCACCTCCGCCTCCTGTCCCTCTGCTCCCACCTGGCACCACCCCTCCAGCAGACCCTTTCACAGCCTTGGCCTCTAAGGCATCACCCACGCTAGACTTTACAGAAAGATAATGTTATACAGTAGAAAGCAGTTGTTTTTATAGTTTTGGCAGGGTAGAGCCAAAAGAATTGGGCATTCGTTATTCGTTATGTGCAATAAGTAATCGTTAAGTGCACTGATGTTGTCATGAAATACCACTATTTAATGTGTACAAAGCTGGAATATGTGTATATTGGAAATAAGGAAAAATCTTTCTCATTATTAACTGGAATTTTGGTGTGTTTCTGTTTGGATAAATACGAGAGAGTAGAAGCCATAAAAAGTGCTCGAAACTACTTTAGAAAACAGTCCTTATTCAGAAATTCTTTGTCAGTCTCCTTTACAGAATCTCAAAAAGCCCAAACAACTTCTAGCTGACATTACTGCCAGCCCCTTTCTTACTTGTTAAAAATTGGTATTTATAAGTATTTACCAAAGAGCTGTCAAACTTATACTGAAACAGAATTTAGAAGGATATATATATATATACACTATATACAGTAATTGTATGTGTATATATATACAGTAATATGTATATATATATATATATATACACACTTACATATTTGTAAAACACATAATTTAAACTCTAAATCAGACCAAATTTTTACCTAAAAATTCGAACATAGTTCTTCTTTCAATATTTCATTATCTAAAGGATGGCTGCAAATGAAATTTGGATATTTCATTCCTTTTCTTTCTAAAACTAGAATGATCTCACTAGGGAACCAGAATCGACCACCATTCCACACCCACCCCCGTCTGACACGCACACCGCGCACACCCTTGTTACCTGCCACTGCAGCACGTGCGCCGGCTTTTCCGGGGGAGGAGCTTCTTGCAGCCGGAAGCAGCGTAGTGTGTGGTTACAGTCGGTCACATGGACCGACACCCCGGCCCTTTCAAAAAAGCACGCCGGCCCAGAAAGTCGGGAAAGCACGTGCCACCAAGCTCAGTGAAGAGCATTAGAGCTCAACGTACGCGAAGGCGTCCGCTGCCCACGGCCCTCGCGCGCTTCTCTTGCCGCCTCCGCTCTGGAAGTGGTGAGCGGGCCACAGGCGCCGCCCGGGGCGGAACTGGGATCTACTCCTCGTGTGTTCTCTCCCTCTCACGAACTACACGACACATCTGTGATGCTGCTTTACGTTTGTAGAGGCTACACCTCAAATTAGCTGTGGATTTTGTCTCCTGCACTGCCAATATGCAGCTGATCCTGCTTTAATTTTATGAAGACGTACACAGAACGTACACAGAATGTAGTATTTTGATACCATTGAGTAATCCTAATCAGAAAACTCCTTGAGCGAGAGCTGTTTTGTTGTCAGTTTAAGATCACCTTTACCCATTACATTAACGTTCCTTTCATACGAAGAGTTGTATATGTCGACCTAAATAAATTCCGTTGCCTGCATTTAACCTTTAAAGATGTGCATTAGCGGAATATCAGAAAAAAGAGTTCCTGGCTAAGAATACGTAAAATGTAAAAGCACAGCAAACTGCATCGCACTTAACCGCATAAAGCAAATCTGTTAGGAAAAAAGCACTTTTCTAAATACTCAAGTGTTATCAGGATACTATGTTTATAAAAGTAACCCTCTCTCTATTAACAGCCAGGATTTGCTGTTAGAAATAACTCGTGAGTTTTATATTGTGCTTTTTGGGGGGGTTCTAATCATTTCAGCAGTAGTATATTTTAAACAGCAGTATTACTATAGGCAGTGTGCTTCAAAATGTGAATTAACTTGTTGAAACTGTGGCTTTAACAAATCTATGTGAATAGTATATATGGTATTCAATATTTGCTCTCCATTAGCAAAATAATTCATTATAAACTTCACTAGTGCAGATTGCAGTTCTGTGAGCAATGTTTCCTATTGAATATAAACTACTGTCTAAAATATACATATCACGTAGCAGCTCGGCCTTTATCAGCAAATTCTACTTGGCAAGTTGCTGAAAAAGTGCACAAAGTTATGAAAGTTAAAGGTCTGCTGCAAATAACTAGCCACTATTCTGTGTATTATTAAAATATTTACCAGTTCTGTTAAAAGCAGAGCAGAAGCTAGACACAGGATCTCTTTGTGAATTCTTCATTCTCTATAGTAGATTGCTGTTTATAATGTAAGAATTGTATCGCTTATGTGGCATACAGTATAACTATATACTTTATAGAAGTACAGTATTAAAGTCAGTGGTATGAAACACTCTGTACATATCCTGTGAAATGCGCTCTCCTATGAAATAAATATACCTGTCTTTACCATACTGACTGCTTTGCTCAAAAGGGAGGAATTATTCTCAGCCGCTTTCCTTGAAGTTTATATATACGGGTTTGGTGACATTTGGGGATTAATTCTTGTTGTATAATTGGGTATTTTGATTCAAGATCTTATTTTCATCCATTTCACTTCTCTATGTAATATTTCGGCTAAAAGTAAGAAGAAAGCTATTCTGAGATTACTAATCACCGTTAAGAAGCCATGCACTTATTCTGCAAGAGAGGCCCTGATGCAAAATCTTGTTGGCTCGAAAATAACACGTGAAGCATGAATGATGGTTTTCTAACCCAGAGCAAGAGAAACAGCCTGGGGGGTCAAGGGGAGGCGCAGAAGGGAAACAGGTGCACGAGGAGCCAGATGAAAGAAGAGACTGCCTTAAAAGACCCAAAGTTGGGGGCTTCCCTGGTGGCGCAGCGGTTGAGAGTCCGCCTGCCGATGCAGGGGACGCTAGTTCGTGCCCCGGTCCGGGAAGATCCCACATGCCGCAGAGCTGCTGGGCCCGTGAGCCATGGCCGCTGAGCCTGCGCGTCCGGAGCCCGTGCTCCGCAACGGGAGAGGCCACAACAGTGAGAGGCCCGCGTACCGCAAAAAAAAAAAAAAAAAAGACCCAAAGTAAGAGACCGAGGCCAGTAGTTCCTGTGAGTATTGCCTTTTTTCAGATTGCCATTTAAAACAATAACCTTGATTCTTAAATAGTTCAGTTATGTTCATTAACCTCTGATTAAGAAGTTACAGATACAGAATAATAGGCTTTGTAAAACCTTTTTATTTTAAGGTAAATTTGTATGCAGTTATAAGAAATAATACAGAGAGATCCCAGTTTCCCAAAACTGGGAAACTACCTTTTACCCAGTTTCCCTCAGTGGCAACATTTTGCAGAACTATAGTACAATACTACAACCAGGACATTCACACTGACACAAGACCTTCCCATCACCACAAAGATCCTTCATGTTGCCCCTTTCCTGCTTCCCTCCCATCCCATGCCCCTCTCCTGTGTCCTTAACTTCTGGCAACCACTAACCTAGTCTCCATTTCTACAATTTTGCCACTTCAAGAGTGTTCCGTAAATGGAATCATGTGTAACCGTTTGGGATTGACCTTTTTTACTCAGCATAATTCCCTGGAGAGTCATCTGGATTGCATGTATCAATAGTTTGTTCCTTTTTATTGCTGTGTATCAATAGTATTCCATGGTATGGATGTACCACAATTGGGTTAACCATTTGCCCACCCATTGAAGGACATCTGGGTTGTTCCAGTTTGGGGCTATTATAAATGAAGCTGCTATGAACATTCATCTCAGGTTTTTATGTGCACATAAGTTTTCTCTGGGATAAATGCCCAGGAGTGCAATTGCTGGGTCGTAGGGTAGTTGCATGCTTGGATTTTTTAGAACTGCCAGATTGTCTTCCAGAATGACTGTACCATTTAACATTCCCATCGGCAATTTACGAGTGATCCAGTTTCTCCTCATCCTTGCCTGCATTTGCTGCTGTTACTGTTTTTTACTTTAGCCATTTTGGTAGTAAATGTTTCATTGTGGCTTTGTGTTTCCCTAATAGCTAATGGTAGTGAACATATTTTCATGTGATATTTGCTATCTAACATCTTCTTTAGTGAAATATCTATTTGTGTCTTTTGTGCATTTTCTAAATTGCTTTTTCACTATCGTGTTTTGAGGGTCCTTTTTGTATGCTAGATACTCTACCTCTGTTGGATATGTGGTTTGCACATATATCTCTCTGTCTGTAGCTTATCTTTTCAGCCTCTCCACATGATCCATAGCCAAGATCCTGAGCCCCGCAGGTCCACATTTACAGCATGAGTGACTGACACAGGGAAACCAAACTCACAAACTCATGTATAAATCAAAATGCCAATTTATTAATGTTAGAAAAGTAAGTCTGACCACATCAAGATTTCACGAACATGTGGAAATATGGGAACTCATACACTGTTGGCGAGAGGGCATACTGGCACATCAGTTCTGGAGAGCAATTTAGCAACATCCAGTAAAGTTCCTGTATTCTATCACAACCAATTAGACTTGGAGAGAAACTCTAGGACATGTGGAGTGGGATGTGCATTGTTTGTAATGGTGAAAACTAGAAAGAAACTAACCATCAAGAGGGGAATAGAGTGACATATTCATAGTGGAATACTATACAGCGGTGAAGTGAATGAAATATTAGTAAATCTCATTATGGAGCCATAAAGCAAGGTACAAAATAATACAGTATGACATTAGTTACATAAAATTTAATACATGCAAAACAATATTCTCTATTCTTTAGGGATACATATGTGTGTTAATGGTTTTTTTTGTTTGTTTGTTTGTTTGCGGTACACGGGCCTCTCACTGTTGTGGCCTCTCCCGTTGCGGAGCACAGGCTCCGGACGCGCAGGCTCAGCGGCCATGGCTCACGGGCCCAGCCGCTCCGCGGCACATGGGATCTTCCCGGACCGGGGCACGAACCCGTGTCCCCTGCATCGGCAGGCAGACTCTCAACCACTGTGCCACCAGGGAAGCCCAGTGGTATTTAAAAAAAAATTTTTTTTTTAAATACAGTAAAAATGTGCTCTTTTCCTCCCTGGCTGCCTGATATCTAGCAGCCATCATGAATGGCCCATTAGTTATTTGTACCAGAGTGTTCATCACTAATGCAGTGCTTCAGCAGATACAAATGGTCATAAGATGCCCTTTACCCTAGAAAGGCAACAGTACCTAAAATATTGAGACAATAAGCTAAAGTACACAAGACCACCCAGATGTCATCTTTGTCTTCAGATTCAGAACCCACTTGGGTGGTGACAAGACAACAGGCTTTGGCATGATTTATGATCACTTAAACCACACTGAGAGGGTTTCCCTGGTGGCACGGTGGTTAAGAATCCGCCTGCCAATGCAGGGGACACGGGTTCAAGCCCTGACCCCCGAAGATCCCACATGCCACAGAACAACAAAGCCCGTGCACCACAACTACTGAGCCTGCGCTCTGTAGCCCGCAAGCCACAACTACTGAGCCCGTGTGCCACACCTACCAAAGCCCGCGCACCTAGAGCCCGTGCTCCACAGCAAGAGAAGCCACTGCAATGAGAAGCCCGTGCCCCGCAATGAAGAGTAGCCCCCGCTCACCGCAACTAGAGAAAAGCCCGCGCGCAGCAACGAAGACCCAACGCAGCCAAAAATAAGTAAATAAATTTATTTTAAAAAAATAACCACACTGAGAAAAAGCTACGCACAGAATTTGTAAGACATGGCCTGTATGAGAAGAAAAAGACCTAAAGAGAACACTGAAAGGACTGCAACGAAAGAGTAAAGTTAAGAGGACTACAAAGGCAAATATCAGTGCTGACAAAGGTTAAAGATGGTGCAAGGGCTCGACCTGTGACAGTCTGGCAGATTTTCCACCAGATATGTAGTTGATAACTACGTATTTAAACAAAACTGAGTGGCCAGTACAAACATGGGTTTTCTATACTTTTCATTCATTTTATATTATTAAAAATTATACCCAGAGACCCTGTAGTACATGAGTGTGTGGATAAATGGTTCTCTCTACCTAGAAGGCTATACTATAAACCAAGTTTTTAAGCAGGAGTTGGCTTGATGGATACGCAGTTGGATTCAGGAGAAATAGGGGGATGATCTTACAGCCAGCAGTCAGGAGCTAAGTGACCACAGTAGGCCACTTTCTTCCTCTGGGGAAGAGAGACATTTGCCAATCTGACCAGTACTGCATGTTCCAGGGCTTGGGTGAACCCTGCCGCAACAGTACTAGAGATGAAAACACATCTCTCCCTGGGCGCCATCCCGCTTCTATCCAGCGTCAGTCTAACGGTCTTCACATGAGGCTCTGGATTGGCTTTGGGCATTTCCAAGGCCTACAGTCACACACTTTCTCCACTCTGCCCCGGAACTTAAGGGTTTCAATGGAGGGAGGCAAAGTTTCAGGTACACAAAGTGGCAGGTGCTTGTAATATTCAATTTGCATTTGGCAATGGCCCTTCCAAGGAGATAACCAGGGATCGGGGCCTTGCACTAATTTAGCTTTGCTAGCGCCTCGTTATCAAGGCCTCAGTACAAATGTCACCCAAGGAATGCCTGAAGGCTTAAGGCATTCCCTGACCATCCAATCTAAAAAGGCAGTCACCCTGTTCTGTTTTTATATCTATTTGAATTTGCCTTATCCGTTTATTTTTGTTTTCTCTTTGTCACTTACACTGAATATAAGCTCCATGAGAGCAGTGACCCTGAATCTGCCTCCCTGTCACCGGCGCCTGGAAGGAAGAAAGCACCGAACCCGATTGCCTTTAATAAGAATTTGTTGGGCAGTGAGTTGCTGGATAGTTTGGGGAGGGTCGCTACGGCAGCAGCCGCTCGAGCCACTCTAGAGATGTGAATTCGAATCAGCCTCCACGAAGGAGTACGGACACTCCCTGACCCTTCAGTGCTGAAAACCGGAGCAGAGGCAGCAGACACCGGGGACCAGCGATCCGAGACAGCCTCTTCCGAGCGCTCCAGACCCGAAGCAGCGGGAGGAGTTTCCGGAAGTGGAGACTGGGGGCGGCGGAAATGCTACCGAGGCTCGGAGCTGCGGTGGGGAGACTGCTGCGGGGCTGGGCACCTGTGGGTTCCCACCACCCCACCCATTCCCGACCTAGCAGCCTCTTTCCCACCCACCCATCTCCCTGGGTGGAATCTTGGGCCCCAGGCGAGCCGACTGGGCGGCCATCGCTCCACTCAGCCGGCTGGTCTGTTTGAGGGTTGCCCCGACGACACCCACTTCCGGGAGCAGGGCTCGGCGAATCCGGCTCGCCGGGTGCGGGCGGGCCCCGGAGGCCTTCCCAGACTGTGTGGATCGTTGCTCGCCAGCACCTGCTCCCGGGAGTGGAGGGCGGGGTCTCCGCCCCAGCCTCGGGGTCTGACCTTGAGCGGCGGCCCTCAGACTTTCTTTGTTGCTCCTGGCAACAGCCACTTCCGGGAGCGAGTGCAGTTCCCCCAGCAACGCGAGCCCCGGAGCCCCGGAGCCCCGGGTTCCCGCCTCCCAGCGGCAGTTAGTCGGTCGGTCGTCGCTGTTCGCCGGTCCTTCCGGGCCTTCTCGCCTCCTCGGCGGGGCCTCCACAGCCACCATGGTTCTGCTGCACGTGAAGCGGGGCGACGAGAGCCAGTTCCTGCTGCAGGCGCCGGGGAGCACGGAGCTGGAGGAGCTCACGGTGCAGGTGGCCCGGGTCTACAACGCGCGGCTCAAGGTGCAGCGCGTCTGCTCAGGTGCGGCCCGGCGGCGCGGCAAGTTTGCCGGCTGGGTTGGGGTGGGGGCCCGGACCGCGAGGGCCCCAGAAGGGAAGAAGAAACTGGGCCATCTGGGACGAAGTTGGGCGGGACCCACGAGGCTTTCTTGGGCAGGTTGGGGCCGAGGGTCAAGTTTGTGAAGATTTGCAAAGATATGCGGCAGCCGGGCTTGAAATGGGACAGCGGGGTTCGCCAGAGATGCTTCAAGAGCTGGTGGACCGCGAGGAGAGGCTCCCGGAGCCGGCGGGGAGGGCGCACCCCAGGTTCTGGGAGCCGGGATTGGGGCGCTGTGAGCAAACCGAAATAGACCCTGTACAGAGGAGGCAAGAGGCACAGGAGGGAGCCGGAGGCTTGGGCCCAAGAGCCGGTGTAGTGGATTTCAATAAGTGTGAGAGGTGGCACGACCACTGGGCCGTTTTTTACAAGTGAATTTCCTATTTTGAGACTTTGGAGGTAGAGCAGTTTCCGGTGGTGAGCCCCCCACCTTTGGGATGGCCTTCAGAGGTGAGAAACAGTGAGAGAACCTCGGTGTTCTTGCCTCCCTTGGTGTTCCCTTCTCCAGGAAGCAAAGCCTGATTCTCCTGTTACAGTGTTTTGGTCACTGTCCTCTCGACACTCTGGAGCAGTGCCGTCCAAGGGAGCTTTCCCCCGCGATGGAAAATGTTCCCAGGTTGTGCTGTCCAGTAAGGTATCCACTAAGCACAGGGGGCCGTTGAGCACCACCAAGAAACTGCGTTTTTTATTTCATTGCATTTCAACTTAAATCCAAGTAGCCACGTGCAGCTAGTAACTGCCACATTAGGCAGCGCAGTACTTGACAGGATGCTACTCCAGGTGTGGTCTAGGGTGTGATTGTGTCTATGATTATACCACGTGATTTTTGTACCATGGAGAACTCCTTAAGCGTCGTGGTTTCTACCTTTATGGGTCATACGTATAGTTTCTTAGTAAAATTTACTGACTCCAAAACAAGCTCGATTAAGTGTTATTTTAAAATGAAAGCATTTGGGGAGAAAAGGGCCTCAACTTCTTTTTCTATGAAATTATCCATTGAAATGTGGTGCTGATTGTTCAGGCATGTTAGTGAACTTAAAACCCATTCATTTGGGACTTCCATGGTGGTCCAGTGGTTAAGCCTCTGCGCTTCCACTGCAAGGGGCACGGGTTCGATACCTGGTGGGGGAACTAAGATCCTACATGCCATGCAACGTGACCAAAAAAAAAAAAACCCAACCCATTCATTTAGTCTACAGTCCTTGTTATCAGCCGTGATTCAGGCAGGCCCCAGTGCTATGCCCACTGAAGACTGGGATGAATGAGACCAGCTCCTTGACCCCCAGATACTTACAGTCTGGTGGGGAGAGAGACAATATGTATCCCATAAATAGCCCATTAAGTTCCACCATTTGTTCCATAGTATCGTATTATTACAGGCCATCTAGTGTCTTCACACAGTGCTATGGGAAGACTTAGCTCCACCTACCTCTTTCATGTGAAAGAAAGAAGGGAGAGAGAGAGAGAAGGAAAGAGAAGAAAGAAAGAAAGACAGTTTTGCAAGGTTGAAATGTGGATTCGTTTTGGGGTGAATATATATGGAACAGGAAAAATATAAAGCATGCATCTGAATAGTGAACATGATACTAGAAAATCAAGATCTTGTCTCTGCCACTGTGGAAGGCCGTGAGCTGCCTTACATCCTCCCCAATGATCAGATGCACATAAATCCTTTATAAAGTATTTATATAAAGTTTTATATACAGTAGTTGAAGTGTGACCAGAGCAAGCCTCAGGTGATACAGCTGCAGATTAGGGAATATGAGGATGTTGATGACGGCCTGGCCTACCTCTCAAGGTTAAATTAAATGAGATAAGCTATGTGAACGCGCTTGGAAATCCATAACTCCCTATGTGGATGTGTATTCAGACTGTCAGTGAATTTGAATTTGTGCTCCCTGAGTGCCGGGAAGTATAACATAGCACAGTGGGTTAGAGCACAGAACCTGTAGCCTGTGAACGGTGGGTAAACACCCAGACTCTCTGCATCGGTTGACCTAGGACAAATTGGTGAGCATTTGTCAGAGGTCAAGGACAGGTCTGGCACATAGCAAGTGGCATCAGAGTGTTTGTTAAATAAAATAGCCAATGGGCAGGACCCCCGACCACTAGGGAGCTTACATTCCAATGAGGTGTAAGGTGTTATGATGATGACTACCATACATATTGTCTAACTTTCTCTTTTTAAGAAATGGAAGAATTAGCAGAGCATGGCGTATTTCTCCCTCCCAATATGCAAGGACTGACTGATGACCAGATTGAAGATTTGAAATTAAAGGATGAATGGGGTGAAAAGTGTGTCCCCAGTGCGGGTTCAGTATTTAAAAAGGATGATATTGGACGAAGGAATGGACAAGGTAATTCAGCATTTTTCTTCTCTCTGCATGCCTGAGTATAGCGATAAGTACGAAAGCAGTTCTTTAAGTTAAAAAATTGACCTCAGTATTTATATACAAACTTATAAAATACTGCACCATATAACTACTTGTAAAACACTAATCCAGAATGAATTAGGCGGAAAAGAAGGCATCTGTCTTCTTGCTCTAAGTTGCAGCTAGCTTTTAAATGTGATAGATGAACCATAAGAAATTACCATTTTTTGTTCTTCTTTCTCTAATTGCTTTAGGTGCACGGTTAGGGTGTTTATTCGAGATGTTTCCTGTTTCTTAAGGTGGGATTGTATTGCTATAAACTTCCCTCTTAGAACTGCTTTTGCTGCATCCCATAGATTTTGGGTCATCGTGTCTCCATTGTCATTTGTTTCTAGGTATTTTTTTATTTCCTC
Organism: Monodon monoceros; assembly: GCF_005190385.1. Taxonomy (NCBI): domain Eukaryota; kingdom Metazoa; phylum Chordata; class Mammalia; order Artiodactyla; family Monodontidae; genus Monodon; species Monodon monoceros. Next base: position 12,394,626 of record NW_021703767.1, read on the forward strand.
TTTGATTTCTTCAGTGATCACTTGGTTATTAAGTTATTAAGTAGTGTATTGTTTAGCCTCCATGTGTTTGTATTTTTTACAGATCTTTTCCTGTAATTGATACCTAGTCTCATAGCGTTGTGGTCGGAAAAGATACTTGATACAATTTCAGTTTTCTTAAATTTACCAAGGCTTGATTTGTGGCCCAAGATATGATCTATCCTGGAGAATGTTCCATGAGCACTTGAGAAGAAAGTGTATTCTATTGTTTTTGGATGGAATGTCCTATAAATATCAATTAAGTCCATCTTGTTTAATGTATCATTGAAAGCTTGTGTTCCCTTATTTATTTTCATTTTGGATGATCTGTCCATTGGTGAAAGTGGGGTGTTAAAGTCCCCTACTATGAATGTGTTACTGTTGATTTCCCCTTTTATGGCTGTTAGTATTTGCCTTATGTATTGAGGTGCTCCTATGTTGGGTGCATAAATATTTACAATTGTTATAACTTCTTCTTGGATCTATCCCTTGATCATTACGTAGTGTCCTTCTTTGTCTCTTCTAATAGTCTTCACTTTAAAGTCTATTTTGTCTGATATGAGAATTGCTACTCCAGCTTTCTTTTGGTTTCCATTTGCATGGAATATCTTTTTCCTTCCCCTTACTTTCAGTCTGTATGTGTCTCTAGGTCTGAAGTGGGTCTCTTGTAGACAGCATATATAAGGGTCTTGTTTTTGTATCCATTCAGCCAATCTGTGTCTTTTGGTGGGAGCATTTAGTCCATTTACATTTAAGGTAATTATTGATATGTATGTTCCTATTCCCATTTTCTTAATTGGTTTGGGTTCGTTATTGTAGGTCTTTTCCTTCTCTTGCGTTCCTTGCCTAGAGAAGTTCCTTTAGCATTTGTTGTAAAGCTGGTTTGGTGGTGCTGAACTCTCTCAGCTTTTGCTTGTCTGTAAAGGTTTTAATTTCTCCATCAAATAATGAGATCCTTGCTGGGTAGAGTAGAAAGTTAGATCAATGGAACAGGATAGAAAGCCCAGAGATAAACCCACGCACATATGGTCACCTTATCTTTGATAAAGGAGGCAGGAATGTACAGTGGAGAAAGGTCAGCCTCTTCAATAAGTGGTGCTGGGAAAACTGGACAGGTACATGTAAAAGTATGAGATTAGATCACTCCCTAACACCATACACAAAAATAAGCCCAAAATAGATTAAAGACCTAAATGTAAGGCCAGAAACTATCAAACTCTTAGAGGAAAACATAGGCAGAACACTCTATGACATAAATCACAGCAAGATCCTTTCTGACCCACCTCCTAGAGAAATGGAAATAAAAACAAAAATAAACAAGTGGGACCTAATGAAACTTAAAAGCTTTTGCACAGCAAAGGAAACCATAAACAAGACCAAAAGACAACCCTCAGAATGGGAGAAAATATTTGCAAATGAAGCAACTGACAAAGGATTAATCTCCAAAATTTACAAGCAGCTCATGCAGCTCAATAACAAAAAAACAAACAACCCAGTCCAAAAATGGGCAGAAGACCTAAATAGACATTTCTCCAAAGAAGATATACAGATGGCCAACAAACACATGAAAGGATGCTCAACATCACTAATCATTAGAGAAATGCAAATCAAAACTACAATGAGGTACCACCTCACGCCAGTCAGAATGGCCATCATCAAAAAATCTAGAAACAATAAATGCTGGAGAGGGTGTGGAGAAAAGGGAACACTCTTGCACTGCTGGTGGGAATGTGAATTGGTACAGCCCCTATGGAGAACAGTATGGAGGTTCCTTAAAAAACTACAAATAGAACTACCATATGACCCAGCAATCCCACTGCTGGGCATATACCCTGAGAAAACCATAATTCAAAAAGAGTCATGTACCAAAATGTTCATTGCAGCTCTATTTACAATAGCCCAGAGATGGAAACAACCTAAGTGTCCATCATCGGATGAATGGATAAAGAAGATGTGGCACATATATACAACGGAATATTACTCAGCCATAAAAAGAAACGAAATTGAGCTATTTGCAATAAGGTGGATGGACCTAGAGTCTGTCATACAGAGTGAAGTAAGTCAGAAAGAGAAAGACAAATACCGTATGCTAACACATATATATGGAATTTAAGAAAAGAAAATGTCATGAAGAACCTAGGGGTAAGACAGGAATAAAGACACACACCTACTAGAGAATGGACTTGAGGATATGGGGAGGGGGAAAAGTAAGCTGTGACAAAGCGAGAGAGTGGCATGGACATATATACACTACCAAACATAAAATAGATAGCTAGTGGGAAGCAGCCGCATAGCACAGGGAGATCAGCTCAGTGCTTGGTGACCGCCTGGAGGGGTGGGATAGGATGGGTGGGAGGGAGGGAGATGCAAGAGGGAAAAGATATGGGAACATATGTATATGTATAACTGATTCACTTTGTTATAAAGCAGAAACTAACACACCATTGTAAAGCAATTATACTACAATAAAGATGTAAAAAAAAAAAAGAAATTACCATTTTTGTAGGCAACAAGTGATTGAAAATTGCCATTTTCATGTGGTTCGACCTAATCGTTTGAGGGGATAATCATTGATAATGTATTGAAGGGTGTGTTTTGTTACAGTTTGCAGATCAGGGTTTATTTAGAGATTCTGTGTGGAAGGAGGAAATAAATGTCAGCCCAGCAGTCTCCACTCGAATTGAGGACATGTCTCTCTTTTGTACAAAGCAGCTTAGGACACACCAGAACACTGAAGAAATTCCTCTTGTTTTAGTATATGGTTGTTTGTGTGGAATTGGAAGGAAAAAGGGATGATAACCCATTTTGATAGCTTCTTATCCCTTTTAACCTGCATAAAAAACTCCATTTAAAAAACTATAGGGGCTTCCCTGGTGGCGCAGTGGTTGAGAGTCCGCCTGCCAATGCAGGGGACACGGGTTCGTGCCCCGGTCCGGGAAGATCCCACGTGCCGCGGAGCAACTAAGCCCGTGCACCACAACTACTGAGCCTGTGCTCTACAGCCCGCGAGCCACAACTACTGAGCCCATGTGCCACAACTACTGAAGCCCGTGTGCCTAGAGCCCGTGCTCTGCAACAAGAGAAGCCACCGCAATGAGAAGCCCGCGCACCACAATGAAGAGTTGGCCGAACTCGCTGCAACTAGAGAAAGCCCGCGCGCAGCAACGAAGACCCAATGCAGCCAAATAAATAAATGAAGAAAGTTTATCATGGATTCTTTAAAAAAAAAAATAATAAAAGACTATAATTGATCAGTTAACAAACACCTAAGTATCTACTATGCCCTTAAAACACTATTAGGAGCGAAAGAAATAAAGTGTCCGTATAAGGCCTTTGCATGCTCAGAAATTTTTTCTTTAGTATTGAAGATAATAGGAATTTCTAGTATTATTTCTTTTGAACTTTAACCTAGAAAATAGTTGGTTGTCTTCCACATCTTTTCATACCTAAACCCATTCTCAATTTGGAGAGATCTTTTGCTTTTTAGGAGGAATTGCATCAATGAAAAAACTAATGGTACTCGTAAGAAGAGTTGACAGTTTATTTTTACCAGTTCATTATTCATCTTTAACCAAGATTGTCTTAATCACTTTTATTTTAATACAGTTTTGTATTTCTAGTATTTTCAATGGCTATGTTATTTATTCAGCATATGAAGTTTGAAAGATTTTTACCTAATTTCTTACAGCCAGCTTTCCTGTATCCCTCATCTGAATTCCATTCTTGTACTTTCTCTCATCTCACTTCCTCCCTGACGCAGACAGAAGGGATTAAGATGTTTAAGAAGAGCTTTAAAGATGGCTGTCTCTCTCCCCCTTCCCTTTTTTATTTTCATAGCTCCAAATGAAAAGATGAAGCAAGTTTTAAAGAAGACTATAGAAGAAGCCAAAGCAATAATATCGAAGGTTAGCTTTTTAAATGAAGCCTTTCTTTCCTTTCCTTTTCTCCCTCCCTCCTTCCCTCCCTCTCCCTCTCTCTCTCCTTTTCTATTTCCTTCTTTCCTTCTTTCTTTCTTTTTCTTTCTTTCTTTCTTTTCTTCCTTTCTCTCTCTCTCTTTCTCTCCCCCTCCCTCCTTCCCTCCTTCCTCCTTCCAGAGGCAAGGGAAACAAGCATGTTCGGGGTGGGCCCTAGCTTTTCCTTTTCATAATTGTCCTCAATCCTCCCAGTTCTTTCAGGTCTGACAGAAATGGTTATCGGCTTGTGTAAATGTGGTTCACATATGAATTCATGCATATATGATTTTGTTTCCTTAACTTTTTTTTTTTTTCAGTTGAAGTATAGTTGATTTACAATATTGTGTTAGTGTCAGGTGCACCGCATAGTGATTCAGTTGTGGTTTTTCCTGATTATATTCTATTTTAGGTTATTACAAGATATTAAATATAAGTTCCTGTGCTATACAGTAAACCCTTATTGCTTGTCCGTTTTATGTGTTGTAGTTTGTAACCCTTAAGAACTAATGAAAGTGGAATGGGGAGATGCGAACGTTGTAACCACACGCTGGATCTACAGATACCTGACTGGCACAGCATGTGTTTATTACGAATTAGCTTTTTGTAATTGTCTTAAGTATTTACACAAAAAGTGTTTCATTGAAGGAGAAACATACCATTGACATGCATATACTGTGAGTCTGGAGGAGAATAATTTAAGGATTTTTCAAGAATTGAATGTTTTTATCAGTCACTTTTGTTTATGTGTTGCTAGTACTAGTTGCTCCCACCCGCCACTGCAGGCCTTCTCACTTGATAACTGCTTTTTCTTCTGTTCCTCTCAATGCACTGGGCATAACTGTCATTTCTAAACCAACATTTCCCAAGTTCTTCAGGCTCTTAACTAATCCTTTAAGTGCTTCAGGAAAGGCTGCCCTTCTGCCTGTTAATATAGGAAAGACTGGGAAAGCCGACAAGGAAGGCTTCGGTTTGATCCAATGTTTGCAAAATGCATTTGACTGCAGAACCTTTTTTTAAAAGGATAATAGCTTGTAACATCTAGTCAAATGGGCACATCTCAGAGCACGTTAGGAGAACAGTGGCCTGGACCCTGCTCCGCCCCCTTCACTCCCCACTCTTGCTTCTGTGGGTATCCTTCCTATTCATTTGTATCACTTCTTCCCTTTGCCTGTGTGTCTTTTTACATAGTCATGTCATAGTTGAGAGAGAGAGGTTTCCCAGGGGCTCCAGTCGCTTTGCTGCAGCGATTTTCCCAAAGTTGCAGAGCTCCTGGGTTGCCAGGCCTCACTTCTCACCCGGGGCTTCCACGCTGCTTCCCAAATGCAGCCGGCGTCGCTCTCGCCTCCCTAGACCCTGCCCTGCGTGGGGCACTTAGCCCTGTGGGTCAGAACCCACTGGGTGAGCAGGGAAGGAAGAGTTCAGGTCCCAGCAGCCCCACTGTGACCAGTCCCTTGGCCCTGGGACTCTACCTCCATTGCTCAGGTTCCTCAGGGGGAGAGTGGAAGACGGTGGAATATCGAAACTGGGGCTCCTTGGGGTGGGACGATGGTGTCCATGCCGCCTCTCTTCCTGGGACCCACCCTCTGCTGTGAGCGGGAGACCAGGACAGCGGGGAATCTCTGTCGTCCTGAGGCCGCACCGTGAGTTTCTCTGTCACCCAACCATGGCATCTGGTGGGGAATCACCGCCCTTGACAATGGTGGAGTTTTTGTAGAAAATGACCCCGTGGCTCCCCCTTTCTGCATATATTGGTAGTGGGGGGTGGAGCCCTCTGAGTGGGACAGCTTCCCTCCGGTGACCCCGGATCCGGGAGATCTTCACACCGTCTCTACGGCATGTGCCCCTCATGGGAAGGCCTGATTTATTTTTTGAGGATTTATGACTTGGAAACAATTTCATAAGCCGCACTGGGAGTAGGTAAGGCAGGAATATTACCTCCGTCTTACAGATGAGAACGTAGGTTTAGAGAGTTTAAATCTGGGCCTCCAGGGCATTCTGCCTTCCCTGGGGTGCATCAGCTTCAGGCCACGGGTGCTGCCTGGCCCCCTGGCCCCCCGGGACTTGGGCATCCACACTGATGATCCGTGTTGTACCAGGTCACGGGACTCCTGCATTTCCTCGGAAGCGAGGATTTTCATCTCCCTTCTGTGTCACTTGCCTACAGCTCAGTCAGGTTATAACTCACAGTTACTCAGAGCGGTTCCGTCTCAGATGTGGGCCCTGATGTCGCCCTCGTAGTGCAGGATCCTCCATCCTTCCCTGCCCCCGCCCTTGCCCCCCAGCCCCTTGTCAGCGTGCCGAGGGTTCCCGATAACCCCTCTCCCCTACCTTGCCTCCCAGCCCAGCGGGGCCCGAGATGGCCTCTTCCTGGCTCCAGGTCTCTGCGTGGCCCGTGCTCCTGTCCTGACCTCCTTTGCTGAGCAAGCTCTGACCTCATGGGGACTGCGGGCCCGCTGGCCCTCCCCCCAGCCTGTCTCAGACCCTTCCTCTCCTTGGGCTCCTGCCCTCTCACCTTCTCCGTGGCAGATCTGCCTCCTGCTTTGGCAGTGAGGTCGAGGCCGTCTGGCATAAGCCCTCGGTTTTCTGTCCCCCCTGCAAACTGTCTCTTCCTGCATCTCTCTCGTTCTTCCCTCGAAACTCCGACCAGTGTCTCCTGCCCCTGGGCTCTCCCACTTCCGCTGCATCCCCCACTCCAGCTGGTCTGCATCCCCCCTTCTAGAAACCCAGGAGGAATAATGCCTTTAGTCTCTCCTGTCCTATGGCAGCATCTACTCTGTAAGCACACTCGGGCCTCTTTCCTTAGCCTGAAATCAGTCCTCTGCAGCTTAACTTTCCACCTGCCCCCCCCAACACTCGCCTCCCCCATCTTCCCACCCCCAGCAGCTTTCCCGAAGGAGAGGCCCCCAGATCCTCGGGCCAGATGCTCCCGGGTTTCTCAGAACCTGGCCTCTGTTTTCTTCCACCACAGAAATGGCCGCCTCAGGGCCAACAGTGACCCCCCCTCCTGCAAATTCAGGGGCTTTTCCCATCTGACTCCTGGAGCCCTCTCTGCCTTTCGACCACGTACATGAGCCTCCTCTATCCTGGTTCCCTCCCGGCTTCCTGGTTGCTGTTTTCTCTGGCTCTTGCCTCTTAAATTTGGTGTTTCTCAAAGTACTTTATCCTGAATCTCTTCTCTTTTCTTTCTGCTCTTTCTTCCTCGGCATTTTATCTTCTCTGCCAAATACAGATTCCACTCTCCACAATAACTCTCAAATCTCTGTCCTCTACCCCAGCATCTTCCTTTACTTGCAACCTGAGTTTCCAGCTGGTTTCTAGAAGGTTCTACCTGAAAGTCCAACCAGCACTTCAAACTCAAGTTTTCTAGACCTGAGCTCATTGATTCCTCTGCCCTGTGTTCTTTACCCAAGAGGAAGCACTTCCTGCAGACTTTCCATTTCTACTAAGAGCCACTGCTGTCTCGGTTATCCAGGCTCAGTGTCACCTTCGTCACTTCCTCTCTGTCACCTGTATGCCTTAAGTCTGGTCCTGTACCGTCCACTCCCATGAATTTAAGATGCATCTTAAATCCAACCCCTCGTTTCATATCCACGGTCACCACTTTATTTAAGGCTCCCCTGATAGCCTTTTTTTTTTTTTTTTCCGGTACGCGGGCCTCTCACTGTTGTGGCCTCTCCCGTTGCAGAGCACAGGCTCCGGACGCGCAGGCTCAGCGGCCATGGCTCACGGGCCCAGCCGCTCCGCGGCGTGTGGGATCTTCCCGGACCGGGGCACGAGCCCGCGTCCCCTGCATCGGCAGGCGGACTCTCAACCACTGCGCCACCAGGGAAGCTCCCCTGATAGCCTTTGTGTTCAGACACCAGCTGGGGGGCCTGCAACTCAGCTCTGACACTAACTACCCAGAGCTGGCACGGACCCCGCAAGCTAAAGGGTGAGATCCTCAGCCAGACTTGCCCGACTTCAGGCACCAGGTGACCTGCACTCTGTCTGGTTTGGCTGCAGATTTGGAGGTTCCCACCACCCCACTTCAGGTTCAGTAATTTGCTTGAATGACGCACCGAACACGCTGCAAGTGCTGTATTTCCTATTTTGTTATAAAGTTTTGTTATAAAGCATACAACTCAGAAACCGCCGGATGGGAGAGACCCATAGAGCAAAGTTAGAGCCAGGGGCAGGGGGTGCAGAACCTCCGCGGCCTCTCCTCCTCCGTGGACCCTGGGTGCACACCTTCAGTGTGCTCTCCATCCAGGAGCTCCATTGAGCTTCAGTGTCCAGAATTTTTATCAGGGTTTCATTGTGTGAACCTGATTGGTTAAATCAGTGGCCACGTGACTGAGCTCCTCTCCAATCCCCTTCTCCAGAGGTGGTGATGATGGGGATGCGGGGAGGGTGTCTGAAAGCTCCAACCTGCTAGTCCCAGCTTGGGCTTCCTGGGGAGGCCACCCCTCCCCAAACTATCCAGGGGTTCACATGGATCACCTCGTCAGCATGAACCCAGGTCTGGTCAGAGGGGGCTGGTTAGGAATAATGACAACCCTATCACTCAGGAAATGCCAAGGGTTTTTGAAGCTCTTCGCCAGGAACAGGGGGCAAAGACCAGATACACTCTCGATTACGTCATACCTTTCTCTGCACTCTTCAGAGCCTGCTACGTGGTCTGCCCCCGCCCGGGTCCATTCTACAACCGCTGCAAGATGAGTCTCACAGCGTCACCACTTCTTCCCAGATGAGCCACTCGCTGCCCATCGCCTCACTGTCAATGCTAACTCCTCAGCCTGGCGTTCACGGCCATCCCAAAACAGGCTCCAGCCTGGCCGGCCAGCAGTGCCTTCCCTTCCCCGAGCTGCGTGGGCTGCTAGCTGTTACCTGCTTTTCTTTGCCGTTGCTCGTCCTGAAGCACTCTGTTCCCTGAGATGCCGTCCCCTCTGCCCTGTTTCCTGATGCCCTCTCGCATCTGCACCGCTGGACTGGGGTTCCTCCCCTCAGAGTGTCCTCTGCACTTCATCCCTCTTGGTGCCGCTCGTATCCTGCCTTATAACCTAGGTCGAGGTGGCCGTGGCTCAGCCCCAGAAATAGACGGTAGTCACTTTGGTAGCGAGCGCCGTCTGATTCTTTCTGTCGCTCTGGCAGTGTCTGGCCCGGGTCTTGTGCAAGAACTTGATTGAGATTTGTTGAATTGATCAGCCGCATCACAGATAACAATGCCTGTAATCATTTTCAGAAACACGTGGAAGCCAATGTCTGCGTTACCCTGGAGATGGTGAAAGACGCCTTGGACCAGCTTCGAGGTGCAGTGATGATTGTTTATCCCATGGGGTTGCCGCCATACGACCCTATCCGGATGGAATTTGAAAATAAAGAAGATCTGTCGGGGAGTCAGGTATGTGGCTCTTCGGGTTTCTTCCAGGTGAGTTCCTTCCCTCCCCCAGCCCCCAAAGAGCAGCAGCCCCTCCGATTTGACCTTTCTCTGCTGATGTAGTTTGTTGCTTCATACACAGCTTTCCATTTTGCTAGACTAGGCTTCAGAGCAGAGCTGTGAATTCAGGGGAGGACCCCGAGGACGTGCTCCTGGCTGAGGGCTTGGCCCCCACACACAGGGGTGGCAAGAGACAAGGGAGTAACTGAAAACAGTCCCATTTTCTTTGACCACTGGGAAGCCAAAACCCTAATTTGTGCCTATTTCTACCCAAACGTATCGGTCCCTTTGCATGGAATTTTGTGTTCTAGCCTTATCTCTTTTTTTGTCCCCAATACATTTATTTATTTATTTATTCGTTCATTCATTCATTCATTCTTGGCTGCGTTGGGTCTTTGTTGCTGCGCATCGGCTTTCTCTAGTTGTGGCGAGCAGGGGCTACTCTTTGTCGCGGTGCACGGGCTTCTCATTGCGGTGGCTTCTCTTGCTGCGGAGCATGGGCTCTAGGCACGCGGGCTTCAGTAGTTGTGGCTCGCGGGCTGTAGAGCGCAGGCTCAGTAGTTGTGGCGCACAGGCTTAGTTGCTCCGCGGCACGTGGGAGCTTCCCGGACCAGGGCTCGAACCCGTGTCCCCCGCATTGGCAGGCGGATTCTTAACCACTGCGCCACCAGGGAAGCCCCTAGCCTTACCTCTTGCTCCTTATTATTTTCTTAGCTTTATGTTCCACTTTCCTTTGTTTTTCTCATTTTTTCATTCCTTATCCTGTGGGACAGTATCTTTTTCTCTGAGCCATCTTAAATAGGCAGGATATGCAGAAGCAAACGAACGGCCCCATTATACCTATACAGCTCTTCCTCAATTTATGATGGGATTATGCCCCAACAAACCCAGCATAAGTTGAAAATATTATAAGTTGAAAATGCATTTAATACATTTAACCTACCAAATATCATAGCTTAGCCTAGCCCACCTGAAACGTGCTCAGAACACTTACATTAGCCAACAGTTGGGCAAAATCATCTCACACAAAGCCTATTTTATAATAGTGTGATTTATTGAATACTGTACTAAAAGCGAAAAACAGAACTGTTGTCTGGTACGGACAGTTGTATCGGTTGATTACTCTGGCGATCACAAGTTACTGCCGTTGCCCAGCATCACGAGAAAGTCTCATACTCTACGTCACTAGGCCGAGAAGAAATCAAAATTCAAAATTTAAAGCATGGTTTCTACTGAATGCGTATCACTTTCACACCATCATATAGTCAAAAAGTCATAAATCGAACCATCGTAAGTCAGAGGCTTTTGTATTTAAACACCCAGCAGGATCCCCGTATTCTTCCCTGGCAGTAACCTAAAAATCCATCTAAGACAGACCTTATATCATGGATGAGGGTGCAAATGAGATAGGATACCCGCCACCTTCCAGAAGTGACCTGAGTCAGGGCATGAGTTAAAACTAACAGGGAAGGTGCTGAAATGAGTGAGGGCTTTGAGTAGGGGGCATTAGTGCTGCCCGTGGGGGACGGCAGGGGAGGGCAGGGTGCTGGAAGCCTGTCCCACTTCCGATGCTGGGAGGGGCATTGGCCAGGCTCCCTGCCCACAGGGCCGGGCCACACCCTTGGCCGTGTCCTGACCACCTTAAAGCTGGTTCTTGCCGTGAACCCAGGCAGCACTCAGCGTCATCACAGAATCAGAGGCACAATTGTGGTGGGCAGCAAAGGAGCTAAGACGAACAAAGAAGCTTTCGGACTACGTGGGGAAGAATGAAAAAACCAAAATTATCGTCAAGATTCAGCGGGTAAGTACTTTAACGTGTCACTCTTTTTCGCTTACTTGCAAACTGATAAAACTTTACATTAAATCTGAAAGATTTAAACTCTTGTGCAGACACTTTAATCCTGCCGGTGCAGGCTTAAAGTCAAACTGTCCTCTTTATGGAGCAACAAAAACATGAAGGAAATATGGATCGATGGACGGTATCTGGAGTTTGTTTTAATTGGGGGGAAAGGAGAGTATGCTGCATTCATTTCAGCTTTAAAAATGGGGCTTACAAGTCACTAAAAATGTTTCTTGAATTGAAAAATACAGCCCAGAGCACTGATCTCAAGTTTTCCTAAGTGCTGACAGTCTGTGAAAGAGGTGGAGAGCTGGAGACCTGTAAGGACTTCGTGTGGAGCCGTATACCTGCAGGCTGCTTTGTTACGTGCTCTCTCCTAAATCATCTCTCTATAGTTTGGGGGCAACAGGGTCCCCCCACGATTATCTCTACCCCTCCCTCACTGGACCTGCAGTGGCTGACTTGGGAATGGCTGTGACCAACACAGCACCACCCAGCCTCCACTGTGAGGGCCCAGGGCCAGAGCGAGACTCCCCTTGTGATTCGCTGTGGATGATCAGAGATGCATGACCTGTTTATCTTTAGCAGTCGGCAAAGGCAGTTGTAAGGCGTGAGCTGTAACTTCCTGGGTCGGCCTTATAAGAACGCCTCAGTCCGCAATTTGCTGTCCCCCCGCCTTTTCAGAGGGGGCAAGGAGCTCCAGCGCGAGAACCCATCATAAGCAGTGAGGAGCAGAAACAGCTGATGCTCTTCTATCACAGAAGACAAGAGGAGCTCAAGGTACCGTGTGACTGATGGATTCTCAGCTAGCTGGCGCCTGGGGCGTTCACCCCCTCACCCCCAGGCCTTACTCTGGGCACGGGGGTAGCTCAGGGGGCTCTGCAGGATGTGGTGAGGGCACCTCCTGAGCTTCAGCCTCGCCAGGGCTGCGGGGGCCCTGCCCGGTGTCCGCCTGCCTTAGGCTCTGGAGGTGTCCTGCTTCTGGGGACGTGGGGAGCAAGGAGGTTGGTCGTGGGTTCTGCAGAACACTTTCCTGAAATGCCTTCCTGAGCAAAATACGTTTGTGTCCAGAAACTGGAAGAAAATGACGACGATTCCTGTTTAAATTCTCCGTGGGCAGATAACACTGCTTTGAAAAGACATTTTCATGGAGTAAAAGACATAAAGTGGAGACCAAGATGAAGTTCACCAGTTGATGAAGCTTTCTAAAATATTAGCTCACCTTTCTTTTGGCAAAATAATAATAATAACTAAAAAGGACACCCATAGCTCTCTTTGAAAGTTGTTGAAATTTCTGGTTTTCCTAGTTTTTTCAGTTTGAATTTTTAAAATAAAAGTTATTCAAGGTTTTAGAACTTAATAAACACATCCTCAAAAGAATCCGCCTAAACTATTTTTATTTCAGGACGACTATCTACTAATCTGAGGTTTTTCTTTGGCAAACTACTGAAGATATAGTTACAAATATATTTTGCTTCCTGACTGCTTTATTTTATATTCTCATAACAGCTGCTGTATTGCAGGAGGTTGAAAGTACCTTTTCTCCCAGGGATCTGCTGTGAAACTTGGCTGTCAGTGGCCACTAGAGGCCGCCCGTCACTTCCTTACCCGCATTCTTCCTGGGCCCTCCCTGTGGAACTGTCAGAGGCCCAATTCTCAATCTTGTTTCAGAGACTGGCAGGGGGTCTAACTGTAGCCTCGTGTCTCCCAGCTTCAAAGGTGAAGTTCACCCCCTGGTTGAGACCTGGCTGGTCTTGTCTTCCAGGTGTAAAGCCTGTACCTGTGATGGAAGTTGGGTGGCCAAACTAGACTAACCTTGAAACTGGACAAATTCTTATGTAGTTTCTGGGCTTTTCCTGAAAACAAATGCAGATCCTGGTAACCGATGGTTCTCCCCGTGGGCTCACAAGAGCCTGCAGCTCTTGTCGTGCTGAGGTCGGTACCGAGGCTGACAGATGCAAACGCTGTTGGCTCGGTGACAACCACGTTGGCTCACCTGTCATCCTGACTGGTTTTCTAGGACATCTTTGATTTTAAATTCTCCAACTTATCATCTCTGCAAATGCTGACGTCTGAGCAGCTCGAGTACATCTCTTAGATTGTGCAGCCAGAAGTGGCCTAGACGTCTTGTCCAGCTACATTTGGTCTGTAGAAGACTCTTCCCCTAGTTGGAGGAAACGCATCATGCTCACTCTGAGGAAGAGTGAAGTGACAAGGACGCTCCCTGCCCTGGTCTCCCTGTGCCCAGTGCTCCTCGCCCGCCACGGTGCTGGAGCGCCCCCGTACACGCACAGCCACAGGGATGGAGCTGGGAGCGGGGCCGGGGCCGGGACCCTGGGTTCCCAGACCTGATTCCGTTGTGGAGGGTGAGGACCGTCCATGTCTCCCCCAGCCCTTCACACATCGGCGAGACCCACTCAGAGTGCCCTCACCTCGAGGGGAGGCCTTGGCTCCTGGCAGGCTAGTGCCCCTGGAGAGCACCCTACACAGGTTCTCCTCCCAGAACCCTCTGCAGCCTGTCCTCATCTCCCCACAGTCTCCAGGTTACTTAGGGCCCCTGCACTGACGAACATTTCTGCTGTCCTCAAAACAGCATTGTTCTAAAGTGGCTTGTAACCGACTATACGTCTTGATTGTACCTTACTCTTTTGATTGTCAAATTTTGTAAAATCAGGTTTGCATCTGTGTGCCTTTTGACTTTCATTAGTATTTTATTTTTAGCAAAGTAGAGTTGACATTATATTAGTTTCAGGTGTAACTTTCATTGTAATTTTATTTTTTTTCATTATAATTGTAAACGTCTCTGTGGAAAGCTTCTGTCCTTGGATGATATAAAGTTTGCAATAAGATCCTGTGATTTTATTTGAGGAGCACCCGCTCTTGTCAGTGCATAGTTTACGTGCATGCATGACAGCCATACTTGACTTGCAGAAAACGTTAAGCCACATGATCACAGTAGATCTTCTTAAGAATCACTATTTCCATATCACTAGGAATTCTTGACTCAATGGGATTTCAGTGCTTTCTGTGGCCATGACGGTTACTCTGTTGCTTCACATAATCACCGGAAATTGTTAACCAAAGGGCCACTGGCGCTTGAGTGCAGAAATCACTGCATTACTAACATCACACTACAGCCCTTTATTGAATACTCACGTAAAACGCACAGTCCTCTCCTCGTCATAACCCCTGAGCTCTGTCCGTTCTGACATAGCGGCTCCTTAGAAGGGCAGTATGGGAGCTGCCCCTTCACGGCCGTCTGTCTGTAAGGAAGGGGGGCAGGCAGTCCCTGGGCGACTCTGTGCTAATGTGGGTTGATTCACTTCGCATCCACTCCCTGAGGAAGGTGGTGGTGACCTCAGATGGGTGGCCTCGCTCATCCATGGTCACCTGGCTAGTGAGGCTAGAGCCAAGGGCCACTCCCAGGACTTCCCAAGAAATCAACTTACCAGCAAAAGTCATCTTGCCAAATGGCAGGCTATGGATCAGCTTAAGTATGCAGGCTTGGGCTTTTTGGTGGGACTGTTGTTTTTTAGTCCCATACATCTGTGGATCAATGTAAAGGAAACACAGTGCATGTTGTCTGTTGCCCGGCTGGGTCTGCGGTTTTGTCCTACATAACTTGTCTTCTCACACGGTTGTTTCAGGGAGACCAGGAATGCCTGTAATAAAACTTGTCACCACCCAAAACCCTTTCCACCGGCAAACCGAAACCCCGCGCAGTGTTTCTGCCACAGGATTACTTTGTTCCTTGGCAACGGCTCTGCGAAGGCTGTGCCGTCAGGCTTGAGGTCAGCCGCCACGAGCTGAGGCATGGTGGCCTTGAGCCGTTCTCCATGAAGCCTCAGGAAACTGCCTCCATCGCCCACCCTTCGTCCCAAGATCCCAGGGGTCGTCACTCTGTTCCTCCAAGTCCACTGGCCCCAGAAGAGATGTCATTGGTTCCCAAGAAAAGTTCGATACTGGATGTCAGAGTACGGAGCTGTTTCCCAGCTACCAACGTGCTAAGTGATTTACGTGTGTTTTCTCATTTACAACCTCTCGACAGCCAAATTAGGAAGAAACTAGCGTTGTCATTGCACCAATAAGGAAGCCAAAGCCCAGAAAGGTTCTTTTGCCCAAGGTGAAGCATCTAAAAGCCCACCTGCTTGCCCCAGAATCTGCCACGAACTATACGGTAAGTTTCCATGTATACCTAGTGTAGATGCTAAACCACGTGCTAGGGAACATCGGGGAGGGAACGTCCACGGAACACGCCCCTGTGAAGGGCCCCAAGCAGGAGCGCTCTCTCCAGAGCGGCCAAGTGGCGGCCTTTGGTTATTTTAACTTACTCTGAGGCCGATAGTGCTGGGACTACGGGTCCTAAGACTGTGTTGTTTCACCGACCACTGAAAAGGGGGAAAAGAGATATGTGAGCCCACCCATGAGATGCTTTAAGCAAATAGACACTTGGCTTGACTCTGAAACCACTGCCCAGAGCGATAAAAAGAGTCTGGGGTTGTGTCCCTGCTGGAGAAGGGACCCCAACCTGCTCTCAGGCCCAGCACACGCGGGTCGTAGGACACTTTGCCGTAGGATTCTGGGCCACACTAGCATGGATTCAGAGGTTAGTGGATGAGCAGATTCCCACAGGCCAAGTCCCAGGCTATCATTACTGTGAATAGATTGAACTCGCTGCATTCAGACCAAGAAAACAACAGCCACAGCCGTCTTGCTGTTCCAGCCATGGGACTGGATTCCAGCATCGTCGTGAAATGCAGAATGGGAAGTGCCAGCAACTCCGTTTGCAGTTTTGTCACCTAAATCCCTGATCCTACAACCGTCTGTGTTGGGTAGCAGCCCCATGACCACAGCTGTGTCCCTGCCGTTCCCCTGACCCCACCCCAGTGCGCTTGGTACATCCGCCCAAGGTACCCAACGCGTTCTGTTGCTTTTCCTTGGCTCGTTGAGAGAGGCCGTCGTACTGCAGGTGCCCAGGTGGCCTCAGCACAGGGCTAATGAAGGTGAGGATGGTACCTGTGCCTTCATTCTGCCCCTTCACCTGTCACATCATTTTGTTGTTGTTGTTTAATATTTATTTACTTATTTGGTTGCGCCGGGTCTTGGTTGCAGCAGGCGGGCTCCTTAGTTGCGGCTCACCAGCTCCTTAGTTGCGGCACTCAGGCTCTTCAGTTGTGGCATGTGAACTCTTAGTTGCGGCATGCAGGTGGGATCTAGTTCCCCGACAGGGGATCGAGCCTGGGCCTCCTGAATTGGGAGCATGGAGTCTTCTCCACCGCGCCGCCAGGGAAGTCCCTGTCGCATCGTTTTGAAACAAGACAAACCCTGCCTACGAGTAGGTGACTACAGCGCAATAAATGCCCACGGGCCTCCTCTGTCCCCTCCTCCCTGCTTGCTTACTCTCGCCTCCCCCAGCCCCACCCCCAGACAAAGTAGGCAGGCATGATAGCAGCATTATCCTTCCGTTCTCATTTCTCATTTCGCGTCTCTATTTGCATTGTGCTGGACCAGGTCCCGTAGGCTCAGAGCAACTGTATGTTTCAGTGGTAAGTCAGCAAGATACAAGATGCACTCAAAGCTCCTACTGGGAATTCCCTGGTGGTCCAGTGGTTAGGACTCCCCTGGTCGGGGAACTAGGACCCCACAAGCCTTGAGGAGGTGGGGAGTGGCTCCTGCTATCAGAATCCTGTGTTGTAACTAAATCACTCATTGTAAAATAAGAGAGATGGAGGTAAAACTACTAAGGGCATTAATATGCAAATCAGAACCCCCAAACTGAGAGCTCACGTGAACAGGTGTCCACCTTTTCTTGCAACTATTTCCAGGTCTGAAAACGCCTGGCGTTTCTAGAGGTAACTTAGCATTGAACTGAGGAGAGAGTTTTCCAGTGGCACAGCTGTTGATTTTTCCCTGGAAGGTAAATCTGATTTAAGTTATTGAATATAGGATCTTATTAGCTTTATGCTAAAGGAAGTCAAAAATTGGTGCACATGTCTAGAAAATAAATGTCACAAATTGTTAGCAAATATAATTTAATCTAATAAAGTTCAACTGAAGCTGTCTGTATTAGAAAATTCACCCTGAGCTGAGATGGAGGAAAAGGAAACATTACCTGGCCTAAAAGAGCAATTTGTTAAAAACAGAGAAAGGAAGGGAAAGAGAGAGAGAGAGAGAGAGAGAATTTCGGTGTGGACATCCCATGCTTGTTGAAACAATTAAGACCGAGGAATTGGGCATTTTTCTTTTTCTCAAAGCAGTACGTTTCCTATAATGCTTCAGAATACCATGGTTAGAATCTATCCCTCTGAGCGGCTTGTAACTCAGTCTTTATTTGCACGTCTGTCCCCCGAACGGACTGAGAGCTCTTGGCGGCAGAGACACTGTTTTACTATATTTTGACTCTTTCCCCGCAAAAGCAAGTATTCTGACACTTCCCCCGACCTTTCTAAAGAAGGTGAAGCAGATGTGGAGTGAACAGACAGCACTCCCGTCTTAATTCAAGAGCTGCTTTGCCTTTTTTTGCTCATTGATTATCGAAAGGGGCGATGGGGCCAGAGTCGGGCAAGGTGGGGTAGGGGGGATGTTAATTCTTTGCAAGTCTGTGCCTCGGGGTCAGTGATAAGGGTCCACAGTCACCACCCTCCCCCAGGCTGTCTGGTCTTGCCTGGAAGATGCTACTGCTCCCACACACTGTGGCTGGATGTGGACTTCCCTGGTACAGGAAGCAGTTTGGGGATAGCGCTCAGCATGTAACGGAGTGCTCGGTTTACAAGCTACTGCGTGTGCCTTTGTCACCACCCAATTTTCGGCCTGGGGAAAGTCCTCCGTGAAAGTCAGCCTTACAGCTTTTGTGACCGGGGAAGCAATGACAGGATCGGACTTTCACTTTCGGAGAGGGGTCTTCAGCAGAGCACGGGAAGTTCTGTCATCACACAGAGCGCACCATATGTAATAGATCATCTACATTTTTTTAATGAAAACATTTTAGGGACAAACATTTACAATGGATCTGTTCCACCCAGCACATCTTGAAATGGGGCACACAGGTTCTTTTTGTTCTTGGAGGCCTCCTCCAGGCCTGTGTTTCTCCAAAGGGCTGTAGAAATGCTACCAAATAGAAAATTTACCAAATATTTGTAGAACATTTTCAAATAGAAGAGAAATGTCTCTGGGAAGCTTCCTGCTGCGTATGTGGAGCAGAGGTGTGTAGACACCCACCCTACCCTCAACCCAGGAATGTATCTTCCAAAAGGGGAACGAGGCACCCTTCCCCCAGAGCTTCCTGCATGGGCTCTGTAGTTGTGGCTCACGGGCTCAGTAGTTGCGGCACGTGGGCTTAGTTGCCCCACGGCATGTGGGGTCTTAGTTCCCCAACCAGGGGTTGAACCGGCGTCCCCTGCATTGCAAGCGGATTCTTAACCACTGGCCTACCCGGGCAGTCCCAAGGCAAAATTTTAAAATAAAAATATAAGGAAATTGAATCCAAAAATGCATTAAATATGATATTTCACAACCCAGTGGGATTTATTCCAGAATTGCAAGGATGGTTTAATATTAGGAAATCTATCATGTTAACGGAGCGAGGACAAAAATCACATGATCATGTCCATAGATGCCTACAAGGCATTTGACAAAATTCAACTCCCAGTTGACTCCGGCTGTAAACCACAAACCACACTGTACCGGTGATTTGCATCCTGCCACACTTCATCATGCTCTTAGACATTCTTCCAAAACATGACAAGGATGAGGTTCCAAGGGGGTGCTCTGGACACCCCTCTCCCTGGGGAGGCTGAGTATGGAGGGTGAGGTGGAGGAGCTCAGGTCAGACAAGGAAGCAGGGTTGACCGCAGATGTGCAAGCAGTTGAGGAGGAAACAAAGACCCACAGGCCAATATCAAGCTGGCAGGTCTGGTGTCTTCCGAGGCCTCTGTGCTTGGCCTGCACACGGCCACCTTCTCTCTGTGTCCTCATGGTCCTTCCGCTGTGTGTGCACATCCCTCATGTCTCTTCCTCTTCCTATAAGGACGCGAGTCTTATTGGATTAGGGCCTCACCCTTATGACTGTGGTGTAAGCCCTGAAAACTAGGTTTTCTCTTTTTTGTAATGCAAGTGCCAGATTTAAGCTTTGATTGAATAAACACATTGCCAGCCACAGGACCAGGTAAAGAGCGAGGCCACCTTCCCCCACTAAGCCTCCTTTGTTTTAGAGGTCTTTTTTTTGTTTTTGTTTTTGTTTTAGAGATCTTGATTGACTTCAATAACTGCCGACTTTGGGCCCCTTGTTTTTTCTTTTCCCTCCCTTTAAATTCCTGCTCTTATGTTTTGAACTCGGCAGTAGTGAGCCCATGAAACCCTAGGCCCCCACCCTCACCCCTATAAAAGGAGAACCCCGGGCCTGTGCTCACGCGCTCTCTACCCACAATCTCGCGGTGTGACCCCAGGTGTGCCGTGTAATTTCCGGGTCCTGTAAGTAATACATATTTTTTTCAGTTTCCTGATGGTTATTGCAGTTTGATCTCACACCGATTGTGTTAAATGTTTACAAGAACCGGAGGACTGAAGCCTGTTCTCTGGAGGAAATAAAGAAAATATGTTTGGAGGAAAAAAAAAGTGATTACGATTGTGTCTTGAAATCATAATAACCACAAGGGCTTGTCCAGCCACAACACTGGTTATTAGCAGGCTGAGACTGGCACACAACAATGACCTCATTTAACCTTGTCTCCAAATGCAGTCACATTCTAAGATGCTGAGGGTTAAGGCTTCACCATATGAGTTTTTGGAGGACACAGTTCGGTCCATAGAGGCTCTGTCATTTAAGAGCCACCAGGCTTTGGATAATTTTATTAACATTATAGGCTTCAGTCTCCTCCTCTATAAAAGGGAATAATACCATTGCCTATTTCATCCATTAGGACTAAAGTGGGCTGCGTGTACCAGTGACACAATCACAGTAACTTAGCCAAATAGAGGTTACATTTTTCTCAGGATCCAACTACTTGATCCAAATCTGTCCTGGTCAAAATTGAGATCTGGCATCTCCATGTGTTTCTGATGCTTTGACTTTGGGCCTTTTCTGGCCCTGGAGGGACTGCCCCTCCCAGGGTTAGCTGATTCCTAGAGACAGCAAACAACTCACCTGGGAGCACACCTCTTGTGTACAAACCAACCAATCCAGAGGCAGACAATTCAGGGTTGGGGCAGCTGAAGACCCAGGCTCCTTCTGGCTTCCTGCTCCATTATCCATGGCTTGAAGCTTTCTTCTTCATGCTTGGAAGTTGACTCTCATGCCTCTAGCACCCAGCTTTTATATTAGGCAGGAGGACAGGGGAGGGGCAAAAGGCAAGAAGCTGCAATGTGGATGCCACTTGTGTCTGCTCCCTCCTGAAAAGGTTCCTAGGACCTCTTTCCTTTGTATCACATTGGCTAGAACTGGTTGTTTCATCAATGTTAGCTATTAAGGAGTATGAAGTGGTCAGTATTTTAGCCAGGGGCATTACTACCTT